>NC_092715.1:136583362-136894418 GCF_047496885.1 Scyliorhinus torazame
ACGTGTTGGGGGATGGTAGGGTTACGTTGGCTGTGGGCGGGGTGTGGTGTGTTGCGTCGAGCATGACGTGGTGTGCATGGTTAGTCTGTGTTCCATATGCCTTCAGCTGGTTGATATGGAACCACGCAGTCTTTCCATTGGGGTACTTTATTTTGTAGACGGAAGGGCTTACTTTGTCCGCAATGGAGTACGGACCCGAGTACTTTGGTGACGAATGTGCTGGGGTTGTATACGGAGAGCATGACTTGCTGTCCTACACTGTACTCAGTCGCATGCACTGTTGTCGAAACAGGCCTTGCTCTGTTTCTTTCTTGTGCCCAATTTCACTGTGGCTGCTAGCTGAGCCGTTTTAACATTCTCTACTAATTGTTTGACTGCGTTCTCGTGTGAGGCCCATCACTTCGGGGCTGGTCAAGTCTAAACCTAACAAAAATTCTGAGCCTTTCATGGGGCGTCCGGTCATGAGGGTGTGTGGGGTGTAACCTGTGGAAGTTGAAACTGTATTTCGCAGAAACATCAGCGCAAAAGGGAGGACTGAGTCCCAAGTGGTGTTGTTTTGCTGGACCAACATTTTTCTGAGGGTGGATTTTAGGGTCAGATTCATGCGCTCCACGATACCACTTGACTGGGGGTAGTCTGCAATGTGGAATTTTTGGGTAATGCCAAATATCGTGAGGACATTCTTCATGACACGTCCCGTAAAATGGGAACCTTGGTTGGATTCAATGCTGCGGGGGAGTCCCCATCTCGTAAAGATGTGGTGGGTTAAAATCTTGGCTGTGGTCTTTGCCGTGTTAGTTCTGGATGGGAATGCTCCCACATTTGGTAAACGTGTCTTATCACCACGAGTACATATTTATAACCATTCCTACAAGGGGGCAATGGTCCTATAAAATCAATCTGGAGGTTAGTCGAGGGGCTATTAACGTGTCGGGTGTGACTGAGTTGAGCTTTCTTGGCGTATCCGTCTGGATTATTCTGGGCGCAGATAAGACAATTCTCAATGTAGTGATTTACATCTTCTTTTAAACTCGGCCACCAGCAGAGCTGCCTGAGGTGGGCTGTAGTGGGATCGATTCCCTGATGTCCATGGCCGTCATGGAATAAACAAATCAGTTGATTCCTGTCCTGTTCAGGAACCACATAAAGGGTGTCTTTTAACACCACACCGTCATGTGTGGTCAGTGCATTTCTAAACCTATCATAGGGGGCTGGATAGTTTCCTTTCAAAATCTCCCTGAGATTGCTGTCCTGCTTCTGGGCCTGCACTAAATCCTCGATATTAGTCTGCGAGACCTGAACTGCATTCACTGGTGCGCTTTCGGGGAGTGTCCAAAAATATCCATGCCTGGAACCTGCTTTAGCCAGTGCGTCGGCTTTTACATTTCCAGGGGGGGAGGAACGATGGTGACTGCGAACTTTGACTATACCAAAAGTCCTGTTCTGTGCTCTCTAAGATGTGACGGAGCAATGGGGCTGAAGGGAGGGGTTTTCCGTCTGCGGAAACAAATCCTCTTGCTTTCCATAGGGGTAGGAATTCTGTAAGGCTGTTGCAGATATAGAGGCTGTCCGAGTATATGTCTGCTGGGCTGGGGAAGGAATCTGGGTGTTCCACTATGTATGCGATGGCCGCACGTTCTGCTGCCTGCACGCCTAAGTGTCCTGGAAGTTTTATTGCTATTTCTTCTAGGGCATGTCCCTGTGCGTCCTCGACATATATACCGCATCCTGTTATGCACTTCCCTTCTAATATTGTGGAAGACCCATCCACATATATCTTTATGGGTTCGCACGTGTCTGTGCTTGGGACTCTGGGTTGAACTATCTATCTTTCTGGGGGGTGTTTTAGCAATAAAAGGGCCTGTGTTGTGGTGTGGAGAGATAATTTCACATTCGTGGGGGGTTCCGGGGTACTGTAAGTTATCGGCTAAAAAAGTGTGGGTCTTTGTCCTTTTAACAGTAATGTCCCGTCCCCTGCAAAAGAAGGGTCCATCGGGCTGCTCTTATCTGACTAACTGTACCGTCCTTGAGTCATCCGTCCAGTAAAAGTTGGGTGGGAGTGTGTTCGGTGAGAATTGTGATGGGGTTCAGTCCGGTAATGTGCAAAAAATATTGTGCTGCCCAGAATACTGCGAGCAGGTGCCTTTCACAGGCTGAAAATCCCTGCTCCACATCATCTAAAACTCTGGAGGCGTAAGCCGCGGGCCTTAACTGTTTGTGCCGTTCCTGCAGGAGCACGGCCGAAACGGTGCGGTCCGTGGTCGCTACCTCTATTGCGTAAGGGGAAAGCGGGTCTGGAACTTGTAGTGCAGGGGCTGCTATGAGTGCTCTTTTCAACGCATCCACAGCATCCGGATGCTGCGGATGCCATTCCCAGGGGGCTCCTTTCTTTAGGAGGTCTGAGAGGGGTGCTGCCTTGCTGGCGAAACCGTCAATGTGGTTTCGGCAGTAGCCAACCAGTCCTAAAAATTACCGGAGGGCTGAAACGTTCTGGGGAAGGGGCAATTTAGCAATCGAGTCAATTCCTTTGTGCTCGATCTCGTGTTTACCATGTGTGATAATTGTACCTAAATATATCACATTATCTTCCAAAATCTGGGCCTTTTTGGGGTTAACTTTACAACCAATTGAGTGTAAGAGTTCCAGGAGTTCGGACAGAAGCTCAATGTGCTCTTCCTTGGTGTCTGGCTGCAGTAGTAGGTCGTCTACGTACTGAACCAGACATTCGGGGTGAGAAAATTTGGCTAAACCATTTGCCAGCTGTTGGTGGAAAATGGAGGAGGAGTTTTGGAATCCTTGTGGAAGGCATGTCCACGTGTACTGTTGATTTTTAAAGGTGAAGGCAAATTTGTACTGGCACGCTTTTGCCAATGGAATGGACCAGAATCCATTACTGATGTCCAAAACCGTAAAGAATCGGGAATTGAGTCCCTGCTTGAGCATGGTCTCGGGACTTGTGACTACTGTGGGGGCTGCTGCGGGGGTGATATTGTTGAGTTCCCGGTAATCGATGGTCAGTCGCCATGATCCATCGGGCTTTCTCACTGGCCAAATTGGGGCGGGGCATTATTAGTGGAGGTTACTGATCTAAGTACGCCCTGCTCTAATAAACCTTTGATTACTTTTGCGATTTCTCCCTCAGCCTCTTGGGGAAATCCGTACTGTTTTGGGGGTCTAGGGTCAGGTCCTGTGATTTGTACGGAACCAGCCATCCGGCCACAGTCGTGTTTGTGGGTCGCGAATGCTGTCCTGTTTTTCTGTAAAACTGCCCTAACCTGCTTGTCCGTGCTAAGCGTGGTCGGGTTAAACCAAAATTCGCCTACTGCGCTGATTTTGTTGCCGTATTTTCCTATTGTGAGCGTTGCGGGGGCTCTTGCAGACTTTGCCATTTTCCAGGCACACTGGTTGACTGGATCAAATGATAGATTGTGGGAATTCATGAAGTCTATTCCCAGAATGTGTTCTGCTGTGTGGGGCAGGTCAACTAAAACTACGGGGTGCTTGGTGGTGATGTTGCCGATTTGAATGGGTACAGGGGCTGTGATGTGTCCCTGCTGTGAGTGGCCTGTAAAGCCGCTGAGGGTGATGGTCGCTGTAGTGGGCCACGTGTCTTTTTGGAACATGGTGGAGGAATTTATTGTGGTGCGGGACCCTCCTGTGTCCCAGAGAAACTCGATGGGCTGTCCCCGTATTTTCGTTGCAACTACTGGTCGTCCGGACCTATCCCAAAGGGTGTCGCAGACCCAACTGGGGGAGCCCGAAAACCGTCAGTCCGTTCCGGTCAGGTCCGTCTGATCTGAACGGGTGCTCACACTATGTATGGGCTCTGTCTTATTCCTACTTAGAGTGCCCGTCTGCTGGGCTCTTTGTGGCTTTCGTGGGGCATTGCATTCCCTTGCAAAGTGTCCCAACTGTCCACAGTTGTAATACTCCTGTTACTTTTGTGGGGGGCTCTTCTTTCCTTCATTTACCCATGCGGGGTTCTGGTGTGTTTTAACTGCCTGTATATCTGTGTCGGCCTGCTTTTCTTCGGGATTTTTAACTGCGGGTTTGCTTTGTACAGACTGCTCCCAGGTGCGGGACAATCTTTTTACTACCCATTTTTCATTATGAGCCTCCTCTGAGGGATCATAATTTGCGCACACTTTCTGTCCTGTTTCTGTGGCATGGGAGATAAGGGTGTGGGTCCATTTGGCCATGTTGTCTGGGGACAAATGGGCGCGGTCTATGTCTCCAAAAACTGCTGCAAAGTGGATCCACAGGCGTCCAGCAAACGCTGTGGGGTGCTCGGTTTTCTTTTGCCTGCACTTATTGAGGCCATCTACGGGGTCACCCCGGTTGTACCCGATCGCATCCAGGATCGCGGTATGCATTTCTGCAAGGGTGCCTCCTCCTACATTCTGTGGGTCGGGAAGGGCTGCTACGACTGAAGGGTCTAAACTTAAAACTGTGAGCTTTACATGCTCTCGCTCATCCAGACCATACATGGTCGCCTGCTGCTTTACTCTGGCAAAGAAATGGTGGGGGTCTGAGGTGGGGAGGAACGGTGTGATTTTATCGCACGCGTCCCGTAATTGGGTCATTGTTAAGGGGGTGGTATACAAAAATTCCGTGTCGTCCGATGTGGCTGTGCGGTGGGTGGTGACTGGGTTCATTGGAGCCTGATCTATCTGCTCTGTCGGGGGTTGGGGCACTTTTCTCTTCTGGGGCTTTCCCTGCGCACATGTTCCCTGAACATATCTCTGTGCTGTTTCATTTAACTTTTCCCAATCAGGGCCATCTTCCTCATCTAATTTTACTCCAAAGGTTTCCTGGAATCCTTTTTGAACTGAAAGCAGCGATTGCAGCTCTGCAATCTGCTTCCGGCACTTTGCGTGGTCTAGTGAGCTTTGTCTTTGCTCTGTGGTGGCAGCATGGAGTGTTCTTAACGCTGCCTTCAGGTCACTACACTGCCTCTGCAATGATTCTACCTGCTTCTCGGTTTCTTCACGTACCAGGAGTGCACGGTGCGTGTCCTGATAGGCCTTTTCATACTGGGACTGGAAGCTGCTTAAGTGCGCCAGACAAGACAGGTGAGCCCACTTGGCATCATCCACCTCTCTGTCTTTTGCTGCCAACTTCCTCCTTAACTCTAAGTTCTCTCTTTCTACCTCACTAACATTGACCTTACTCATTCGATGTATGCGTTCTACCTCTTTCCGGAGCGTCCTAACGACCTCCTCTGTGCCTCGCAACTGTGCCAAGCAGGACATGATTGCCATTGGCTTGTGAGCTTTCCCTAAGCTCTTCTTGTGGATCTCGCTCAGGTTCTCCCACCAAGTATGTCCTATACTCCCGGGACCTGTTTCCTCGTTGTTACAGAATTCGCTCCAAAGGGGCCATCCTTTCCCTTTGAGGTACTTCCTGATTTCCTCCTCCCATACAGGACATTGTCCTACTCTACTGCTGCTGGTCGCTGCAACCGCAAATTCCTCTGGGTTCATGAGGTGCTGCATTGCCATCTTTCTTATCCGAATGCTTCTTTTAAATTTGGAACAGGGGAGCTAAGGCGGTGCTGTAAATACGGGTACGGCTTTCGCTAATTTCCGAAGTACAAACTCCCGACAGTTTTGTCGCAACAAAAAATCTATCAGTTTACCTTATAGCCCTGTTAGTTACGCATGCATACACACACTTCCGAATTATGACGATTTGTCAGAACTGCTGGAACACTTGTGGTTTTCTGTTCCCAATTGGATCTCTAATTCACATTTTTGAGTTCTCCGGGAGTGGTGAAGCCACTTCTAGTTTGGGTCCCTTCAGATGTCGCCAGTAATATGTTGCTAACTTTTGGTTGGTTCACTTGGCTCTGTTTTATAACCTTTGCTCTCGAGTCGCCAGGTATCTTTAGGATACCGCCACGAGTTCAAGTTCGAGTAATGACCAATAACTCAATACACCGATTAGTAAGATTTAAATCAAAGCACATTTATTATACACAGTAATCGCTACTCATGCACAAATTCTACGTCTAAGCTACTTCTACCACTAACAGGCCTATACTTAACATCAGACTGGCCCACCAGGTCAGGGGAACAAATGGCCTTTCGTTCGGGTTCTGAGTCTGCGGGATTCGAAGTTGGTACGGATTGATAGCTAGGAGCGCCTATCTCGTAGCGAGCGTTGACTTAAGACTTACGATCTCTCGGCGGCCGCTGGACCGGTCACGGTCAATGTCGGTTCGTGTTGCTGGGTGACCCAGTCAAGAAGAAGAGGGCCGATTTGAACTTGGGGGCTTAACTTTATAGTCCCCAGGGGCTTCCCGCCTTTTGGGGGGGACCCTGTACCTATGTTCTAGGTGATTGGAATTTGTTCCAATCGCTTGGTTCGATTTCTCCAATACTGGAGTGGTTCCCTGATCGATGGGCGGTCTTGATGTGTCCGTTAACCTCTTTTGTGTTGGCTCCTGCTGGCGCCGGGGAGTCTGGCTTAGTTTTGTTTGTCCCAAATGTTGCTATTGTTCCCGGGGATTGCACATTAATATGTAGATGGCTGCTACATTATTATGCTGATGGTCGCTGGTGGGAAATCATTTTCGGTTCAAAGAGATGGCATTGTGGAGATTTGAGGACCAAGGAAGTCAGTTCAGGGGATGTTCAGAAGAAGTGACTTTCAAAGGACACTGGAAAACGTGCCCTGATATGACGGGGAGAAGGGATTCTGCTGAAAACCCGGGACGACTTTGGAACTGATTCTACACGACTTGCGTATTTACTAAGAGGGTGGTGTAACTTCAATAGCTGCAAGGCTGAACAACTACTTGGCAGGTGAA
This sequence comes from Scyliorhinus torazame, assembly GCF_047496885.1. Taxonomy (NCBI): domain Eukaryota; kingdom Metazoa; phylum Chordata; class Chondrichthyes; order Carcharhiniformes; family Scyliorhinidae; genus Scyliorhinus; species Scyliorhinus torazame. The sequence goes on from NC_092715.1 coordinate 136,590,174, forward strand.
AGCTAACAAAATTGTTTATTTGAATTAAACTGTATCCAAAGGAGGACGACGGATGTCACTTACTCCTTGACTCTCCAGGCGTTAACAGACCAGTGCTCAACTGCTGCTCCACGACCTTGGACTCGAGCTCGACTGCCGGTTCGCGCGCTCAGCCGCGCTACAACATCTCCCCTTTAAAGTTTTTTACTACCCTATTTGTGAACAGACAATAAAAAAGGTGAGGTAACACAGTACAGTCAGTCAAGGAAAGGGTAACCAAGCAGCTACGAGAGGATGTTCAAGGGATTTTCCCCAATTGTGTAGCTGACCTCGTCGCAAGCCAGACAGACAAGGTTAAATAAGAAGGAGCCAGTGCCCCAGGTGTACATACAAGCAAACTGAGAACTTCCTTAAAAGTCTGTCGGAACAGAAGGCACTCAACCAAGCTTCCTTAATTAAAGCATAGCACAGGCTGCCTGCTCTGAGGCAGAAGCCACCCAGCTCCCTGAATGCTATTACTTAGATTTCAGATGCATGTAGGGCAGCACGGTAGCATTGTGGATAGCACAATTGCTTCACAGCTCCAGGGTCCCAGGTTCGATTCGGGCTTGGGTCACTGTCTGTGCGGAGTCTGCACATCCTCCCCGTGTGGGCGTGGGTTTCCATCGGGTGCTCCGGTTTCCTCCCACAGTCCAAAGATGTGCAGGTTAGGTGGATTGGCCATGATAAATTTCCCGTAGTGTTGAAAATTGCCCTTAGTGTTGGGTGGGGTTACTGAGTTATGGGGATAGGGTGCCGGTGTTGACCTTGGGTAGGGTGCTCTTTCCAAGGGCCGGTGAAGACTCAATGGGCCGAATGGCCTCCTTCTGCACTGTAAATTCTAAATTCTATGATAAAGAAGTGAAGGATCCCTGTGAGAGCTGCACACAACTGGTGGATGGGATTTCCCCCGATTGCAGTGCCCCTAGGGTATGCTAAGGAAATCTGACAAATTGCACATGCTATTTCGATGGCAGCTCTTGTGGGTACCAGCAAGATTTTAGCCTGCATTTAGCGAGCCCTCTGATCTCATCCTGACAGACTGTGTGAGGCCGCTACCCAAAACCAAGACAGGCTGTCAATACCTCTTTGCCAATAATGCCAAAAGGATCAGTGAGGTAAACTATTTGACCCCCCACCCCTGATGTTGGGAAAAAGTGCCGGTCATACCACCTTAAGATGCTAAAGAAATACGACATCTCAGTCAACCCGTGAGTGTTTCTCAGAGAATAGAAATAATCAAGGGTAGTCAGGAGGAGTCAAGAGGAGAAGGGGGGACTGGAGGATTCCAGATTGAATCCCTGAACAGTTAGGTTGGTGAAGAGACGCAAGTGCATTACAAGCACTAAATGCGTTCCAATCATCCAAGGTGTGATTTCACTGCACTTACCTCTCTGACGTAGTCAATGTTTACAAACATTGGGGTTTCACCACTTAGGCCACTGAAGCGTGAAAAGATGTGAATGGATCAAATCTGCAGATGGTTTTTACAAGCTATCAATCACAGACGACGACACGGAAGCTATGATTGGCTTGCAGACAGTGGATGTGTGGGAACTGGACACAGGCACCGTTGCTCTCCTCTGAGGAATGGACACGTGGAGTTATATGATTAGTATTACAGCTATAATGCTTCTGCCTGGACTGCTCTCTAGTTTCCAGACAGGGGTCGCTTTTCTGGTGGGTGGGGGGGATGTCTGCGTGTGAGGAGAGTGTCTGTGGAGGGGGTTCCTTCAGGCAGGGGGACTCTCCCCTGTTACAGGGGTCCCTGTGGGGGTATGTGGGAGGGGGGTCTGCTAAAGGAGACGTGCGCAGGCAGTGCATTGTTGGGGGGATGGAGGTGGCCCTCGGATGGACTCAGATGGTCTTTCCCAGTGTGGCCCTCTTGTGGAGAGCCAAAGAGGCAACCATTTCCCATTGGCCCACCGCAACCATTTCCCATTGACCACGTCAGGCTCATGATTGCTGAGGCCAAAGGGCAGCACAGTGGTGCAGTGGTTAGCACTGCTGCCTCACGGCGCCGAGGTCCCAGGTTCGATCCCGGCTCTGTGTGGAGTTTGCACATTCTCCCCGTGTTTGCGCGAGTTTTGCTCCCACAACCCAAAGATGTGCAGGGTAGGTGGATTGGCCATGCTAAATCGCCCCTTAATTGGAAAAAATGAAGTGGGTACTCAAATTTATATTAAAAAAGATTGCTGAGGCTCCAAGTGATCCACACCCATGTGATTCCCGACCATGGGGACTGAAGAATCATGGAAAGCCGGAGAATCGGGCATCGGGCCCACTGAATAGATGCAAATGGGTCTGTAAGAGCCCTCCCCCTCCCAACCCCCCACCAGTGGCATTGTGGATCTCATTCACGCCGGCAGTGGGGAGGTTGGAGCACGGCGTTTGGGCCGATGCTAAGCGCCAATCCCGATTTTTCCCCCCAAAGCCTGATTCTCCGTTCCATAGGGGAATTCCATCCGAGTGTCCCAGGATGAAGAATGCCACCCAATGTCATTGTTGGTGCCCTAGCCTAAGAATAAAACTGTCGGGGGGGGGGGGGGGGGGGGGGGTTTGGCTGCACCAGAAAGGGGAGAAATTGTCACAGTTCTGAATTAGTGTGTGTGAATGGAAGTTCATATGTATACTGTTCTCTTTGTGCTTCACAAGGAAACAATAGAAAAATTGGAATTGATTCGTTTGTTGTCCACGGGAGGGATGAGTGTCATGCCAAGGTATTCATGAAAAGATTATAATTTTAAAAAACTGTAGTCCTTTTGAAATGGACAATGATGAACTGTAAGATGGCTGCCAAGGTGTCACTTGACTTTTGCAACTTCAACAGCCCAGCAAGCTTTCAGAAAAGTTCTAAATTAGGTTAAAATGGACATGCATCTCCCTTAAATAGACATGCCTGAAAAACATTCTTAAAGGAAACTCAAGACTTGCTCGTAGAACTGCCAGACCGCCGGAGGTTGCTGTTTGGGACATGACACCATAACCAGTTAAGATGCTATTATCTGGAAAGTTGGAAACCTTTGACACAGCTCTGGAAGACTGGAACCAATATGCGGAGCGCATGAGGTACTTTTTCCAGGCAAATAGGATTTTGGGGCAAGACGTTTGGGATCATAAAGTGTCTGACGTATCTGGTGACGCCGAACTCCAAATCTTTTGATGAGCTGGACACTATGGTTTCAGAACACTATGACCCCAAGCCTTCCATAATTATGCAGCGGTATCATTTTAGCACAGCAGTGTGGTCTCTGGGTGAACGAGTTACTGACTTCTTGACCCGCTAAAGACATCTGGCTGAACACAGAGTTCGGGCTGTCCCTCTCTGAGATGCAGAGGGGCCGACCGACGTGCGTGCGGCAAAACAACACGGTCACACAGAGGAAGCTGATGGTGGAATGCACTTGAGATTTGAAACGGGCCATTGAACTTTCACTATCTCACGAACATGCGGAGAAAGTAGTGCAGGAGCTGCAGGGGTCCATGGGCAACGGCATCCATAGTTTGCCCGCCCTTCCTTCTGCACCCCCTCGCATCACGGGATGGTGCTGGTCAGACCAGCCTTCATAGAATCATAAAAGTTACAATGCAGAAGGAGGCCATTTGGCCCATCGAGTCTGTGCCAGTCCCTGGAAAGAGCACCCTACCTAAGCCCACACCTCCACCATATCCCGTAACCCAGTAACCCCACCTAACATTTTTTTGGACACTAAAGGTTTGCCGTCCAGTAAAGGAAGGATCAGCGTGTCCTTGTAGTGCATCTGCCAAAAGTCCCAAGGATTTGGCACTGTAGCCTTCGTTGACAGTAAGGGTCACGTGGGGTGCCACGGGTCCCGACTGATGCCAGAGCCCGTGGGGCACTGCAACAAGAAAGGCAAAACCTTTTTTACCCTCAGCGAGGCCAACAAAGGAAACGGATTGTAGAGAACCAAGGGCCTCTTGGTAAATGCTCTCCAACTCAGTCAGTGTGATCGTAGCAAAGAGTTACATGTGGATTGGGAATATCTAAGGGAGGTGAAAATTGGGAGGGATTAAATCAACCGACCACCATTGTGGAGTAGTAAAAAGGGGAAAATTTCAAAGCTGGGCTTGCTAATAGCTGATATTGTAATGCCATTGTCAAGGCAAACAATTTCCACCTGCAAGGGACACAGCAAATCACGTCCTGCCAGGTTGACACCGAGGACCCGGATAACCGTGAAAGGAATGCAACATTCCCGGTCCTCAAATTGAACAGAGAGCAGCTTCGTAAGTTGATAAACACCTTCCCCCATGAAAGCAGCAAGTTCCACATGCTTATCAGAGAGGGGAAATCTATGCTTCTGAATTAATGTCCAGTCTAACGTAGAATTAGTCGCGCCGGTGTCAATCAAGAAGGGGATGGGCATGCCTTCTATGTAAATTGTAGCCGTGGGCTCGTCAGTGGTCCGCTGAGAGGACCGGAACGTTCGATCGGGCTAGTCAGTAGGGGTTAGAGGCAGTGAAGGGTGTCTGCCGACGGGGTTGAAATCTACCTTGTCGTCGGGGAGCTGGACAACCCTAGTGTAGTGCCCTGTCCGTTTACAGTTGAAGCAAGTGACATTATATTTGGCTGGAGGATGACGCGGAGGAGCGTTGTCGCAATCCTCAGTGTGTGGAGTGCAGGCGTAAGGAGCCTGTGGGCGGTAACCAAATTCCGGAGGGTCCGTGTAATCTGGGCGATAGTAATGTGAATCTGTCTGAGAGTTTTGACCTTTAGGAGGTCTCCTTTGAGAGGGACGCTGGACAAACTCGGACTTAATTCTAGGCGTTGAAGTGTTGGGTACTCTGATACACAGACGAACCAACACGGTTGCGAATGGTACAACGCAGTTTTATTTCAATCAACTATTAACATAGTAAACTCTGGTACTCAGCACATGGTGAATGTCTGAGTGGCTGGCAATGAGGTCTGTGCCCTGAGCCGTCTCCTGCTCGAGTGCCCAGGAAGTGCCATGTTCCCTGTTTTGTACTGTGTATGCTCTTGTCTGTGATTGGCTGTCGTGTTGTGTGTGTTGATTGGTCCGTTGATCTGTCCATCATTATGTATGTATGTATGTGCTATGATGTTCACCTGAATATCATGACATCCCCCTTTTTTTTACAAGATTATGTGCCTACGTGGTTATAAATAGAGATGTGTACTGAGTGCAGTTAAATGTGTGTGTGTGTAATGTTTACAGCATGTACATGGGACTTAACTATATACAAGGGGCGATGTTGGGTGTGACATAATGACGAGGGTGTACCATAACAAAGAACGGGGAAATGTTGAACGATAAAACGAATTCCTGTAATGATAAGAACATAAACATATCAACACAGTGGTTGCATGAGTTCAATGTATAAACAGTCTCATAAGTCCAGTCTAGTAGGTGGGCAACGAATTTGGGTTGACCATCAGGGTGGGACACCATTCATCACCCGGATTGATCGTGTTGACTCGGTTCCCATCAATGACCGCAACACGGAAGGCGCCTCGGTCATCTGTCACCGGTCTGGATGTCGTCTGGGCAAGATTCGTAATGGGGAGGCTGAATGGTCCGCATGTCCCTGCGAGGTTACGGAATTGTGGAAGATTGACAGGTTGAGCTGCTCGACAGCAGGCAGCGTAGTGGCCCACCTTGCCACAGCGGAGGCATTGTCGCGTTCTTGCGGGACATTGCCGCTTTAAATATGCAGCTCCACAGTTGTCGCACATCGTGACGTCATGGCGTTCGTTGCGCCACTGCGCATGCGCAGTTCGGTCTTGCGTCGCGCGCGCCTGCGCATCACGTCCCTCAGTGTTGCCGTAGGTTTTGCTGTGCACAAGCGCGGGAGGCCTCAAAAAGTGCGCAAAATGGCCGCCCTCGTCCGGGCCGCGGGCCGGGAGGAACTCGATCGCCTGGACCCGTTCGGCCTCGTGGGGCACTTGGCTCGCCGACCCGGCCGCGTAGGACCCCCGCCGATTCGGTCGCCTGAAATTGGGCAAAGCGGCTCGTCGCGTTTTCGTGCAAGACACAGGCTTCGATTGCGGAGGCTAAGATGAGGCCTTTTATTTTAAAAAGCTGCTGGCGTAGGGTGCCCGAGGCGACCCCAAAAACAATCTGGTCCCGGATCATGGAATCTGACGTGTCGTAACCGCAGGACTGCGCAAGGATGCGGAGATGCGTAAGGAATGACTGAAAGAGCTCATCCTTACCTTGCAGGCGCTGCTGGAAGACCTATCTCTCGAAGCTCTCGTTGACCTCGACGTTGAAGTGTTGGTCGAGCTTGAGAAGGACTGTCTTGTATTTGGATTTGTCCTCACCTTCCGCGAACACCAGGGAGTTGTAGACATGGATGGCGTGCTGACCTGCGGTGGTGAGGAGGATGGCGATATTTCTGGTGTCCGAGGCGCTCTCTTTTTCGTTGGCTTCCAGAAAGAGCTGGAAGCGCTGCTTGAATAGCTTCCAATTTACGCCGATGTTCCCAGCGACTTGCAGCGGCTGCGGTGTGTTGACGGTGTCCATGGCGCAGGATGGCAGATTTGTGGGTAGGTATCAAATCACTCCTGGTATCATGAAGTGTTGGGTACTCTGATACACAGACGAACCAACACGGTTGCGAATGGTACAACGCAGTTTTATTTCAATCAACTATTAACATCGTAAACTCTGGTACTCAGCACATGGTGAATGTCTGAGTGGCTGGCAATGAGGTCTGTGCCCTGAGCCGTCTCCTGCTCGAGTGCCCAGGAAGTGTCGTGTTCCCTTTTTTGTACTGTGTATGCTATTGTCTGTGATTGGCTGTCGTGTTGTGTGCGTTGATTGGTCCGTTGATCTGTCCATCATTATGTATATATGTGCTATGATGTTCACCTGACTATCATGACAGGCATAGTGTCTTTATAACAGGCCTCACGGTTGCGGCCATTGCTCCAATAATAAGACACAGCCCGTTTCATTTGAGATTTAGAATTGTCAGACCAATCCATGTTAATAGTTTTAATATTGGATGCTACGTGGTCAGGCAAAACCTGCATTAATAGTGCATTAAATTGGGGAGACTGTGTTCCCTCATTGAAAGCAATATTCCTGGAGTAAAGCGTGTACACGCCCCAAAAGCGGTCAAAAAATTCTGAACCATCTTCCTTAGAAGCGGGGGTACAGTCAAGGAATTTGGAGATGTCCATGGGCTTATGGAGAGCCCGTTTTAGCGCGGGGAACATTAAAGTGCGTTGATCGCCCTCCGTTTGGTGTGCGGTGCTGAAGGCCGTCCATGTGTCCCCATGAATTCCCAATTCATTTTTCCACCTTTCCCCTAACTCTGGGGGAAGTGATGAAAAAATGGGTGAATACTGATCACGTGCGGTAGCCCCGTACATGGTCGCAGTTCGTCTTAAAAATTCAGTAAACCCTTCTGGTTCGTCTTTACAGGAAGGACATTGGGCCATGATCAAACATAGTTCCTGAGGTTTAAATGCCTGCCACACCTCAATGAATGGGTTGTCACCAGCATGGGGGTTTATAACACTCCTACTGGGATAATTTGCGGAGGGTGGTGGTGGTGGAAAAGGCTCCTCCTCCTTAGGTTGAAGTGATAAATCCAGAAGAGCCTGATGGACAGAAGTGAAGGGTTGTTCCATATTTAAGAGTTGCGTTTGTGACCTGGTACGTGATGCCATGGGAGAAGCGACAGCGGGAATTTCATTGGCAGTGGGACCATAAGGGGGAGGCTGGACTTGGGACGGTGGCAAAGGAGCAGCGGAGAGCGCTGGATAAAGGGTGGGTCTGGGGGCCAACTCCTCCTCTTCCTCTGTGTCGCCTGAATAGGGAAACATCGGCATGCCAGGGCAACTGGGAGGATCCTCCTTTCGTTTAATCTGATGGGCTAGCCCTACCTGCCTATCACCCCGGTGATTTCTTATTGCTGCCCTGTCGTTTTGTCTCTTGATGCTTCCTATCCCAAAGTTCACATTCCAATTTTAAAGTTTCCCAATTTGTTGATTTACCGTCCACACACTCATCAATCCCTTTTTTACGGGCATTATCCCTCCAACTCATTAACAGCGATTGTTCGTGGCGCCTAGTCAACTCTTTTTTCCATTCTGAGATTAAAGTTTTCCACTTGGAACCTGCATTCTTTGTCAAAATAGCTTTTTCTGCTGCAGTGCAATTTTCCAAGTTCCATGTGCCACCTAGTGGCCAAATATCTTTACCCAATTTATTATTAAGTGCAGCAGATAATCGTCGGTAATTACATTCTTGAGAAGGGGTTTCTGAACACATAAAAAGCAAAGGAGAATTGCCCCCTGTCTTGTCTAAAGTCTGTCCCATAACGTCCGTATACTGTGCCCCTGGCAAAAAATGTTCAAAAAAAATTCCTGGTACCAAAATCAAATCATAGGGTTCCTGCCCCAAACTAAGCCTGTATAAACCTGATCCGGATTGAAAACGAGATCAAGAGGTCCCTGACCTGAAGTTAACCACAATCTGTCCCTGACCCTAAACACTCTACTCACAGTCCAATTTAGATTCGAGTACCGTCACCTGTTAGTTTCCTCCGTCAGGGACGAGGTGTCGTACCACTGATCCGAGAGAGAGAGAGAGAGACCAAGGTGAATCTTACCTTGTACCGGCGTCCGTCTCTTCCCTCCGAGTCGTGGCTCGATCACTTCTTCAGTCCCCCACGGAATTCACTCAGGGTATTGGTTTTTGCTCAGCAGCGCCAAATGTAGAAATCAATATTTTCCTGCTTCTTTGACTGTGGTAAAGACTCAACAATAGATTGTTATGGTTAAATAACAATGCTTTATTTACGAAACGACCGCACGCAGTTTGGCTGAAAGTTGAGGTCGGAGAGCAGTTACTATCACTGCTGATTCCTTCTCAAGTCCGCACTTTTACAGAAAATCAGTTCAGTATTTATACATTATCATTATCAAGATTGCGTGACTACAGCTTAGTCAGGAATTCGATCGGAAGTAGAAATGTAAGCAATGTCATGAAACAGGCATGACCTGTTGATCTTCTAGGACGCTTTGTCTCATCCCTCATACCATTATCTTGTCCTTTGATAGAACATTAAAAGGTCGGAGGAGACTCATCCATTTCTTATCTTGTCTTATTCATACCGCCCTGGGTTATGATGAGTTAGCCTTATCAGAAATTACAGAGGTCAGGCATTTTGGAATAGCTTGACCTTCTCTGATCTTATTCATGCTTTAGGTTATGCGGAGTCAGCCTTATCGGTCTTACAGGGGTCTGGTATATTGGAATGGCTCGATCAGCATTTCTTACAAAGGGGTCTGGTACATTGAAATGGCTAGGTCAGCTTTTCTTACATTGTACCGATTAGTTGATCAGTTTTCCCATCATGCCATTACTTAATTCTTACAACATCACAACGCTACAGATTAATGGTCGTACAGTGACTATGCACATGGATATTGGTGCTGCCGTCTCCATTGTGGACTTCTGCACATTTCGGAGGCTTCATGCAGGGATCATGCCCCTGACACCTCGCGCACAGTCATCAACTGTATGAAGTTCATTGCAGATTGGTCACTCCGTTGGCTCCACTCCACATGCTGTTGAAGGACCAGGATTGGTGCTGCATCCGTTTGCAGGAGAAAACATTTGTTGCTTTTAAGAAGCATCTGCCCTCCACTCAGTTCCTTGCGCATTATGATCCAGCTAGGCCCTAATCTTGACATGCGATGCTTCCCCCATACGGCATTGGGGCAGTGCTGCCACATGGATGGGACGACCACACGGAACACCCAAACGCGTCTACTTCAAGAATTCTGGCAAACGCAGAGTGACGTTACACTCAGATAGAGAAAGAGGGCTTGGTGGTGATCTTTGGGATAAAAAAGATCCACCAGCGTCATTGTAGCCAACCACAATCCGCTCTTCAGGGAGGATAAGGGAATCCCACCAATCGCATTCGTTAGGATCCAGCATTGGGCGCTACTCCTTGCTGCGTACCAGTACACATTCCAGCACCTCCCGTGCACGTAAATTGCCCATGCGGACACCCTCAGCCATCTGCCATTGCCTGTGCGGGTCCTGTCCTCACCTGTGGCGGATGAGGGAATTGCAATTTTCAATTTCATGGGCACCTTGCTGGTGACAGACCAGCGAGAGCCAGGACTGGTGAAGCTTTGTCTCATGCTGTTGAGTGGCTGGAAAAAGGAGGCCCTTCTGGTAACTGTACGGCCTTTCGTCCAGAAGTTGTCGAGTTCAGTGTAGAAGACGCCGCCATATTGTGGGGGGCTCACAAGGTCATTCTCCCCATAGGGTTAGGGAGTTCTGTTCACAGCCATCTGGGAGCATCCAAAATGAAAATGTTGGCCCACAGTTATGTCTGGTGACCCGGTATCAATGGGGTAATTGAAAGAGTTGTGCAGAGCTGTGTGGCATGCCAAGAACATCATACACTCCCACTGGCAGCCTCCCTTCAACCTTGGGAATCACCAGGACGCCCATGGGTACGCCTACACAGGGATTTTGTGGGACCGTTTCTGGGCTCCATGTTCCTTTTGCTCGTGGATGTTCACTCAAAGTGGCTAGAGGTGTATAAGATGCCTCCACAACAACCAGGGCCATGATATAGAAGCTCTGGGGTGTTTTTAGCACCTATGGAATCCCTGAGGTCCTGGTGACAGATAAGGGGACGCCGTTCACTAGCGAAGAATTTGCAGTACTTATGAAGAGAAACGGCATTCGGCATATTCAAACCGCTCCATATCTTCCCTCCTCCAATGGTCCAGCAGAAAGAGAGGAGGACCAGACCTTCAAGAGGGGCTCAAACAAGCAATCACTGGGTCGATGGGAACATGACTGACATGGTTCCTTCTTAATTATCGCACATCGCCCATGTGACGATGGGAATTGACCCAACGGAGCAATTGGTGGGTCACAGACTCAGAACCCAGCTGAGTCAGATGTTTCCAAGTCTTGCAGAAAGATTAAGGTACAACATAAAAAGCAGAAATGCCACCATGACTTGAGGATTCTTGGGCGCATGTTTCACTCAGGGGATCCAGTCTCCGCTCGCAATTTTGGTGACGGAGCATTGTGGCACCCAGCAGTATACTGGAATGAATGGGTCCAGTCTCATAAGGTCTGGAATCAAGGGAAGGTCCATCGCAAACACTTAGACCACTGATGAAGTGGGACCCACACAGCTTGACACCCGACCAGCAGTATTGGCATCTCTACCATATCAGGAACTACCCCTCAGCCTGGGGACCCAGCAGCCCATGTTACAACACCTGTTCCAGCAGGAGGAAGATGACTCCGAATCCAACATGGGTACAGAGGAAACCATTCTGGCAGACAGCACCGTATCGTAGACTGAGGTCTCAGTGGCAACTCTTCAGCAGTCGGCCCAGAAACGACAGTCAGCAAATCGATACACTCTACCTGACTCAGCCGCAACAGGCGGAAGCGCAGCCGTGGGTGAAGCGGTGCCAAAGGCCCCACCATTGGCAGATGAAGGGGGACTTTCGGATTTTGGAGGGGAGAGGTGTCATAACCCCCATGAGGATCACGGGAAACCATCATTGATCTCTTTCCCGCACCCCCCCACCCGAGGGCAGCATGGTGGTGCAGTGGTTAGCACTGCTACCTCACATGTTTGATCCCGACTTCGGGTTACTGTCCGTATGGAGTTTGCACATTCTCCCTGTGTCTGCCTGGGTCTTACATCCACAACCCCCAAAGATGTTCAGGGTAGGTGAATTGCCACGCTAAATTGCCACTTAATTAGCAAAAAGAATAATTGAGTACTCTAAATTTAGTTTAAAAATCATCGATCTCCCCGTGAGACTTGTGGAGTACAAGCTCCCCAGATAGGCCACCTCCTGGGGCTCTTTATGTACTAATATAAAAGCTGGCCGGAAGCCAGATTTGGTGTGGTAGTTCTCCCAGAAAGGACTGTACCAGGAGTGATAGGCCACTTTGAACAGAACTCTGAAATTAGTTTTTAAAAATTAGCTTAAAATTAAGGTTCGGGCAGCATGGTGGCGCAGTGGTAGCACTGCAGTCTCACGGCGCTGAGGTCCCAGGTTCGATCCCGGCTCTGGGCACTGTCCATGTGGAGTTCGCACATTCTCCCCGTGTTTGCGTGGGTTTCGCCCCCACAACCCAAAGATGTGCAAGGTAGGTGGATTGAACACGCTAAATTGCCCCTTAATTGGAAAAAAATTAATTGGGTACTCTAAATTTATTTTTAAAAAATTAAGGTTAATTTACCACCGGCATCCTCAAGTTACTAAATATTGTATATCAGTTGCTTTTGACCATGTGACTGAAACTTCTTTTTCACTATGAACGACAATCATTTGCCTTCCATCCTGAATTAATGACCATCCTTCATGTGACCGAAACTGATTTTAAACTCCTTTTATCCAAAAACTAAGAGAGAGAGCAGTCAATCTGCAGAACACTGGCCACAACATAATAGCTGCAAAAGAAAGGCTGTGCCATCTTGCCTAATCAAAACCTGTGAGGCTTAAAGTTATCTTTGTCTACAGGAATAGTGCCAGAAGACTGGAGGGCAGCAAATGTTGTCCCCTTGTTCAAGAAGGGGAGTAGAGACAACCCCGGTAACTATGGACCAGTGAGCTTTACTTCTGTTGTGGGCAAAATCTTGGAAAGGTTTATAAGAGATAGGATGTATAATCATCTGGAAAGGAATAATTTGATTAGAGATAGTCAACACGGTTTTGTGAAGGCTAGGTCGTGCCTCACAAACCTTATTGAGTTCTTTGAGAAGGTGACCAAACAGGTGGACGAGGGTAAAGCAGTTGATGTGATGTATATGGATTTCAGTAAAGCGTTTAATAAGGTTCCCCACGGTAGGCTATTGCAGAAAATACAGAGGCATGGGATTCAGGGTGATTTAGCTGTTTGGATCAGAAATTGGCTAGCTGGAAGAAGACAAAGGGTGGTGGTTGATGGGAAATGTTCAGCCTGGAGTCCAGTTACTAGTGGTGTATCCCAAGGATCTGTTTTGGGGCCACTGCTGTTTGTCATTTTTATAAATGACCTGGAGGAGGGCGTAGAAGGATGGGTGAGTAAATTTGCAGATGACACTAAAGTCGGTGGAGTTGTGGACAGTGCGGAAGGATGTTACAAGTTACAGAGGGACATAGATAAGCTGCAGAGCTGGGCTGAGAGGTGGCAAATGGAGTTTAATGCAGAAAAGTGTGAGGTGATTCATTTTGGAAGGAATAACAGGAAGACAGAGTACTGGGCTAATGGTAAGATTCTTGGTAGTGTGGATGAGCAGAGAGATCTCGGTGTACATGTACATAGATCCCTGAAAGTTGGTACCCAGGTTGAGAAGGTTGTTAAGAAGGCGTACGATGTGTTAGCTTTTATTGGTCGAGGGATTGAGTTTCGGAGCCATGAGGTCATGTTGCAGCTGTACAAAACCCTGGTGCAGCCGCATTTGGAGTATTGTGTGCAATTCTGGTCGCCACATTATAGGAAGGATGTGGAAGCATTGGAAAGGGTGCAGAGGAGATTTACCAGGATGTTGCCTGGTATGGAGAGAAGATCTTATGAGGGAAGGCTGAGGGACTTGAGGCTGTTTTCGTTAGAGAGAAGAAGGTTAAGAGGTGACTTAATTGAGGCATACAAGATGATCAGGATTAGATAGGGTGGACAGTGAAAGCCTTTTTCCTCAGATGGTGATGTCTAGCACGAGGGGACATAGCTTTAAATTGAGGGGAGATAGATATAGGACAGATGTCAGAGGTAGGTTCTTTACTCAGAGAGTAGTAAGGGCGTGGAATGCCCTGCCTGCAACATTAGTGGATTCGCCAACATTAAGGGCATTTAAATGGTCATTGGATAGACACATGGACGATAAGGGAATAGTGTAGATGGGCTTTAGAGTGGTTTCACAAGTCGGCGCAACATCGAGGGCCGAAGGGCCTGTAGTGCGCTGTAATGTTCTATGTTCTAATTCCCGCTCTCCAACGTTTAGAATACTTTCCGGAGAATCGCGCCCTGAGTTCAGCTCCCCAGTGCTAAAATAAATTTTTAAGTGTGGGCTAAAGCAGTGAGTATCTCCCCAGGTCCCAGAAAAATGACTAAGTGTCATTGAATAGCGGTGGGTAACTCGCCGTCAGAGCCGGCAGGAAACTCCCTGAAAAACCCGCCACAAATTAACTTGGAAAATTTTCCGGAGAATTGCACCCCCAATTTCCAGTACGCCTTGAATGAGGGAGCTGCACCACCAACCCTGGCAGTGTGCAGGTTACCAATGGATTTTGGCAATAGCATTCACAGGGAGGCTACTGTCCACAGCTTTTTTTTTACTAATGGTGGTTTGGGTGCTGCTTGGGAAAGGTAGGGAGTTGTGCTACTTCATCCCTGCAGTTTGCTCCTGCCTGTACTTTGATAGAGTGTTTGCTACTTATAAACTGATGATGCTTTGAAGCTGGTCTGATTTTTGATGTCCCATCCTTGGCACCTGTGAACTACAAGATTCCCCTTTTTAAAATTTTGTTTGCATCTGATTCTTCCACAAATCTTTCATGTGCTGTCTTCCATTTAGCATTCCTATTCCTATATGTATAATGCTTTTATAAATTGCTCCATGTGATTCGCACACAATCTCTTTTCTTTGACAACTTGCAATTTTCTTTTACATAAATGGATACCTAATTTAGACTGCAATTTTCTCCCTTCCATTCAATCGAGTCAGCAATTCCACAATCAATATTTTTTATAAGATACGGAAACATAGCTACTATTCATGGTTCCATTTGAAGCTATTTGCATAGCATTAGGATCTGCACCATTATTTTAAAATTTTCACATATGATTGCAATCATTGTGGTGGATATTAGCAGCCCTTTGGGGGAAGGCTGGGAGGTGGGAAGGCTGGCTAGATGGCACAGGAAGGTGGCAGCTTGTGCTCTTGTGAGTGGCCAACTATCCTTTATGGGACAGCAACTGCTGACCAGATGTGGGCTTGGGTCCTGCTGATTACTGAAGTGGCTTTCCACATGTCACCCAACCAACAATTTCAGTCTCCGTGGTGGGACCACTGCCTACACCATAAAATGCTGCCCACAGTTGCACTCACTCATCCAGACCACTGTTCCACTCACTAATGCGGGTAACTTTGGAATCTTGACATCACTCACCACTTTTAGTATTTAGTAGACATTTTGCAATATCGGTAAGGTTTTCTTTTCACTGCAGAAACACAATGAGGAAAACATTCATCCATTTATACAAAAGAAGGTACTGGGAACGGGCCTCAGACCACTGAACCAGAGTTTCTTCGGTGGACAATCATACTGGTTGGCGAATGATCGCCGAAGAAGAAGGTTTGTATTTATATATATGCGGCACTTTTGATTTTACTTCCAGCTTGTTCAGTCAAACTCTATACAGTAGACAAGATAGGTGGGAAAGACTTTCAGGGTTAATCATGCCTTTTTAGATAAAAAGGTTTGACCTCAGGAGAGAGTAGGATTGAGTCTAAGCCTACTCAGACTTTGAGGTTTTTCAGAATAGTTTACTGAGCTGTCATTAAATTTGATGCACAAATCTGATGTTCTATTAATAATGATGGCAAAATAGAGATGTTTGTTTTTCCTGGGATTCTGGGTAAAATACTACAAGAAATATGTTTTCATCACATTCGCCTTTCCACCTAATCTTAATGCAACATATGCAAGATCTGAAAGGTTTTAAAAATTGCTCAGATCAATGTCAGCATTTATTGATCATCCCTGAATGTACTTGAGAAGGTGGTAATGAGCTACCCTCTTAACCATTACAGTTCATTTGGGAAAGGTTTTGGCACAGTGCTATTAGGGAGGCTATTCCAGAACTTTGACTCAGTGGTAATGAAGGAACAGTGATATATTTCTTAGTCAAGATGCTGCATGACTTGGAGGGCAACTTGCTGTTTGTGGTGCTTCCGTGCTCTTGTTCTTGCAGGCAGATACAGTTGCAGCTATGGAAGGTACTGTTGAAGAAAAAAGCAAATTACTCCAGATACAGGAATATGAAACAAAAACAGAAAATGTTAAATAATCTTAGCAGGTCTAACAGCATCTGTGAAGAGAGAGCGGAGCGAACGTTTCGAGTCTGGATGACTCTTTGTTAAAGCTAGAGAGAACTGGAGATAGGATGAGATTTATACTGTGGGGAGGGGAGGGGAAGGGGGGGGGGGGTGTTGTGGAGTAGAGGGACTGGGTAGAGAGGCAGCGGTAGGTGGAGATAGACAAAGATATTGCGGACAAAAAAACAAATGGAATGTAAATGGTAGTGATAATGAGTAAGAAGGGTGCTGATAGTGGCACATTAAGAGTTTAGAATGTGTTAATGGCAGTGCAGAGGTAAGCAGTCGGTCAAAGGACAACTTGCAACAGGGAACAGATGGTCTGGGTGGAGTGGGGGGAGAGGAGACAATCGTGAGGGAAAAACAGATTGATGGAAGAAATGAAAATACATTGATAGAAATAAAAATGGGGTGAAGGCAGAGAAGGGAGTTCACAGTCTGAAGTTGTTGAACTCAATGTTAAGTCCAGAAGGCTGTAATGTGCCGAATCGGAAGATGAGGTGCTGTTCCTCCAGTTTGCGCTGGGCTTCACTGGAACATTGCAGCAGGCCAAGGACGGACATGTGGACGTGAGAGCAGGACGGTGAGTTGAAATGGCAAACGACAGGAAGGTCTGGGTCCTGCTTGCAGACGGACCAAAGGTGTTCTGCAAAACGCTCACCCAGTCTGCGCTTAGTCTCTCCAATGTGGTGTAGACTGCATTGGGATCAGCGAACCGCAATAGACCAGATTGAAGGAGGTGCAAGTGAAGCACTGTCTCACCTGAAAAGAATGTTTAGGCCCTTGGATGGTGCGCAAGGAGGTGGTGAAGGGGCAGGTATTACACCTACTGCGATGGCGTGGAATGTGCCGTGGGAAGAGGGTGAGGTGATGGAGGAGTGGACCAAGGTATCCTGAAGGGAACGGTCATTGCGGAATGCTGACGGAGTGAGATGAAGATGTGTTTGGTGGTGCCATCATGCTGGAGTTAGCAGAACTGGGAAGATGATCCTTTGAATGTGGAGACTGGAGGACCCTATCCTTGTTCGGGGAGGGCGAAGAAGGCATGAGAGCAGAGGTGTGGGTGATGGGCTGGACACAGTTGTCAACCACAATGGACGGAAAACCATGATTAAGGAAAAAGGAAGACATATCAGCAGCACCATTTTGGAAAATGGCTTTATCGGCACAGATGCGATGAAGGCGAAGGAACTGGGAGGATGGACTGGAGTCCTTACAGGATGTGGGATGTGAAGAACTGTAGTTGAGATGGCTGTGGGAGTCACTGGGCTTGCAATTGGTACTAGTGGACAGT
The DNA here is from genome assembly GCF_047496885.1 of Scyliorhinus torazame. Classification (NCBI taxonomy): domain Eukaryota; kingdom Metazoa; phylum Chordata; class Chondrichthyes; order Carcharhiniformes; family Scyliorhinidae; genus Scyliorhinus; species Scyliorhinus torazame. The sequence continues at coordinate 136,607,563 of NC_092715.1, forward strand.
CTATCCCCAGAAGTGGAGATAGAGAGGTCAAGGGAGGGAAGAGAAATGTCAAAGATGGACCATGTGAAAGTTGGGGCGGCACGAAAGCTCAGCAGTTAGCACTGTTGCTTCACAACGCCAGGGTCCCAGATTCGATTTCCGGCTTGGGTCACTGTCTGTGTGGAGTCTGCACGTTCTCCCTGTGCCTGCATGGGTTTATCCGGATGCTCCGGCTTCCTCCCACAAGTTCTGAAAGAGCTGCTGGTTAGGTGAATTGGACATTCTGAATTCTCCCTCCGTGTACCCGAACAGGTGCCGGAATGTGGTGACTAGGGGCTTTTCACAGTAACTTCATTGTAGTGTTAACATAAGCCTACTTGTGAAAATAAAGAATATTATTATTATGATAGAGGGGTGGAAATTGGAAGCGAAATTGATAAATTTTTCCAGGTCCAGACAAAAACATGAAGCGGCACCAAAACAGTGGTTGATGTACCAATAAAAGAGTTGTGAGAGGGGGCCAGGGTCAGACTGGAACAGGAATGTTCCATATATCCTATAAAGAAACAGGCAAAACTAGGACCCATAGAACAAAGCTTGGCCAGTTGCTGCAGTGGATTTTGTGATTGGTAATATTTGAAGCCAATGTGCACTAGTACTGGAGGGAATGAATGTTTAAGTGGTGAATGAAATGTGAATAAAGCAGCTGCTTTGTCCAGGGTGATGTTGAACTTCATGAGAGTTATTGGAGAGCTGCAGTCATCCAGGCAAGTGGAGAAAAATCCATCACACTCCTGAATTGTGTTTTATAAATCCAGGGACAGACTTTGGAGAGTCAGAAGGTGAATTAGCTCAGTTGACTGAATGACTGGGTTGTGATGCAGAATAATGTTAACTGCGTGGGTTTAATTCTCATACTGGCTGATATTGCTGAACGCCCTGCTTTCTCAAATTTGGCCATCTCTTGAGGTGTGGTGACTCTCAGGTTAAATTCCACCAGTCAGCTCTCTCTCAAAGGGAGAGAAGCCTATTGGACTCTTGCAACATTTCATTTTCATTTTACTCACCATAGAATAGTCAGTGTCTGGCCCATTCTTGTATTAGTATGGCTGGTCCAGTTTGCTTTCTGGTCAATGGTGACACCAGGATGTTGATGGTGGAGAATTTAGTAATATTAATGCCATTGAATGTTAAGTGGAGGTACTTAGAATCTCTCTTGTTGGAGATGATCATTGGCTGGCATTTGTGTGGTGCACATGCCAATTGTTATCGGCCAGGGTTTAGAGAACCCCAAAGTGTATCATGGAGTTCACCTGACCCACAGCTTTTACTAGATGGTGGTATGGGGAGCACACAGCCCACATTTCAGGTGTGGTACAGCAGAAATGGAAAAGTATTTTTTTAAAAGCAAAACAATGTTTATTCTATGAACTCCAGTTAACCTTTTTAAAACATACAGTGAACACAACACCTTAGCAACCATCAATTCAAATACAACCCACAAAGAATACAACACTAAGTAATCCTTTAAGCTTTCCTTTTATCATCCATACGACTTTAAAAAAAAAAACACCTTTTAACAGAAGCACATTAGGTTTACATTCACTACTGAAAACATTTATAATTCTGAATTCACAAAATGATCAAGAGATAGTCTTTTGATGGCAGAGAGAACAGCAGTACACCTGCTTGGTCTGGCTTCAGCTCCAACACTGAAAATAAAACTAAAACACACCCTGCAACAAACAGCTTAAAACGAAAGTAAAAAGCTGACAGACAGCCCAGCTCCACCCACTCTCTGACATCACTGCAGTAGTAAACACCCATTTCTTAAAGGTACTCTTACTACAGATATTTGTATACATACCCATTTATAAACACCCATTTCTTAAAGGTACTCTCACATGACACAATTAGCAGTCCAAACCTGAATGTTTTCCACATCTTGCTGCGTGTGGGCAAGGCCTGTTTCAGTATCTGAAGATTTCTGAATGGAACATACTCTCGATGCTCAATTTATAGTGTTATGAGGATGTACAATTTTGGTTGGTTATCCTGGTGTCCCATCACCTGCTCCTGGTCCCCACGGCAGGACTTCTTAAGCTTTGACAAAAGTCAACCCTATGTCAATATTTAAAATTAGGTTGAATAGGGTGGATTACGAATAAAGGGAAGAAAGGATATTGGAATTCCGGCTATTTGTTCATAAGGCAGGTAAATGCTTACTTGGGACTAAATAGCCTGTGTCCTATGTTGTAACTTCTATGAATCACGATGTATTCAGGCTAGGCTGCCAGCTAAATGTATTAAAAGAAAAAAACGAGGAAGAAACAAAAATGAACATTGTAGAACAATATTAAATTCACATCTAATTTCATTCTGAGCATGAAAATACCTAAGCTCTCCAGAATCTTAGTCTTTGAGTTGTGAGGTCTTTGATGTATTTTATGTAGGTGCACAACTGCTGACTGAATTAAACATCTTTGAGATAAAGCCTGGATAGATGCCTTACCTCCTTTTGAAGAAGTGATAACTTCTTTGAAGAACATTCTCCACCTTCATGCCCATTGGATCAAAGCAAATCTTTGATGGTAGGCATGTAAATGTGTTACCAATTGATTTTATCTTTCCGTTGGATAAAACATTTACTCCTAGCCCCTGAAGCAGAATATGTTTTAAATCTTCTAACATTTGACCGTATGTCTTGATATGAATCAACCATTACGTTGTTTTTGTTCACAACGGCAAGCCCAAGTTATTCAGCCTCACAATCGTGACATAATGCCATCCTTTTTGGTCCATTTTTCTACAGAAAGGTTTGGAAGCAAGAATGTGGAAATTATTTGTGTTAAATTAAACTGTGTTCACACCTTATGGCTATGTGCTGAACTGCTGAGACAGATGATGCAAAATTTGTCTCCCCATCGACTATAATTTTGGCACTATGGGTACAATTATGGTATCAAAATGGCTTCTGTGCCTTGCATGCACAGTTATAGCACTGCCCACACCAAATACCATTTTGGTGAGGGCATTAGTGTAGCCTTAAGGGTGTATATGGTATACAAAATGCAGAGTTTGTAGATCCTAGCTTTCGTGAGCATATAACATTGATTTGATGCCAGCACTGCCATTTTCAACTTCACTGCTTCAACTAGTGCATGTTTTTAAACACACATCTTAACATGTATTCAGCAACAGGAAGGGCCCCTCCCCAATGCTAACTTGAGGGATCAGCAACTACTTGCAGGTTAGCCACTCATTGATTCCGACTGGCTCTGCTTGAGTTTGTAGAAGTGATGTAAGTTTTCTGGTGTTGTTTTAAATTGGTAAAGCTAACACGGACCGCTGCTGCATGTAACAAAGGCATTGGCTTTGTCTTCAGGGATTCTGCTAAGACCCCTTGCATCCAGTCATGAGTGCAGTAGTTACCACCCACCTTGCTCTTCGGCTTTTCAGGAGGATTGAACAGAGGTTGAAGAGGACAAGCTGCTTAAAGAGGGAGGAGAGGGAGGCGGGGTTGGGATCTTACTCTCCCGAGGTCTTCCAGAGCATTTTTCTTTTAACCTAAGCCAGGAACAGTTTGTGCAATATTTCTATTTGATGATAGTGCTCTCTGAAATCTGTCACCAGGAAGACCTACAACCACAGAGCAGAGTGACTGGCTGTGACCATAGCCGTGAATTTCTTTGCATTGGGATCCTCCCAGGCTGGAACGGCGACATCTCGAACATCTACCATTTTTCTAGAAACTGCTGTTATGAGGGAAGTGACTGATGTTCTTAATGCCATGACAGGGGGGTGTATTCTGTTCTCAGTGACCAGACAGAACATGCATGTGGTTTTGCAAAATAGTGGGCTTTCCCATGGTGCAGGATGCCCTTGAGTGAAGACACATGGCTTGATGGGTGCTGCTTCTGAAGGCAAAGATTTAACACAACCGCAAAGGGCTCTTCATCTCTGATGTGTGCCCTTGTTCAGCATACAATGCAGGTGAATGCCCAGTATCTGGGCAATAATTCTGATGCCCTTGTCCTGCACCTAGCCACTAATCCCTCAGTAGTTGAGCCACCACCTCATATCAGAGGGTGGCTGCTGGGTGGCAAAGGTTATCTGCTCTGACATTGGTGTGCAATCTAACCTAATGTGGATAACAAGCATATAATGACTGACATTTTGCCACACAAAACGTAATCAAGAAATCTATTGGAGTGCTCCAAACAATGGTTCACCAGCATGAGGGTTCTCATGGAGTTGGCCATCACTTCCTCACTAGTAAGAATGGATTCCAAGCTTTGTGTAAAGCTCTGTGCCAGCTTCGTGCCAGATCCCTTGGTGAGTTCCTGCAATGCATCTTGCAGATGGTACACAGGCTGCCACTGTTCGTCAGTGGTGGGGGGATTGAATGTTTGTGGAAAGGGTAGCAATCAAGTGGGCTGCTTCATCCTGGATGATGTTGAGTTTCTTGAGTGTTGTTGGAGCTGCACTCATCCAGGCAAGTGGTGAAATTGTCACGACTGTGGAAGATATCCTAGTTTAATCAGGACGGAACTGCTTTATCCGATTTGCTCCATGATCGTTTGTTTCAATATTGAAACACAGAAGAAACGTTTGGTCAGATCGGTAGGCATATACTGTTCTTGGGAACGTTGTCTGTGGCAGGGAAGGCCATGGCGGCCGATTGGTGGGAGGCAGCTGATCAGCGTCTGAAACGTCAGAGGTCTGCATCTCTATTTCTGAGTTGGAAGATACAACGTCGGGCATGGCGTTGTCGAGGCGGTGTCGAGAGTGACCGGAAGCATCACAGCAGGCTGGTTTGTCAATGGGGCAGGAGGATCCAGGACAGGTTTCTTGTATGAAGCCTATGACCTATTAACATCTCAGCGGGATCCAACTCAGTTACTGCGTGTGGTGCGGTCCTGTATGAAAACAAGAATCTTTCCAGCCTGGTGTCCATCGAGCCTGAAGTCTGTTTCTTAGTCCCAGTTTAACCATTTGCATGGCCCTCTCTTCCAAGCTGTTCGATGCCGGATGGTGTGGGGCAGTGCGGACATGGCAAATCCCGTTGTTTTTCACAAAAGCGGCAAGCTTTTCACTGGTGAAAGAGGCCCTGTTATCTGTCACAAGCATCTGGTCAAATGTCATATCTCAAGGCTAAATTCAAACTGTGACAAAGGGAGTCACCTGCCCATCATCGACCCTGTCCAATTGTCAACTAATTGAAATCAATGGCAGCTATCCTGCTGAAAATCGAGCAGAGTGTAGGCTGTTAAAGCAGCATTGCGAGACATCTGCTGGAAACAATGAGGAGTTATTGTGAAAAGCTTGTAACTGTGGAGGGAAAATAACGGCCATTATTTTGTGCAGATTGCACAGCAACAAGGTAACTGTGTCTCAAAGGAGAAAAATGAACAAGAAAGATTGTCGATTAAGATTCATAAAGATCTGTGCTTACCATACCAATACCATTATCTCTCATCTGGCTGAAAGTTTCCAGGGAACACTTATTATCGTTCCTTCATTCATTAAAGTGTAAAGGTATTGTCTCAGTATATGCATTCTCAAAAGTACACAGGCAGAATATAAAAGATCTTTTTTTTTTGGTATGCCTCACAATGAGAGTGTATTTTACTGATTTTAGTTTTACTGCTGCTTGGCTGAATGTGTATTTTAATGCACTGAAAAATCTAAAAAAAGGAAAACTTCTTTCAGACTTAAAAGCCAGATTTCTGAAGACTTGGGAAGATTCCGTTCACCTTTAAAAATGGAGGAACTTCTTCACCCAAAGGGTCATGAATCTGTGGAATTCCCTGCCCAGTGAATCAGTTGTGGCTACCTCGTTAAATGTTTTTAAGGCAAAGATAGATAGATTTTTGGACTGTAAAGGAATAAAAGGTGATGGTGAGTGGGTGGGTAAGTAGAGCTGAGTCCACAAAAAGATCAGCCATGATCTCATTGAATGGCGGAGCAGGCTCGAGAGGTCAGATGGCCTACTCCTGCTCCTAGTTCTTATGTTCTTATGTAGGTGGGACCTGGATATGGAAGTCCAGCCTCCATTTTTGACAAATCCAATTTTTTCCAACAGGGTGAAGAGGATGGTGGGGTGTGATTTACCAAGCTTCGCACTTTTTGAAATTAGTGCTCAGTTCAGACAGACCCCATTTTGGCTGTTGCATGGTGTGCAAGTCACAAATTGATGGAATAGATGTAAATTATCATAAAGGGCAATCCATTATAACGATCATGATCTGAGGTTTTTCAAATGGCTCACTCTTTGTGCTTAAAAAGAACAGGCTTCAACTGCCAACGGGAGTTTCTTTTAAAAAAAACCTCTGCGGGACTGTTTTGATAGACAGGCATATGTTTGAAAAAAAAGTAGCATCTGGTCAGGCAATTTGAATAGAGTTCTTTGCTGACATTCACCAAGGCCTATCATTATGTCTTTATAAATGCTACGTTGAGTATCAAAAACTATAATTATCTCAACAGGGGGTTTTGAGTTTGCAGTTTGTTTGAATCACAGAATCATAGATTTATTACAATGCAAAAGGAGGCCATTCTGCCCATTGTGTCTGCACTGTCTCTCTGAATTAGAAATTCCCTGAGAGCCATTCTCCCGCCTTCTCCCTGTAACTTTCCAGGGTCCCAGATTCGATTCCGGCTTGGGTCACTGTCTGTGCGGAGTCTGCACATCCTCCCCGTGTGGGCGTGGGTTTCCTCCGGGTGCTCCGGTTTCCTCCCACAGCCCAAAGATGTGCAGGTTAGGTAGATTGGCCATGCTAAATTGCCCTTAGTGTCCAAAATTGCCCTTAGTGTTGGGTGGGGTTGCTGGGTTGTGGGGATAGGGTGGAGGTGTTGACCTTGGGTGGGGTGGTCTTTCCAGGGGCCGGTGCAGACTCGATGGGCCGAATGGCCTCCTTCTGCACTGTAAATTCTATTCTATAACAGTCGAATTCCCTTTATTACACTTTGTTTAATCCTGCCCTCACCATACAGTGACCAGCGGTTCTCCAGGCTGTGTGACAAGTTTGTTGAATTTCACTCTCTCTACAATTTTGTTGCTTCTTAGATTAAAATATGTATAGAATGATTTTAGAACTTCATGAAATTTACCTGAGTATTTGTTTATTCCTTGACTCTCAGTAATGAATCATCTATCTGACCTATTGAATAAAGGAATACATTTACTTGTTCAGCTTCTGTCTTTTTAGCTAATCCTGAAGCTATCATGTATCTTAAGAATGTTTTCTGCCAAAATCCCAAATTCTGTGTTTATTCTGGTGCTTGGATCAATCCAAGTTGTTCTGGTATTATCAGTTTGTCCACAGTTGCTTTGAAGTTCAGGTGAGTACAGCTCTAAATGCTGCGCAGGTTTTGAAGATTGTGTGCAGTAACCGTTTTTTTAAAGAGTCTTCCCACGCTATTGCATGTTGGCGAGCTCCCACAGCAATGACAGTTCCCACATTTTTGTCTTTAATTTTGCGCAAAATTCTTATTCAATTACATATTCTGGGCCTTGCCTGCAATATCAAAGGGTTTTTGGACATTTTACAATCAACTCCGGGCTTTGGTTGAGGTTTTTAAACCTTCTGAGTTTTCTTTATTACAAAGCGTTTGGCTTCTGTGTGGTATGGCTCTGATTCTGAACCCAGGCTGACCGCAGTTCTTTCACAAAAGGGCTGCTCTGACAACGGCACTGAAGCTTTTTACACTAGCCCTGGCTTAGAACTGAATTTTTTGCTCACACCTGCTAGGTTCTTTGACTCTACACTCTGTGTGGGCATTCATAATCAACATCCCTGAGATCTTGTGGTGTATTCAGCTGCACAATGGAGTTTTTTCTTTTGACTTTCAACTTCCTGTTCTGCAATGGACCTTCTTTCAGGTGATCTCCCTCTGTGTCTTCACTTCAGATGCTTTTATTCAGGTCAGAATGCCATTCTGTTTACTTTTCCAGTGTTTCAATTTCTGTTTCAGCTTCTCTGGGGTTTTTTCTCTGGCTGCCACCATGTTGTATATTGTATGTTCAACAGATCTCACAAATATATTCTGAGTCTTCTGTGGTTGGAAATTAAATGTTTATTGATAACACATAACTATGTGTATATATAGAGGGTATGGCCCAAGCTATGAGTTAACTCTATGCTTGCTTCTAGACAAGTCTAATCCACAACTGACTCTAGTCCCAGCTCATGTGTCTCCTTACATCACACTCTGGCTAAAACTTTCCCAGTCCCGCATTAACCCTTGTTATGTCAGACACCCTTATATTACAATTATGTGTTGATTTCAAAGTGGGGAAGGGGTGGTTGGTGAAGTGGGGTCATGCAAGAACAACTTGGGACTTCTCACCCTGGCCTGGCTTCTTCCTCAAAAAATCAGAATCACCTGAAGTGGGGTGGGAGGGGGTGTGTGGGTGTGGGTGGGGGGAGGGGGGGGGGGTTGTGTCCATCGTTCAAAGACACTTTGAAGGATCCAGCATTAGGGAGGGAGCCCTTGGGAATATTTTGGGTGAATATTTTCTCTTGCGAGCCGTTGTTACTGGTTCTTCAGCCTACCCCTTCCCGCAGCACCCGTATCTTGATTCCCCTCCTGCCCATCAGCATTTATCTCTGGCCTAGGATCAGTTAACCTCAGATGGGTGCCATACTGGCAGAAGCCACCGCCTCTGTAGTGGTGATGCTGTTCAATACAGCTGCCAGCTTCTGATTGGCAGCCTGCTCTCAGTGGGTGGAATTTCTGCCCCTGGGACCCTTAATCCTGGGAGAAGACAGCCTCCGTACTGTCAAAAGCCAGATTGGCAAATGTTGAGGCAGGCCTTTCCAGAAAGAGGCAATGCAGGGTTCTCACCGGCTCGCTAACTGGTGGCTGAGACTTCCATCACCTCGATAAGATTACACCCAATATTATGCTAAGTTACCATTGGTTTTCTTATAGATTTGTCTTGCTGGCAAAGGCAGTGCAGGTCTTTCTATCTGTTAATGTGATATGAAATGAAGCAATGGTTGCAAAATTTGGTTACTTAATATCTATATTTGGGGAGAAACGAGCAATATTTTATGTCCAAAATGGCGTTTGTAGCACACATACACACTCCTGTGGTGCTGTCCAGGGCTCTCGGGAGACTGTGTTCAGCCACAATATTCGGGGATCAATTCTACTACTTGAAACAGAGCCAAGGACAATGTGTCAGACATCTCTTCATTATTAGGAGGTCCTCGCTGGAATCTACGAACTACTGCTCAGAGCAAGGATGGGAACCAGATTAGGAAGTTAGAGGTCAGTAAAGAGGCAGCAACTAAAGCCAGTAAGGTACTAGATAATAAACTCAATGTGACTAAGGGGAAGAATAGACAGGGAAGAGATGATGAACGCAAAGGGACAGGTGGTCTGAGGTGCATTTGTTTCAATGCGAGAAGTGTAGCAGGTAATGCAGATGAATTTAGGGCTTGGATTGGTACCTGGGAATATGATGTTATTGGTATTACAGAGACTTGGTTGAGGGAAGGGCAAGACTGGCAACTAAATATCCCAGGGTATAGATGCTCCAGGAGGGATAGAGAGGGAGGCAAAAGGGGTGGAGGAGTTGCATTACTGGTCAGAGATGACATCACAGCTATGATTAAGGAGGGCACGATGGAGGATTCGAGCAATGAGGCAATATGGGTAGGCTACTAACCACTGTTTCAGGGTAAAAGCTTTAAGTTATTTTATTATATATATTTTTAAAAGATGCAATCATTGTCGTTACAGAAAAGTAAAAAGATCTTGCTTCTGGATCCTTCTGGTTGGTTGAAGGGACCTTCAGGCCCAACTTGACAATCAATCTTTTTAAAATCTGGTCTTCTTTAGATGTATTCGCTGATGAGCTCGGTTGCCGTGTCCTATCTTTCCCATGTAACGAGCTATGAGAGCTGGCTCTGCTGGCCGTCCCCTTTCTTCGGGTTTATATATTTTTCTAACAGTTATCTAGTTTTTATGACTTTATTGTAAAGTAACTCTTGACTCTCTTTGATTGTAAAAAGTATCTTTGATCTAAACATTCATTTTGACATAACCTCATCTCATAGATCTGATTACATTGTGTCCTTTGTGATGTTCAAATTGCTTTGACTTCAAGAGGTGTTACTTTTAATTCCTGTCATTTCTATAGTTTTATTTTCCAATTGTGTCCTCAGCTCATAATTTTGACTTTGATTTTGGCTTTAAATTATGTTTCTCGTAGACTGATAATCTCCAGTTTTCTTTAATTTACCTGGTATTAGCAAATTTTCACACCAAGAATTGTCACCAAATTCAACAGAACCTCATCCATTCTTTTCCAGATCCTTACTAAGATTGTTACTTTCAAAGAAGGTGTGAGCCATTGTTTTTGGCTTCATTCAAAATCCTGTTTGTCTTGTTTGCTAAGCCTGCTTGACCAAGGCTATCTGCATTTTACAATCCTGCTCCTGAGCAGATGCTGTTAACCCTTTGTGGGATATTTCCCTGTATCCTCTCATGTTTCTTTCAGACCAGATATTGCCAGACTTCCATGTTTCAAATGACACACCATTCCATATTTTCAATAACAACCTGTACAGACAGGACTGTTTGCACCTGAACAAGAGGGGCACCAATATCCTGGGAGGGAAATTTGCTATGGCTCTTCGGGGGGGGGGGGGGGGGGGGGGGGGGGGGGTTTAAACTAATTTGTCAGGGGGCTGGGAAAATGAGCTGTAGTCCAGAAGCCAGTGTCAAGTGTAGTGAGGTACTGAGGAGGGTATCAAGGTTGCAGGAGTGTACCGGCAGCCAGAAAGGTGGGTCGAAGTGTGTCTACTTCAATGCAAGGAGCATCTGGAATAAGGTAGGTGAATTTGGAGCGTGGATTGGTACTTGGGACTACGATGTTGTGGCCATTACGGAGACATGGTTAGAACAGGGACAGGAATGATGGTTGGAAGTTCTGGGATATAGATGATTCAGTAAGAGTAGGGAAGGTGGTAAAAGAGGTGGCGGAGTAGCATTGTTTTTAAAAAAATATATATTTTTATTCAATTTTAGCAAATGTTCAACAAAACCCACCCCCTTTACAGAAAAAGGAAAAGCATAAAACACACAGATTAACATTGTACACTTATATCGTGAATTCCCCCAATGTACAAACCCCCCCATGAAACAATAACAAACACATACCCGAAGCAGCGGAAATTCCCTCACCTGCCGTCTCACGAACGCCCTCACCTGCATGTACCTGAAGGTGTTTCCGGGGGGCAGCCCAAATTTCTCCTCCAGCGCCCCAAGGCTTGCAAACATCCCATCTATAAACAGGTCCCCCATTCTTTTAATTCCTGCCCGATGCCAGCTGAGAAACCCCCCATCCATTCTCCCCGGGATGAACCGATGATTCTCTCGGATTGGGGACCAAACCGAGGCCTCTACCTCACCCCTGTGGCGCCTCCACTGCCCCCAAATTTTCAGAGTCGCCGCCACCACTGGACTCGTGGTGTACCTTGTCAGCGGGAGCGGCAGCTGTGCCATCACCAGCGCTCTCAGACTCGTGCCCACACAGGATGCCATTTCCAGCCTCTTCCACGCCGCCCCCTCCCCCTCCATTATCCACTTAAGGATCACCGCCACATTGGCAGCCCAGTAGTACCCACATAGATTGGGTAACGCTGGCCCTCTGTCCCTGCTACGCTGCAGAAACACCCTTTTTACCCTCGGGGCCTTATTCACCCACACAAATCCCATGATGCTCCTGCTGACCCATTTAAAAAAGGCCTTAGGGATCAGGATGGGAAGGCACTGGAACACAAAGAGGAACCTCGGAAGGACCGTCATTTTCACCGACTGCACCCTACCCGCCAACGACAGTGGCAACATATCCCACCTTTTAAACTCCTCCATCTGCTCCACCAGCTGCATCAAATTGAGCTTGTGCAGGGCCCCCCAACTCCTAGCCACCTGGATCCCCAGGTACCGAAAGCTCCTTTCTGCCCTCTTCAGCGGAAGCCCGTCTATTCCCCTTCCCTGGTCCCCTAGGTGTATCACAAAGAGCTCACTCTTCCCTACGTTAAGCTTATTTCCGGAAAAGTCCCCAAACTCCCTGAGGATCCGCATAACCTCCGGCATCCCTCCCACTGGGTCCACCACATACAATAACAGGTCATCGGCATACAGCGACACCCGGTGTTCCTCTTCCCCCCCCCCGAACCAGTCCCTTCCAGTTCCTGGACTCCCTCAGTGCCATGGCCAAAGGCTCAATTGCCAATGTGAACAAGAAGGGGGATAGGGGATACCCCTGCCTCGTCCCCCGGTACAGCCAAAAGTATTCCGACCTCCGCCGGTTCGTGGCCACACTCGCCACCGGGGCTTCATAAAGTAGCCTAACCCAACTGATGAGCCCCTCCCCCAACCCAAACCTCTTCAGCACTTCCCAAAGATGCTCCCACTCCACCCTATCGAAGGCCTTCTCCGCGTCCATAGCCGCCACTACCTCCGCTTCCCCCTCCAATGCAGGCACCATAATTACGTTGAGGAGCCTCCGCACATTGGTCTTCAACTGCCTTCCCTTCACAAATCCCGTCTGGTCCTCGTGAATCACCCCCGGGACACAGTCCTCAATTCTATAGGTCAAACAGTTCGGATGGGGCAGTTTTTGTACAGTATGTGCAGGACAGTTTCCTGACACAATATGTGGATAGGCCGACGAGGGGGGGGGGCCACATTGGATTTGGTACTGGGTAATGAACCGGGTCAAGTGTTAGATTTGTTTGTGGGAGAGCACTTTGGAGATAGTGACCACAATTCGGTGTCTTTCACTATTGCAATGGAGAGGCATAGCCATACAGCAGGGCAAGGTTTATAATTGGGGGAGGGGTAATTATGATACGATTAGCAAGAATTAGGGAGCATAAGATGGGAACAGAAACTGTCAGGGAAAGGCACAAATGAAAAGTGGAGCTTGTTCAAGGAACAAACACTGTGTGTCCTTGATAGGCATGTCCCTGTCAGGCAGGGAGGAAATGGCCGTGTGAGGTGACCATGGTTCACAAAAGAGGTTGAATGTCTTGTCAAGAGGAAAAAGGAAGTGTATGTAAGGATGAGAAAACAAGGTTCAGTTGGGCCACCTCATTATAGGAAGGATGTGGAAGCATTGGAAAGGGTGCAAAGGAGATTTACCAGGATGCTGCCTGGTTTGCAGGATAGGTCTTATGAGGAAAGGTTGAGGGAGCTAGGGCTGTTCTCTTTGGAGCAGAAGAGGATGAGAGGTGACTTAATAGAGGTTTATAAGATAATGAGGGGGATAGATAGAGTGGACGTTCAGAGACTATTTCCTCGAGTGGATGTAGCTGGTACAAGGGGCATAACTATAAGATTTAGGGTGGGACATATAGGAGGGATGTCCGAGGTAGGTTCTTTACTCTAGAGAGTGTGGAATGGACTGCCTGCTGTGATAGTGGAGTCGGACACTTTAGGAACTTTCAAGCGGTTATTGGATAGGCACATGGAGCACACTAGAATGACAGGGAGTGGGATAGCTTGATCTTGGTTTCGGACAATGCTCGGCACAACATTGAGGGCCGAAGGGCCTGTTCTGTGCTGTACTGTTCTATGTTCCATGTTCTAAAGCCATGGTACAGAGTAACTCCAATTTTCCAGCTGGTAAGCAACACAAGGGCAGTGAGACTTCAGGCCAAGGAAGACAATACCTAAACCGATGACAAGAGGGTGGGCGACCATGTCAGCACTGTGGAGCCAAAGGACCTCACAGGCAGGAGCAAAGTCCGGCAATCTCAGTGCAGTGTTTCAACTGCAAAAGCCTGGGACATTCAGAAAGAAATGCGAAGCTAAGACACCCAGATGGGTAGAGAATCCCAAGACCATCCATGATATTGAGATACCACAACAGGAAGAGGCCTAACTGTGCTTCTTGGGTGAGGTTAAGGATTCTGGATTTACTTTCTGTAATGCATGGATATTAGTTAATGGGCACCTCAGCAACTCTAAACTGGACACGGAAGCCGGTGTTATGACCCTCTTAGATGAAGAATCGTGACTGAGAGATGTCTAGCTAAGACCGATAGACACTCCATTCTACAGGGCTAGAGAAATCTGACTTCTGACCATAGGCATGCTCCTCGAACCACTAAGTTGTGGTGACGAGCAGATCTTTGAAGTCATGTATTTCATTCTAAACCAATCCTTTTCTCTCTTAAGTAGAGATGGCTGTGTTGCCCTCAACCTTCTTAAAATGGTAGATGACATCATAACATGTTGTCAACTACACAGAGCAGCAAATTCCCGAGAGACCCACCTGTAAAGACTGGGTCTTCAGCTCTGAATTGTCTTCACTCTTCACAGAGTCGGTGTGTCCAATTTTTTTGGCAGGCAACAGAAGGTCCTCTTTGGTCCACAGGGAGAGAGACATTTCAACTTCCACGAAGATCATTGCAGAACACGCGGAGAAAGAAAAACTGAATTTGCACCATGAATGAATGGAGTGAACTCTCTCTGGTCTCTCAACAGAGCTGATGGGGAGTTGACAAAAAGAATTTCAGTTGGACGTCCCACGGGAAAATGGACATGTGGTCAGTGGAAGGGATTGGTTATTCTGTAAGTAGCTGTCTGGCAGCCTCTGCATGGGTGACCGATCTGTCCTCGGCCATCCCGGTCACCTCCAGGGCCCACTCCTCTAAGGAAGTGAGGATTCTCACGTCCCGCACCCCACCACCAATCTGGGCCCTCTCCCGCCTGAGGAGACACAGACGGCGTCGTTAGCCACACGCGTGGTTCACAGTTGTGGGGGTGGGTGGGTGAAGGGAGGGTTGGGGTGGAGAGAGGGTCGAAGTGATGGATGGAGGAGGGAGGGCTGAAGTGGAAAGGGGGATGGAGGGAGTGTTGGGGGTCACCTGGGGGATGCTCTCTTGAGGGTTGGGGAGGGGTTGGTACGTTGGTGTCTACTCAATTGTGCTGCCCGGTGTAGGCCATTGATCTTCTTCTGGCACTGGAGGCCAGTCCTCCTGGTCACACTGCCCGAGCTGACAGCTGCCGCCACCTCGTCCCACTTGCTGCCTTGTGGCTCACCCTCCTGGACCCCGGGGGAACAGGAAATGCCTCTTGGCCTGCACCGCATCCAGGAGCCTCCCCAGGTCAGCATCCCCGAATCTTGGGGTCGGTGTCCCCGGTGCCATTCTTGCGAGCTGTTTTGCTGAGCCAATGCAGCTTAAGCGCTGCCGGACCTTATTAGTGGGGGGCTGGCGAGCGCTGTCCCGGCAATTCAGCTGGCGAGCCGTCATTTGGGGCGAGAAGCCCATGAGGCCTCGTTAAGTGGACCAATTAACGTTGACTAGCATTGCCGGCCTTGCTGGGCCAAGCGGCGGGCAACACGCGGCAATCCCCATTCGCTAGCACACTTAACGGAGAATCGCACCCAACTTATTGGGGATGCTGGAGATCTGAAATTTAAAAAATAGAAAATTTTGGAAATGCTCATCAGGCCAGATAGCAGATAGCATTAATTAGCATTTCAATTACCTTTCATTAGAACTGGAAAAAGTGAGGAATTTAATAGATTTTCAACAAGTACAGATGCAGAGAAAAGGGAGTGAGAGAGAGAGAAAGTACAATGGAGAAGATTTGTGATAGGATCGGTGGCAGAAGAGATGAAATTACAAAAGTGATGAAAGTGCAAGGCAAAGGAAGTGGTAATGGGACCAGTAAAGGAAGGAAAGAGTTTCTTGCGAAGGTGCAAGTGAGAAACCGCAGAATCATCATAAACCATTACCATCTGTATGAGATAACACAGGAAAGGAGGCAGTGATTATAACCAACAATTGATGATCTGACTTGTATGCAGAAGGCTATACAAGTTCCTAATTGAACATGCTTCCAGTGAGCTTAGTTGAAGCAATGTGGAGAGAAAAAACACGAGGTCAAAGTTAAACTTGGGCAGAGATTTAAAGTGACAGGTCATGCTCATGCTTGTGCTCTGATCCAAGGTATTCTACAAAACAGTAATCCAAAACAGTGTAGAGGAGACTGCATCATGAACAGCAAACACAATATAGTAAATTGAAATAATCATAGTTAAACTGCTGTTTCACCTGGAATTGATATTATGGCTCTGGATCGTGAGAAGGGAGATGTTTAAGGGGACAGACATTGCATTTCCCACGCCTACATGTGAAGGTGGTGTGAGAAGGGGAGGGAATGATGGGGATGTTCATGCACATTCTAAGTTCTATTGCTTAGCTAATTGGCCAATAGTTACCCAGATTCGATTTTGGTCCCTGTTTAAAAATGTGCATTACATTGACTACTCTCCAATCCTGGTAGCAGAATTGGTGCAAGTGCGGTGCCAACTTTCCTGTCGTAAAGGTCCACAGATTCTCCATTGGCGTCAACACTTAGTCACAGAAACAGAGAATCCAACCCAATTTCTTCATTAGTTTTGCACATATTTTGAAAATTGTGAACAGGGAATTGTAAGATGATGCACATAAAGGTGCATTGTCTGAAATCCAGCTATCCAAATACTGGTAGGAAGTAGATGGGTGAGATGAGAATTTGGGTCATGGGTGGTAGGGTGGCAGGTGGTCGGATGGCAGTTGGGCGAGGTGGGCAGAAAAGATGAGGTGGCAGGTGGGTGAGTGGATATTTGAATCAAGTGGGGAAGGTGGTCGAGTCGGGATTAGTTATGTGGTTAGTGGATGGTTGGGTCGGGTGAATAGTCAGGTGAGGTTCATGGGGGATCATTAGTTAGGTGGGGTTGAGAAGGTAATCGGATAGTTGAGGGAGAAGTCGCAGGGCTGGGGGTATTTGGGTGGTCGGGGATAGTTGGATTGGGAGGGTAGTCGGATCGGGGTGGTAGTTGGTTTGGGGAGGGATGACCTGGGGTTGGGGGGGGGGCATTCCAGTTGGGTGTAGCCACCTGAGATGGCCACCTGCAAAGGACCATGGGAATTATGGCCAACCCAGGACTCAGACAGATACAGAGCTTCTGTGGATTTGAAACGCAGGTAGCTAGACCTGATCGAAACCCCCGTTTGTTTGCATTTTAATGGTCTGTTCCCCAGAACAATAGGACTCCAATCAAGAAACCGGTACGGCCACAGACTGATCGGCGCCACTCCCTTTACTCAGAAAGTCCAACTGCCAAGGTCAATGACCGCTAAGGACCCGCCCAGCCACCAAGGCACCCGCCCCTTCATTGGCCGAAATCAAAGGCAGCGATCAGAGCCCTGTCGAACTATTGGGTCCAAGATCAAGGATCACCCCAAAGAGCGCAAAATCCCAGAGGGATAAAAGGGGACACAGCCATGTGTTCAGTCTCTTTTTTGGATCCAGCCTGTGCCAGCCTCTTTTAGCCCCGGCCTGTGCCAGGCTCCTTTTGAATCCGGCCTGTGCCAGCCCAACTACAGCACAACGGCCAGACAGCCAAGTTCAAGACCTACGATTGTTACCTGACGGATGAGCCTGATTTTGTTTACACCACCCCACTATCCATAACCCAGTTGAGAGATGCTTGCATCAAAATTGTTCCATTGCAGCCCACCACAGACCCGCACAGCTTCTTTGAGGAAGTGCGCCAACAAAAAGTTATGTACAACCAAGATGGGAGAGAGGAAGTCAAACTCATAGTTATGAGCCTTAGCCAGTCTGTAAGATCAGCTTTGCCCGAACCCCAGAATGTAGCAGGAGGAACCCTACAGGAAAAGAAAATGGCCATTTTAGATGCAATCGGGTACAACAAGGGAGATCCGTAGAAAGTTTAAATCACTGCAGGCAAAAGAAGGGGGAGCATCCGACCGCATTTGCAGGTCGCCTTTGGATCCATTTTAAAGCAGTACTTGGGGATTTGAACCATGCACACTTAAATGAGGACAACACCACTAAATGGTCTCGCACTTTAGTCTTGCATGCCACAGAAGCAGGTCAAAAGGCTTGTGTGAATTGTAACCCCACAGACCACACACATAATGAAGTTTGGGTATTAAAGAGACTCTCCAGAGCTTGGGAACAATCCCTACACAGACAGGCAGATCAGGAACAGATAGAAGCAAATATGCACCCAGTCAGGACTAGCCAGGACCCAGCATGGATAAACGAGGGTAGACATGAAAGACAGCACCCCAGAGCACAGGCACCACGAGGTTGCTACAATTGTGGACACATGGGACATTACGCCCGCGAAAGCCGACAACCTCCCGAACCAGCAACGATATCAACAACCAAACCCCCCATCTAGGAACAATGTTAGACCCATGCATAGTGTTAGCGCTCGTTCAGGCAATTCGGCGGTCGACACCACAGATTGACGGTATTCGGACTCCCAACTTGGGTCTGCAGCACACTCTGGGACAAATCAGGCAGACCAGTAGTTACAGGCACTGTCCGGGGACAACCAGTCAAATTTCTTTGGGACACAGGAGGGTCCCGCACCACTTTAAACTCCTCCACCATGTTTCAACGTGACAAATGGCCCACCACAGACAGTGGCTTTACCAGACACATACAACAGGGATACATCACAGCCCCCGTAGATATTCAGATAGGGAACATAAGCACCAAGCACCCCGTTGTTATAATCGACTTGCTCCAAACAGCCGAGCACATTCTAGGGATCGATTTTATGAACTCCCATAATCTTTCCTTTGATCCAGTGAATAAATGTGTATGGAGAATGGCCAAAGCAGCTAGAGCCCCTGCTATGCTCACAGTAGGGGATTATGAACATAGGATTTGCTCTGTAGGAGACTATTGGTTTGATCCGCAAACAATTAGTACAGACCAAACAATTAGAGCGGTCCTCGTGAAACACAAAGCTTAATTCGCACAACACAAACACGATTATGGGAAGCTCCCAGGTACGGTCACAATTTCAGGTCCTGATCCAAAGACACAGAAGCAATACAGTTTCCCACAGTAAGCCGAGGGTGAGATTTCTAAAGTTATCAATAGTTTATTAGACAAAGGAGTAATTCGGCCCGTAGCCTCAACAAATAATGCCCCAATTTGACCAGTAAGAAAACCCGATGGTTCATGGTGACTCACGATCGACTACCGAGAACTTAACAAGCCCCCACCTTTGCCACGGGTCCCGAGACCACCCTCAAGCAGGGAGTACAGGCAAAGTACTTCATGGTGCTGGACATCAGCAATGGCTTTTGGTCCATCCCGTTAGACAAGGCCTGTCTAAGTTTGCATTTACATTTCAAGGGCAGCAGTACACGTGGACATGCCTCCCGCAAGGATTCCACAACTCCCCCTCCATGTTCCACCGACAATTGGCCAACGGACTTTCCAAATTTTCCCGTCCCGAATGCTTTATACAGTATGTGGATGACTTACTCTTACAGACGGACACAAAAGAAGAGCATGTAAAGCTCCTTTCGGAATTACTAGGTATTTTGCAATCCATTGGCTGCAAGGTCAACCCCAAAAAAGCCCAGATCTTAAAAGAAAAGGTCCTTTACTTAGGCACCATTATCACCCACGGGAAGAGAGAAATTGCACACAAATGAATTGAATCAATCGTTAAATTGCCCCTGGCCCACAATGTCACTGCACTCCGGTCATTCCTAGGTTTAGTAGGACATTGTAGGAACCATATAGATGGTTTGGCCACAAAAGCAGCCCCACTCTCAGAACTCCTTAAAAAGAACGCCCCATGGGAATGGCTTCCGCAGCACACAGACGCCATTGAAGATTTAAAATGCGCCTTAGGCCCAGACCCCGCTTTACAAGTTCCAGACCCAGACTCGCCCTATGCCATCGAAGTGGCAACCACCGACCGAACCCTATGAGCAGTACTCCTACAGGAAAGACATGATCGCTTAGGACCCGTAGCCTATGCCTCATGAGTTTTGGACCCCGTAGAACAAGGATTCTCAGCCTGCGAAATGGCACTTGCTTGCAGTCTTTTGGGCAGTACAGTATTTTGCATACATCACAGGCCTTAACCCAGTAAGGACTGGGTTACTGGGATCTTAACCGAGCGCACCCCAACGCAACTCTTCTTAGATGGTAGATTAAAGGACAGTTCAGTCAGCCAACTCAGAGCAGCTCACTGGACACTACTGTTACAAGGCAGGGACGTTACAGTGAAACATACCATGACCGACACATTTCTGGCCGACAATCTTCAGTATGCAGGGACCCCACATGACTGCCAGATCATAGCAGCCCAACACCACACAGGACCCTGTATTCCAAGGGCACTACACCCACGTGCAGGCAGTAAAACACAGGATTCCCAGACCACAGGCAACGCCTTAAAGATTTATGTCGATGGTTCCTCCACGATCGGAAATGGAAAGAGAATAACTGGTTGTGGAATTTATGTAGAAGACACGCAAGGACGCGCATTAGAAGAAATCTCTTTAAAATTGCCCGGCCACCTAGGTTCACAAGCAGCAGACCTCTCAGCCATAGCATGTGTAGTGCAACACCCAGATTCTTTCCCAACCCCCGCAGACATACATTCGGACAGTCTATATGTATGCAATAGCTTGACAGAATTCCTGCCCCTGTGGGAATCTAGATTTGTTTCAGCCGATGGAAAACCCCTACCCTCTGCCCCGTTGTTGAAACACATTCTTAGGACAGCCTCAGACTGCATGTATGATATAATTAAAGTGAGAAGCCATCATCGTTCATCCCCACCCGGTAATGTAAAGGCAGGCGCCTTAGCCAAGGCAGGATCACGCCATGGTCACTTCTGGCAGCCCTCAGCAAGTGAACCGATACACTCAGTCCAGGTTTCCCAGACCAATATTGAGGATCTATCCCAGGCCCAAAAGGCAGACGACATCCTCAAACAGATTTTAGACGGCAACATCCCAGCCCCCTACGATAAATAGAAGGATGCACTGACGGTACAGGACGCATAGTTTTAGAAGACGGAACTTATGTGGTCCCCACCCAGGACAGAAATCGGCACATTTACCAGTTTCATGACGGACACGGACATCAGGGATAGACAATACCATTGCCCATTTAAGACCATTGTGTTGGTGGCCCGATTTAAAAACCGATGTAACACATTATGTAGAGAATTGTCTTATCTGTGCTCATAACAATCCCGAACGTTACACAACGAAAGGACAATTACGTCACACCCGACCTGTTAATGGCCCTTGGACAAATTTGCAACTCGACTACATTGGCCCCCTCCCCCTTGCAGAAATTGTTTCAAGTACGTGCTAGTTGTAATCAACATCTTTACGAAGTGGGTAGAAGCATTTCCCTCACGGACAAACACTGCAAAGGCCACAGCTAAGATTTTGACCCAACAGATATTTACATGCTGGGATCTCTCCCGCAGCATTGAGTTAGACCAAGGTTCCCACTTCACCGGCAGGGTCATGCAAAATGTTCCAAC
Organism: Scyliorhinus torazame; assembly: GCF_047496885.1. Classification (NCBI taxonomy): domain Eukaryota; kingdom Metazoa; phylum Chordata; class Chondrichthyes; order Carcharhiniformes; family Scyliorhinidae; genus Scyliorhinus; species Scyliorhinus torazame. The sequence goes on from NC_092715.1 coordinate 136,628,909, forward strand.
AATTTTTGGAATCAAGCAAAAATTTCACATAGCGTATTCCCCCCAATCCAGCAGCATTGTTGAACGAATGAATCACACTTTAAAAGCGACCATTAGAAAGATGGTGCAGCAGAATAACACCACATGGGTCACAGCTCTCCCATTCGCCCTCATGTTTATTCGGAACACCGTTTCCAGTTCCACAGGTTTCACTCCCCACACTCTCATGACCTGACGACCCATGAAGGGAATTGAATATTTATTAGGTCTCGATTTGGCAAGCCCCACAGGCATCGCCCTCACCCATGAAAAAGCAGTCCAACAAGTCACAGAGAATATTAAAGCAGCACAGCTCGCTGCAGCTGTCCGACTAGGTGCTAGAAGGAAGCAGAGTAAAGGCTGCTTTGACAAAACCGTCCACCCCATAGAATATATAGTCTGTCAGCAAGTAATGGTTTCCCTTTACAACCCCAGTTCTTTTGTCTCCCCCAAATTTGAAGGACCCGACTCCATCTCGGACAAAGTGAGCCCCTCAGTGTACAAGATAACGTACCCCAATGGTAAAACTGGTTGGTTCCACATCAACCAACTCAAGTCTATGGAACCCAATGTAGCCACTCCCACCACATCTCTCTGGCAATAGGAGACGATTCCGCCCCGCCCATCAACAACCTAGTCCAACCCTCCTCCAGCCATGCCAGCACGTCCACGCCCACAGACCCGACCTTGTCTCCGCCCACAGGTACAGACTTCCACCTTGAGCTTGACTCCGACGACAGCGACAGCCTCCCCGAATTGATTGCTATCCCTGACCAATGGTACGATCTCTCTGCCCCCAGTCACCCCAGGCCCCGGAATCATGACAAGGATATCGATGCCCCCCTACCTCCCCTTCCACAGCCACCGCCCAACGACAATAACTTGCCCTTCACTGCAACCGCCCCTACGCCTCACGACAAACAAACCGACCTTTGGCTCTGTGACAACTCTTGTAGACTGGTAAGACATGACGATTCGGATCCTACGATGGCCCACGCGGCCACGGTACAAAAACGGCAGACACGAGTCTAGCAATCGGGAGATAGTGATGAATCAGATACTGACTGTCATTTCGGTAATGCTTTTACAATGCTGTTGGGTACAGAACCCTGAGGTGTCCAGATGATGATGAAAAGACGCCGCATAAGAATTACGGTGTCCTACTTTCTGATGGAGCCTGCCCGCCTTTTTCCTTCTTTTCTTCTTGTCACATGGTTTTAATTGATGTCGGCCTGACACCCAATTTCTTGATACACTCCTAGTTACTCTTCTCACAGAGACACTGACGCAATTTACTGACCAATGACCGTTAAAGGTACAATTGTTGGATCTCATATGACTACAAATTCTTTCTGCTCGTTTCGGTCACCCAGGTAGGAAGTCACGGCACTAATCTCCGCCCTACCTGAGGACCCCAAATGAATCCGGTCAGTTAAGCTCGGGTAGTGGAGCAACGGCACTGATCACCATCCTATCCTGGGCTTCCACCCATTCTTGCCGTGCAGCGGCCCACACGCACTTCATGTCCCCTTCACTTGAGTACTCTGGAATGGGACTTCCGGGTGCGGCTATGCAGAGCTAGGTCGCAAATTCGGTAGCTCCCGCTTGGAACGGACTTTGGGGCTCTTTTACAGGGCCCCCACGGCATTTGTTCGACATTTCCCGGTGTGGCAAGAGGACTGCAACACTCCACTGACGGTGTCCCCCAGGAGTGTTGTGTCTTTTGGCTGCCAGGCCCGGCAAAAGCAGTGGAAGATTTGGCTGCAGCAGGATAAACAGAGCCCCTTCCAGCATGCAAGCGGGGGAAGGGCAAGCTTAAAGCTGCAAACTGACCTGAGGACCTTTATCAAAAGTGAATTCTAACAGCAGAGGGAACAACTGTGAAAAGATCTCACCAGGGCCACTGAAGAAGCGGGGACGAGGCTTCCGGTGGCGGCCATGGAGGAGTAGGTCACGCATTCGGCAGCCCCCGTCTGGAACGGACACTTAGACCTTTTTCAGGAGTTTCCATGGACATTTTGGGGCAGATTGGTGAAGAGAACACTGCCAAAAGGATTCCCTCTCAAGACTTTTGGGCTCTTTTCAGGGCCCCCAAGGGCACTTTTTCGACGTTTCCCGGTGTGGGAAGGAGTTAATAATAGTTCCCCGTCAGTATATGGCTTTAACTAGGAGCGGGGTGACAAAAAAGGTGGTGGTGGACCAGAAGAAAGGAGGGAAGAAGGACAAAATGGCGGCGGGCAGAGACCAGGCAGCGTGGAGGCAGTGGGCGGAGGAGCAACAGGAGGGTATCCAGCGCTGCCTCAGAGAGATTAAAAAGGACCTGCTAGAGCCGATGAAGGCTTCTATTGATAAGCTGCTGGAGACACAGACGGCCCAGGGGGTGGCGATCCGAGAGGCTCAACAAAAGATCTCTGACAATGAGGACGAGATCTTAGCCCTGGCGGTAAAAGTGGAGGCGCACGAGGCGCTCCACAAGAAATGGCAGGAGCGGTTCGAGGAGATGGAGAATCGGTCGAGGCAGAAGAATCTGCGGATTCTGGGCCTCCCGGAGGGGCTGGAGGGGCCGGACGTGGGGGCCTATGTGGTCACCATGTTAAACTCGCTGATGGGAGCGCGGTCCTTCCAGGGGCCCCTGGAGCTGGAAGGGGCCCATAGAGTGTTGCGAGGAGGTCCAAGGCTAACGAGCCTCAGCGGGCGGTGCTGGTGCGGTTCCATCGGTTCGTCGATCGGGAGTGTGTGCTCAGGTGGGCCAAGAAGGAGAGGAGCAGCAGGTGGGAGAACGCGGAGGTTCGGATATATCAGGACTGGAGTGTGGAGGTGGCGAAGAGGAGGGCCGGGTACAATCGAGCGAAGGCGGTGCTGCACAGGAAGGGGGTGAAGTTTGGCATGTTGTAGCCGGCGTGGTTGTGGGTCACCTACAAGGACCGGCACCATTATTTTGAGTCTCCGGAGGAGGCGTGGGCCTTTGTTAAGGCCGAGAAGCTGGACACCGACTGAGGGTTGGGATGGGCGATTGGGGACTGCGGTGGATATGTTATGCCTATTTTTGGTTCGGGGCGGGGGGAGCCTTTGCATTGTTTTGGGTTTCTTTTTCTCTGTGTTTTTCTCTTTCGGGTTGGGGAGGGTTGATGGGGCGGGTTGGGCACTGTTTTGGTTGGTGGCGGGGCCTGGTAGGTGGAGAGCGCGGGATTTTCTTTCCCGCGCCGAAGACGGGGGGGGGGGGGGGTGCGGGACCGCGGCGGGGAAGCGAGGATTGTTTCCCGCGCTTAGAACAGAGGGGGAAAGCCTGTGAATGGGGAGCAGGAGAGGAGGGTGTGCCACACAATGTGAGGAGTCGAAGGGGTGGCAGAGTGGCCGGGGTCAGCAGGAGTCAGCTGACTTGCGGAAGTGCAATGGGGGGAGTAAACCAGCTAGGATGGGTCCTGGTGGGGGGTGGGGGGTGGGTGGGGGGGAATTGAGTTGCTGCTGCTAAGATCAAGGAGGAGCTGGAGCGAGTGGGGTGGGTCAAGACGGGGGTATGCCGCTGTGGGGAACGGGCCGGGTGTGGGGCGCGGGCGCGTGGCTGGCCGAGGAGGGGTCATGGCTAGTCGGCGGGGGAGGGGGGCGGGTAGCCCCCTAATCCGGCTGATAACCTGGAATGTAAGGGGACTGAATGGGCCGGATAAGCGGGCCCGCGTGTTCGCACACCTGAAGGGGTTCAAGGCGGATGTGGTTATGCTCCAGGAGAGACACCTGAAGGTGGCAGACCAGGTAAGACTGAGGAAAGGGTGGGTAGATCAGGTGTTTCACTCGGGGCTAGATGCCAAAAATCGAGGGGTGGCGATCTTGGTGGGAAAGAAGGTGTTATTCGAGGCGTCGAGCATTGTGGCAGATAATGGCGGTAGGTACATAATGGTAAGTGGTAAGTTGCAGGGAGAGAGGGTGGTACTGGTCAATGTGTATGCTCCGAACTGGGACGATGCGGGTTTTATGCGGCGTATGTTGGGTCGGATCCCAGACTTGGAAGTGGGGGGCCTGATAATGGGGGGAGACTTTAACACGGTGTTGGATCCTGCACTGGATCGCTCCAGGTCTAGGACGGGTAGGAAGCCGGCGGCGGCTAGAGTGTTGAGGGGATTTATGGACCAAATGGGAGGGGTGGACCCTTGGAGATTTGCAAGGCTGGGGGCTAGGAAATTTTCATTCTTCTCACATGTCCATAAGGCTTATTCTCGAATCGACTTTTTCATTTTGAGTAGGGCGCTGATAGCGAGAGTAGAGGATACCGAGTATTCGGCAATAGCCATTTCGGACCACGCCCCGCATTGGGTGAACTTGGAGATGGGGGAGGAGAGGGACCAGCGCCCGCTGTGGAGCTTGGAGGTGGGGCTGTTGGCGGACGAGGAGGTGAGCGAGCGGGTCCGAGGAAGCATAGAGAGGTACTTGGAGACCAACGACAACGGGGAGGTCCGAGTGGGGATGGTATGGGACGCACTGAAGGCGGTGGTGAGGGGACAGCTGATCTCCATCAGGGCCCACAGGGAGCGGGGGAAGAGGGAGAGGCTGGTGGGGGAGATGGTGAGGGTAGACAGGAGGTATGCGGAAGAACCTGAGGAAGGATTGTTGAGGAAGAGGCGCAGCCTCCAGGCCGAATTCGACCTGGTGACCACCAGGAAGGCGGAGGTGCAGTGGAGGAAGGCCCAGGGGGCGGTCTACGAGAATGGGGAAAAGGCAAGCCAGATGCTGGCGCATCAGCTTCGGAAGCGGGACGCAGCTAGGGAGATCGGGGGAGTTAAGGACAGGGGAGGGAGCGTGGTGCGGAGTGGGGTTGGCATCAATGGGGTCTTCAGGGACTTCTACGAGGAATTGTACCGATCTGAGCCCCCACGGGAGGAGGGAGGGATGGGCCGTTTCCTGGACCAATTGAGGTTTCCAAAGGTGGAAGAGGGACTGGTGGCGGGACTGGGGCCCCGATTGGGCTGGAGGAGCTGATCAAAGGGATAGGAAGCATGCAGGCGTGGAAGGCACCGGGGCCGGACGGTTTCCCGGTCGAGTTCTATAAAAAATATATGGACCTGTTGGGCCCGCTGTTAGTTAGGGCCTTTAATGAGGCAAGGGACGGGGGGGCTTTACCCCCGACGATGTCCCGGGCACTGATCTCCTTGATCCTGAAGCGGGACAAGGATACCCTGCAATGTGGGTCTTACAGACCGATTTCCTTGCTAAATGTAGATGCCAAGGTGCTGGCGAAGGTCTTAGCCACGAGGATTGAGGATTGTGTGCCGCAGATCATCCATGAAGACTAGACGGGGTTTATGAAGGGGAGACAGTTGAACGCGAATGTGCGGAAGCTTTTGAACGTTATCATGATGCCGGCGAGGGAGGGGGAGGCGGAGATAGTGGTGGCGATGGATGCTGAGAAAGCCTTCGATAGGGTAGAGTGGGGGTACCTGTGGGAGGTGCTGAAGAGGTTCGGGTTTGGGGAGGGGTTTGTCAGGTGGGTTAGGCTGTTGTACGAGGTCCCGATGGTGAGTGTGGCCACAAATAGGAGGAGGTCCGAGTACTTTTGGTTGCACCGAGGGATGAGACAGGGGTGTCCCCTGTCCCCCCCGCTCTTCGCACTGGCGATTGAACCCCTGGCTATGGCACTGAGAGAGTCGAGGAACTGGAGGGGGTTGGTGCGGGGTGGGGAGGAGCATAGGGTGTCGCTTTATGCGGACGACCTGCTGCTGTATGTGGCGGACCCGGTGGGAGGAATGCCAGAGGTAATGAGGATGCTTAGGGAATTCGGGGATTTCTCGGGGTACAAGCTCAATATGGGGAAGAGCGAGCTGTTCGTAGTTCAGGTAGGGGACCAGGAGAGGGGGATTGGCAAGCTCCCACTAAAAAGGGCGGAGAGGAGTTTCAGATATTTGGGGGTCCAGGTGGCCAGGAGCTGGGGGGCCCTGCATTGGCTTAACTTTACAAGGCTGGTGGAGCAAATGGAGGAGGAGTTCAAGAGGTGGGACGTGTTGCCGCTGTCCCTGGCGGGTAGGGTGCAGTCAATCAAAATGACGGTGCTCCCAACGTTTTTGTTCCTGTTCCAGTGCCTCCCCGTGTTTATCCCGAAGTCTTTTTTCAGGCGGGTTAACAGGAGTATAATGGGGTTTGTGTGGGCGCGAGGGACTCCGAGGGTGAGAAGGGTGTTCCTGGAGCGGAGTAGGGATAGGGGGGGGCTGGCGCTGCCCAACATCTGTGGGTACTACTGGGCCGCCAATGCGACAATGGTGCGCAAGTGGGTGATGGAGGGGGAGGGGGCTGCATGGAAGAGGCTGGAGACGGCGTCCTGTGTGGGTACGAGTCTGGGGGCGCTGGCAACGGCACCGCTGCCACTCCCTCCAAGGAGGTATACCACGAGCCCGGTGGTGGTGGCGGCCCTCAAAATTTGGGGGCAGTGGAGGCGGCATAGGGGGGAGGTTAGGGCCTCGGCGTGGACCCTATTACGGGGGAACCACCGGTTCGCCCCAGGAAGAACAGGTGGAGGGTTTTCGGGGTGGCACAGGGCAGGCATACGAAAGTTGGGGGACCTGTTTGTGTACGGGAAGTTCGCGAGCTTGGGTGAGCTGGAGGAGAAGTACGGGCTCCCCCCGGGGAACACCTTCAGGTACTTACAGGTAAGGGCGTTTGCCAGATGGCAGGTGGTGGAATTCCCACGGCTACTGCCACACACAGTACAGGACAGGGTGCTCTCAGGGGGGGTGGGTGGGAGTGGGGAAGATCTCGGAAACTTACCAGGTGATGCATTTACACTGGAAGGGTCTCAGGGGGTGTATACACCTGTTGTCTTAAGTCGGGGTGTTAATGGTAATTTATTATTTAGGTACAGGGGGAGGGGTTTGGGGGGTTGCTTTTTTAGATTGTGTTTTGTACTTAACCCTGTTGGGTTCTTTTTTCTTTCTCATTTTGTTATTGATATTTTATGAAAACCTTTAATAAAAATTATTTTAAAAAAAAAGAGTACTCTGGAATGCTTCTTTACACTTTTCACTGTTTTTGGCAGGCCTTAGTTTCCCCTTCTCTCCTCGTTTATTGTGGTTTAAAGAATGCCCTTTGCCACAGTCTGTATACTCATCCCTTTACCTTCTGCGACCCTCTGGTCGTTCCCCACCTGCTATTTACACGTTTGACACACTTGGTTGCCACATATGCTGCTACACGCGAACTGACTCTGGACCCTGGGACAAAGAAACTTTATAAAACTGGCCGCCCTAATATTCATCTAGTTAAGATGAGCATCAACCACCATTGGTTGCAAGTAAAGAAAAGACTGGACGAAGAAATTGTCCGCCCACTCCCCGCATCGACCACAAGCTGCAATAATCTCTGTCCTTTAAAAATTGCCCAGGGTTTAGAGAACCCCAAAGTGTACTATGGAGTTCACCTGACCCACAACTTTTACTAGATTGTGGTGTGGGGAGCACACGGCCCACTCTACATGTGTGGTACAGCAGAAATGGAAAAGTATTTTTTAAAGCAAAACAATGTTTATTCTATGAACTCAAGTTAACCTTTTTAAATCAAACTGAACATCTTAGCAACCATTTATTCAAATACAACCCCCAAAGAGTACACCACTAAGTAATGCTTACGCTGTCCTTATAACATCCATATGACTTTAAAAAAACAACTTTAACAGAAGCATATTAGGTTTACATTCACTACTGAGAACATTTATAATTCTGAATTCACCAAATGATCAACAGATAGTCTTTTGATTGCAGAGAGAACAACCGTACACCTGCTTGGTCTGGCTTCAGCTCCGACAAAACAAAACTAAATCGCACCCTGCAGCAAACAGCCTAAAACGAAAGTAAAAAACCGACAGACAGCCCAGCTCCACCCACTCTCTGACATCACTGCAGTAGTAAACACCCATTTCTTAAAGGTACTCTCACCACAGATATTTATATACATACCCATTTATAAACACCCATTTCTTAAAGGTACTCTCACATGACACTTGTCTCTCAACACGTTATTTTCAAAAAAAAAAAGAGGGAGTCACACATGGTGACGATCATAATGGGAAATTGGATTAAGGAGAGAAAGACAAGTAAAACGAGAAATTAACCGAAGATAATAACAGATATTATGCTTGCATCCCCAGGATCACAGGGAACACGGAAGAAGACAAGACGAAGCAAGGACCGCTGACATACATTTTGATCTTCGCTGGATTCCTTTAATGTACACCACACCAGCCCCAAATATCACCACACAACATGACTCCCCTAGCCCGGACCACTACACTAGACATAGACACTGTGTTGCCTTTTTTTACTCGCTATAAATATGGTCGTCAATAAGGTTGCTCTTCTTTTATATGGATATGAATATGATATGCTCTCAGAGTCGCCAGGTATCAAATGATACCGCTACAAGATTCAACGGGTATCGATCAAAGAGCCAAAGAACCAGTTTTTTAGTTCAAGATCAATGGTACTTTATTTACACACAAGATTAACTTACACATGCAACATAAACACTATTAGTTAAACTACATCTAACAACTATGACAATCTGTACTTAACTGCAGGCACCCGGCTTAGGGCAGAGGAACAGTGGCCTTTGTTCGAGTCTGGATCTACTGGGTCTGGAGAAGTAACTGCTGCTCAGCTGGGCTCATCCGTCTGGTCGCAAGCGTTGAACTTGGACTTGCTTCTGGTCGTGGTGCTGCAGTTGGAGATGGACGCTGCCGGAGCGTCAGGTCCAAAAGAGATCGAACACGTGGCAGTATCTCTCTTTATCCTTGGGGAGTTTTGCGCTCTTTTGGGTGGTCCTTAGGTTTGGACCCAATTAATTGGGCAGTTCTCGATCACTGCCTTCGATCTGAGCCAATAAAGGGGCAGGTGCCTTGATGGCTGGGTGTGTCCTAAGCGGGCATTGACCCTGTTGTTGATGCTTCCTGAGTAAAGGGAGTGGCGCCAAAATGTCTGGACTTGTATTGGTTACCTGAGTACCAATCCTTTGTCTTACGGAGATGGGCCATTAAAATGCTAATCGGTTGGGGTTTCGATGCTGTCTGGATTCTTTGCTCACAAATATACATTCAGGCTCTGTGCCTGCCAGAATCTTACATTGTCCACATTTCCCTTTAGGCTTTGCGAACGTCCATGTTTCTTGTTGTAAGTGGCCATCCCAGATGGTTACAGTTGACACCCCCACTTGGTGCGAAAACATTGCCAATTGGAACCCCCTTTCATACACAGTAGAGGCCCTTCTAGTAATTGCAATAATCTGCAGTGTCATTCAGACGCTTCGACGCCGTAAATGGCGAGCAAAAGCCTCCCGGTCCCCGATATATGCAGTTCGAGCCCCCTTTTTTGGCATTCAACAAAACTGAATTATCTGCTGTAAGAATTATAACCATGTACCTCTGTAAAGTTTGTTAGATTTAGTAGAAATGTAATGCTACTGTTTTAAAAATTTTTGTACTGTACATAAGTTCTTTTTGATATTCACCAGCAGCATAAGAGTAGTTTAGATAGTGTTAGTTAGAGATTCAATTGTGCGGATAAGTTAAATGTTTCGTGGTGAAATGTTTTGTAGTGACCCGTTAGAAATTAGTAATTTGTGATGTGTTACTAGAATTAGGTAAATGCCCCAAAATATAGGACAGAGTAGTGTAGAACCCGTCCTTGACCAAGGGTGACCTGTACACCAAGGATGGATAGGGATCAATAGTGTGATCCACCACGCTTCGCGTTCAGGATCAAGAGGATGGGATGTAGCCATTTGAGATGGCCACCTGCAAAGACCATGGGAATTATGGCCAACCCAGGACTCAGACAGATACAGAGCTTCTGTGGATTTGAAACGCAGGTAGCTAAACCTGATTGAAACCCCCGCTTATTTGCATTTTAATGGCCTGTTCCCCAGAACAATAGGACTCCAATCAAGAAACAGGTACTGCCACAGACTGATCGGTGCCACTCCCTTTACTCAGAGCGACCAACTACCAAGGTCAATGACCGCTAAGGACCTCCAAGGCACCCGCCCCTTTATTGGCCAAAATCGAAGGCAGTGATCAGAGCCCCGTCGAACTATTGGGTCCAAGATCAAGGACCGCCCCAAAGAGCGTGAAATCCCAGAGGGATAAAAGGACACAGCCATGTGTTCAGTCTCTTTTGGATCCGGCCTGTGCAGCCTCTTTTGGACCCGGCCTGTGCCAGCCTCCCTTGAATCCGGCCTGTGCCAGCCCAACTGCAGCATAACGACCAAACAGCCAAGTTCAAGACCAACGATCGCTACCTGACGGATGAGCCCAGCAGAGACAGCCACTTCTTCAAACCAGCCACGTGAGATCAAGATAAAGGCCTTATCCATCTGCACAGAGCCGGTCGCCCTAAGTTAAGTATAGGTTATTGTAGCTTATAGGTGTAGTTTAACTTGTAGTATATTGTGCTTGCATGTCGAAGTAACCTTTGTCTGTAAATAAACCATCTTTGAACTTGAACTGACTAACTGGTTGTGTGGTCATTTGACCGATATATGGGAAAGCCTTGTGGTTCAGTGAGAGAAACAGAAACACCCACAGTATTAGCGACGCTGTTGGCCATAACATCATATCATTAAAAGAGCCTCAGTATCATATTGGCGACTTTAAAGAGCAACATTATTGGTGACGCTGGTGGGATAGTATTCCATTAAATTGGCAAAGGGGGGGAGGTTTGTATTGTCAGGTGGTCAAGGCAGTGGTGATGGGGGAGTCATAGTGGATGACTTGGGTGTTTGGTTGTGGAGTTATCCAGGTGTTAGACTAGGTTTTAATCTGTTTGATATTTCCTGGGTAACACTTCAGGTAAACTGCAGGAACAATCTGAAGTCTCCGATTCTAACTCAGAGTTGGAGACATTCAGACTTGTTTCTGGGTAGCAGGGGAATTGCCCATTGGAAGTTGAAATTTTCCAGGAAATTCCCAAATACATCTGCGCACACGGTCCTGGCACTCATTTTCAGTCATACATCTCATCTCCGACAATCTGGAGATTTGGACCAAATATGCTTCACGTTCCTTCAATCTCCTCATGCTGTTAAAGCTTGGTCAAAACCTGACTCATAGGGCCGGTATTGAATGCCTTTCCAAAGATGGCATATGCAGCATTAAGATAATATGATCCACCTCTATCTAATACTAAGCTGAGTGGATGTTTTTAGCAGTTGTTTACTGTTGTGTTATGTCTATAATGTACAGGTTAATGGTAGTGACATGTTCACTCAATGGTTGAAGTAAAATTGGACAGTCTCAATACCTGCTGCATGGTATCTATACTGGAGTTTGATACTTTATTGCTGATGCTATCAGTTTGATGTTTAGAATTTTTAAGAGGATGTGAACTCGAGTTGAATGGCTGATGAAGATGGGGAAATGAACAACATATGCAACATATTTGTGCTTTAAACAGAAGAACATTCTTGTCCATTATTCACTAGAGTCAGCAAATGGGAGGAGGGGAGAGGCCCCATTCCGTGAAGTGTGTCTGAACTACTGATGACCTTCTACAGTTCCTTAATAAAATGCAAACCAGTTTCTGTTCAAAAACACTCTGAAAAGAGCACCTAAAGGTTTGCAGTTAGATGTGGAGGTGATTTAATTCATGAGCAAACTCTTCATGACCTTTTTGTCTCTTTTATGTGCCATCATAAACTCGACAATTTTCAAGAGTAGCACTGCGTCAAACTGCTTGTCATCTATCAAAGCACCCGTTTCAAATAATAGAGTTAAAGTTCCCATGCATGAGGGAGCTTAATTCCTTTTATCAAATCCTCCCCCCCTCCTCCCTGTCTTTCATGAAAGTCTATAATCCTTTTACAGGTATTGACTGGCATCCTGTAAATATCCAAGTGGTTGCTCCTCATGCATGTGTTTAGATAGTGAATGTTGACAGGCTGGGGAGTGGGGTGGGAGGAGGGGGGGTGTTTACACAGCTGAGGCAGATTCTGACCTTGTGTGATAATTATTCACATACACTTACCAGCCACAATCACTGGACTGTGAGCAAGAGAGTGGGTACCCCAGGTGATTTCCTCCTCCCTAGCTAAAACATTCTTAGGCCAACCCAGCTCTGCTACTGCGAACCTGGCTCAGATCAAGTAACAGAACACGACTGTGATTGAACATGAAATGTTTATCTTGTGGCTCAGTTCCATACTGAGAGGTGCATTAACCAATGGGAATTTGAGGTTATACTTTAAAATGGGGTTGCGTCTCCAATAATAATTTTAAATATCTAAATATGCGGTTATTTTAAATTCTTGTAGTCAGTAATGTTTTTGAGGCAAGCTGCCATCTGCTTCTCTGCCAGGAATGATTGCTTTTTGACTGAAGGAGCTGCCTGCACACGAGGATCGCATAACAATCTGTGGATGTAATAGTGCCTTTCAGAATAAACTTGTTTTTATTTCATTATACTGGATAGTGTGCAAAGTATGATTCCAGGACATTGTGGTCTTTTAGGTAGATTTAGCTCCAACCTTCCTGCCTAGTGAAAACAGTGCAGTCATATCAGTAATACTGGCTGGCAATGACTGACTGCCCCATTGCAACTGTGGCTACAACAATGTTTCTCTTGGGCCAAGTGTTGAGCAGTGGGTGGCTCCCCAGTAAGGCTTTTTCCCAGGGTAGAGAGGTCAATTACTAGGGGGCATAGGTTTAAGGTGCGAGGAGCAAGGTTTAGAGGAGATGTACGAGGCAAATTTTTTACACAGAGGGTAGTGGGTGCCTGAAACCCGCTGCTGGAGGAGGTGGTGGAAGCAGGGACGATAGTGACGTTTAAGGGGCATCTTGACAAATACATGAATAGGATGGGAATAGAGGGATACGGACCCAGGAAGTGTAGAAGATTGTAGTTTAGACGGGCAGCATGGTCGGCGCAGGCTTGGAGGGCCGAAGGGCCTGTTTCTTTTCTTTGCTGTACTTTTCTTTGTTCTAAGGCTCTAGACTCATTTTGCATCTAAGTCAGGATCTTATGGTGTCAGTTACCAATACTGAGCAGAGCTGGAAGGAGAATGCACTGTTCAGGCTGTGATTGGTATGAGAGTGGGGTTCATTGGTACAATGTTAAATTGAGATGCTCTGTGTGTTCAGTGATTCAAAGACAGAATTTGAAGAAAATGAGATGAATAAAGCTCAATTGATTATCTAGTGATTTTATGTGGGAAGTTGCTAATGCAAAATTACTGTCGCATTTTCCGACATAAAAATAGTTATTTTGGATGCACCATAACTATTTATTCTGAGTAGAGCAGTTGTTTCTGGAGTCCAGTGTCAGGTATGGACTTGAGGTTGTTTTCGTTGGAGAGAAGAAGGTTAAGAGGAGACTTAATAGAGGCATACAAAATGATCAGGGGGTTAGATAGAGTGGACAGTGAGAGCCTGCTCCCGCGGATGGAAATGGCTGGCACGAGGGGACATAGCTTTAAACTGAGGGGTAATAGATATAGGACAGAGGTCAGAGGTAGGTTCTTTACGCAAAGAGTGGTGAGGCCGTGGAATGCCCTACCTGCAACAGTAGTGAACTCGCCAACATTGAGGGCATTTAAAAGTTTATTGGATAAGCATATGGATGATAATGGCATAGTGTAGGTTAGATGGCTTTTGTTTCGGTGCAACATCGTGGGCCGAAGGGCCTGTACTGCGCTGTGTCGTTCTATGTTCTATACAAACTATCTGTACTCCCCAGCAAGGCTGACTATGAGCGATAAGCACCTTAAAGCTGGGCAACCTAGCTTGTGAGAAGGTGCTGTTAGACCACCTTTTTTGCCACTGGATTTGGAGGATTTTACAAAGGCTCCGCTGGTGCTACTTCTCCAGTGTTTTGAGATGCTGCTGGAGACTGTCCAAGCCTTCATTGCACACAGGGGCACAGAGATCACTGCAACCCATTAAATGATGATCTTTGTCATGGGTTTGAGATCTTGGTCCTCAAATCATCCTTTCCTCACTCAGCCAGAGAAGGGGAGTTTCCCAAGAAATGGAAAATGGTCCACATTATCCTTGATCTTGCCATTTATCTTAATTGACGGGAGCAGGTATTGCAGCTGATGGAAGGGGACCGTCATTTTTTGGGTGATCAGTGAAAGGTCCATTTCCCATCTGCTTTAGAGAGCCAACAATAATCTAGAGCTCGGTTTCTGAGTGAGCACACACGCAAACATTATCTTCATACTGAAGCTCTACGACTGAGGTTGGAATAGTTTTGTTTTTGGATTGAAGGGGGCATAGGTTGAACATTCCCATGTGTTACAAAGAACAAAGAAACGTACAGCTCAGGAACAGGCCCTTCGGCCCTCCAAGCCTACGCCGACTATGCTGCCCGTCTAAACTAAACCCTTCTACACTTCCTCGGTCCATATCCCTCTATTCCCAGCCTATTCATGTATTTATCAAGATGCCCCTTAAACATCACTATCGTCCCTGCTTCCACCACCTCCTCCGGCAGCGAGTTCCAGGCACCCACTACCCTCTGTGTTAAAAAAGTTACCTCTTACATCTCCTCTAAACCTTGCCCCTCGCACCTTAAACCTATGCCCCCTAGTAATTGACCCCTCTACCCTGGGAAAAAATCTCTGATTATCCACTCTGTCTATGCCCCTCAGAATTTTGTAGACATTCTGTAGATTAGGGCCACAGGTCTGGCGGCCCCTCTCCTGTCTTGTTCTGTAGATTATCTCCATGCCTGTGGATATATGAGGTGCAGTATTGCAGCGAGGAAAATGGAGAAGAGAGCTTGTGCAGGAACACAGCTTTCTGTGACCCCAGTTTCTACTGAGATAAGGGACCGGATTCTCTGTTGGCCGACGGCGAAATCGTGAAGCGTGATTGGGCAGAGAATTGATTCTGACGCCAAAATCGCGGCAGGTGCCGATTTGAGGCCAAATCGCGATTCTCTGTCATCTCGAGAGGGGCGTCAATGCATTCCCAAATGCACGTACAGTAAACACTGTTTGCATGTCATTAGCGGGTCTGACCCGGTATTCTCTGGGGCCTCTGTGATTCTCTACCTCCGATGGGCCGAGTTCCCAACGGCACGAATCACGTGTGCTTTCGAAAATTATGAAACCAGAGCGTGGCTGCTGAGAGACAGAGAGAAGTAGGACATGGAGAGGAGCAACCATGGGCTGCCAGTCCAAACACTAGCTGGGGTGGGGGGCCCTGCCAGGGCCAGGGGTGGGGTGGTGATGGGGGAACAGGCAGAGTGGCTTGGGTGGCCCTTCATGGGCCGGGGCATGTCCAGTCAAAGACCACCATTACTGCAGCCTTCAAGACAGCCATCTTGCTGTTCCCCCACTGTCCACCCACCTGGGCCACTGGTTCTGCAGCGTGACACAGACCTTATGGGTGGCCCACCCTTGGCAATGCCCACAGTAGCCCCTATGGGGTCCGTCGTGCTTACCCCTGCTGGGGTCAGTGCCAGCCAACGGTACCCCTGGCATCAGGGATTGGTGTCAGGGCCAGATTCCCCCACAGTGCCTGCCACCACCACCTGATGGACCCGACCCATCTCTAGCAGGTCTGCAAGACACGACAAGATGCATAATTATCCCGCGGGCCGGGGGAAGGTGGGGTGGGCGTGGGTGTGGTGTTAGAACATAGAACACACAGTGCAGAAGAAGGCCATTCGGACCATCGAGTCTGCACCGACCCACTTAAGCCCTCACTTCCACCCTATCCCCGTAACCCAGTCACTAAGGGCAATTTATCATGGCCAATCCACCTAACCTGCACGTCCTGGACTGTGGGAGGAAACCGGAGCACCCGGAGGAAACCCACGCAGACAGGGGGAGAATGTGCAGACTCCGCACAGACAGTGGCCCAGCAGGGAATCGAACCTGGGACCCTGGAGCTTTGAAGCCACAGTGCAAGCCACTGTTCTACCGTGTTGGCATGAGGGTGGTGTGCGGGTGAGGGTGGTGTGGGGTGATAGTGGGGGGGGGGGTTGTTGGGGGGGGGGGGGAAGTTTACACGTATCACAGGGAACTGCAACCCAGCGGGGTCTCACTTCCTTGTCCACGGCTGAACTCCACCTCAGTGACCTGTTCCTCCGGGCCGCCGACCACGTCCAGGGCCCTTTGCTCAGCCACGGTGAGGGGCCGCAGGTCCCTCTCCTGTCTTGTCCCGCTCACGGCAGTTGCCTTCTCCTGGGGGGAGGGGGAACAGAAAACGTCAGTGTTAGACAGTCTGATGCATGCAGCCTCCAGGGTGGGTAGCTGGTGGCCTCAGTGGCCAGGGTTCCCGGTATGGGTACCGGCATGTGGTGAAGGTGGGGGTTCGTTTGCCCTCCGAGTGGGGGTGTTGTCCTATTACGGGTATGTCGGACAGGGGTTGGGGCTGGGCCACAGTGCTGCCTACTAAGCCTGGCCACCCAGAGGAGGCCGTGAGCTTTTCCGGCACAGTTGGCCCATCAGGACGGTGTTGCCCACGGTTATCACAACACCTGCCACCTGCGCCCAGGCGTGGCAAATGGCAACCGCCTCCTCGGGCCGGGGTACAGTGTCACCCTCCTCTCCTCCACAGGGTCCAAAAGGGTCCGGAGCTCTGCGTCTGCAAACGTTGGGGCCGCCATCTTGTTGGCTGGAATGGTGTGTGTGGGGAGTGCCGTGTGTATATGCGACTTCTGCTTGTCAGCCTTTGAGTGTGAATGGCGAACCGGCAAATCCGGCCCTCTCATTAGAATCGATTGTGTTCCACGCGACGCCGGTGCTAGCCCCTTAGCAGTAACTGAATCGGTGCAGGTGCAGCGCCAAATTTTCTGTTGTGTAAGTCAACGAATTCTGCGTCGGCGTCAACACTTATTCTCAGAAACTGAGAACCCGCCCAAGGTTTGTGGTGGCTTGTTTGAGGATAATGACTTGCTTAATGCGGAGAAGGATTTTCCATAAATCTTTGTGGTTGACAGAGTCAAAGGTTTTTGTAATTCGCACTACCAATTCACCACCAAGGCTATTTGAAAAAAGTTACTTAAATTATTTTTTTAAAACAAAGTGCATTCATACATGTTTAGAAAAACGTTCCACCAATGAAGGGTGCTTAATATGCTAATGGACGTGGTTCTCCCAAAAGACTGGAAACAATGAGCAATTTCTTCCCCTGTCTCTAATCTATAAACTGCTCTGTGTCGACAACTCTCTGATCCTTGGCACCCAGCAGAAGGCATTTCTTTTTGGCTATGAGCCGATGAAGATAAGGTATAGAGACAGGAACACAGGCAGTCAGTCAGGTTTTTCAAACAGAAAGATGTGAGCAAGTGAAGCCGAACAAACATGTAAGTAGGGAAGAATGCAGGCAGTAATGAGGAATTGTTCAGTTAAACTCCACTAAGCTTCCCCACTGATGTGGCAAATCATAAAAAGTTCATTATTTTGTATTATTATATATAAACAAGTGATGGAAGCATATGAATTGAATCATAACTGTTCCTCTGTGTGTTCAAGTGCTGTACAATAAACCAGTTTAACCAAATATATCTGGCCTCATTTCTCCAAGTATTCATTTGGTCTGCCTTTGGAAATATTGAAGAAAACAATATATGAAAGAACCAAATATACATTTCAGATTGCAAGGGGATGCTTTTGTTACAAGTCTAGGTTACACTGGTTAGAAGTAAAGTGGTATTCACAAATTCTGAAACATCATGTTCAGATCACTTATTTATACATCGGCATTAGCTTTTGCATGTTGTGCAGTTTAAATTAACCCTGTGTGCCTGTCATGTAATAGACACAAGCAAGCTTTCCAATATGCATAATAGAATAGCTAAATATTGGGAAATCTGCAGCTACTGCCTTTGGTCCCTCCACAAACACAGCTCGCTGATCCCCACTTCCATCCCCGACAACTGTGGGCAGCTGAGTTTTCTGACCACATATTTGCTCCAACAAGATGACTGTCCTGACTCTGACCTGCCTTGGCTCATCTGCTGAAAGCCTATTCTATGCCTTTGTTACATCTGGACCCTCGCATTTCTATATTCTCCTGGCAGCCTCCCATCCTCTACCCTACATGAACATGCCTTAACTCAACTGCACAAATCTTATCTCGCACCAAATCTTGTTCACTAATCACTCACCTGCAGATGACCTATATTTGATCCCGGTCAGACAATAGCTCAAATTTAAAATCCCCATCCTTGTTTCCAAATACCTCCATCCCTTGCCACTTCAAATCCCTGTAACTTCGCCCAAGCCTCTGAAATCCCTGCACTCAACCAATTCTGGCCTCTTGAGCATCCCCAATATTAGTTGTCCCACCATTAATAACTTTGATTTCAGTTGACTTGACCCTACCTGGAATTCGCTCCCTAAACCTCCCTGCCTCACCACCTTTCTCTTCTTTAAGATGCTCCTTAGAACCTCCCTTTTTGACCAAATCTTTGGTCATCTGCCCTATTTTGTTTTTCGTTCATGGAATGTGGCTGGGCCAGCTATTATTGCCCATCCTTAATTACCCTTGAACTAAGAGGCTTGGTAGGCCATTTAAGAGGGCATTTAAGAGACAACTACATTGCTGTGGGTCTGAAGTCACATGTCGGCCAGACCAGGTAAGGATGCCAGATTTCAATCCTATCTTTGGTGTGGGATAAAAAATGTTTTTTTTGATAACGCACTTATTAAGTGCCGTGGGATGTTTTGCCAAAGGTGCTACATAAATATAATTTTTCAATGTTAGGGTAGAATGTGCTTGGAAAGCAACATTATTTCCCTCCTTCCTCTTAAGCCTCTTTGTTCCTTACTCACTTCCACTGAAATTGACCCGAGTATTAAAAAATAAATGCTTGGATTTAAACGGTGCCTTTTCCAACCTCAGGGTGTTCCAATATAGCCAATTATGTTCTTTGGAAAGTGCAATTACTGTTGTAATGTAGGGAACAGCACATCCACTGGGGGAAAATGTCTTGAGTTAAGATTCTGCCCTTGCCACCACATGGAAAAAAAACTTTTCTACCTCTCGCTGCCCAGACGATCCACTACTCTATAGTACTGACTATGTCAGTGCTGTTCATTTATTTGCAGCTGAAAGCAGATATTAGCCTACCAAAGCCAACATCAACAAATGGTTTGAATGATAATCATAGCCATGGTACTTTCATTACAGGATGAAAGTTTAAAACTGCTGGCCAAGAATGTAAAAATTTATTTTCCCCCTGGCTGAGCAGGTTTTCCACTATTAACTTGGTAAATTTACAGTTTATTTGTATTTTCTTTTGTGTCTTTCCCTTCCTTTCCTGAATGATTTGACTAATGCAGAGATTAGTTCCATGGTATTACATACGTTATTCTCCAATGGGACATTATAGCCCGATTTTCACACAGTAACCCTAGCTCCAGGCTATTGGGGGCCAATTCTAACATCTTCACAGCTGCTCTGGCTAAGGTGCATTAGCTCAAACATCAAGGGTTGAATCCAGGAGCTGCATGGTCTCCAGTGTCCAGTAGTGATCTAGACAGTGTGTTGTAGCAATTTGAATTCTATAATACGTTTTTGTTCTTCTAAACAAAGTTGACTTTTGTGGCTCAGATATGGCAATTACTGTCCAGAAAATTGTATTTTGCTTTTTAATATGTATTGACTTACAGTTTTTAAAAAAAACAAAGATTAGAGTTCTTGTCTGCTTTTGCTCTGTCTTATTCCCTTTAAATGTATTTTGTGAGGTACTATTTTCCAGTTAGTTTGTTTGGACATGTCTATTTTTGTTTATAGATTCCAATCTGCAGTGCCTGGGGGTCCTGAGGCTTGTTTGATTTAATTTAAGGAACTTACACTTTTGTTTGCACTGAGCCTCCCTTTTGTCCATCTGAACATTATTACACGAGGTCTCTGGACTGTGAATTACAGGTCACCAGCAGCTTCCGTGTTAAATGAACAGTTGGTTAGATTGGAAAATAAGAGGCCTAAGCAGTTTAGCGAAATTCACTTCATCTGGTAGCCAGCTATGTTAACAATTATGTCACATGTCTGCACATTTACTGGATGAAAGGAGCCCTCGAGGGGAGATGGAAATGCATTTGCACAGAAACCATCCTTTGCGTGCCTTTTGTCTATTTCAGTTATTCCAGTCCAAAAGAAACATTTTTAATCTATGAGCTATGTTTTCCAGACTAAAATTGGGCTCTGTGAGTCTCAACATGATTTTTTAATTCTCATCTTCTACGGAGTCAACACTGCAAACCATTTAGTAAGAATAATATTGTCTGCATTAATAATCTGGGCAGTTTTACTCAACTCAATGGGCGCGATTTAACTAAATGGGAACAAAGTACCATAGTACGTGCGTTTAGTTGCGTGTTTCCCGCAGCGGCGAGAAACACATGCTATCATACAGCACTTGGGTTAGATACGGGGCCACAGTGGGATCCGCGCAGCCGAGGCCCCATATAGCCCCGTTTTGTGCACCGAGGAGCGCCACTCTCCGGAACTCCTCAGTGCAGTGAGGGATCAGGACGTTATTTAAAAATGGCATCCTGATCTCTGGGGCCTCGATGCAACCCCCCAAGCTCTAACCCACTAGGAGGGGGTCCGCAGGCCCTGGCACTCTTTCCCCTCCCCCCCCCTCCCACAACACCGGTGCAGGGCATCCCCGGCCCGATCGTCGCTGCGCAACAAATGCTGGCTTGGCACCTTGGCAGTACAAACTTAGTACCCAGGGTTCCAGGCTGGCAGTGCCTGGGTGCTCAGCTGGCACCAGCAGTGCCAGGGTGCCACCCTTCCCAAAGGGCATGCACATGGGGGCTTCAGTTCCCGTGGGAGATCTCCACGAGTGCTGTTCCGTCTGGCCCTTGTTTGTGAAGACCAGTACTGAACGGCACTGAGATGAAGGGAATGCATCCCAATGCCTTGGGTGCCTCGGGAAACTGCATTTAAAGTGAGACTAGCTGTCTCCCTCTAATATGCAGATTTGCCAAAAAGTGATCCTGCTCACAATGGGCAGGATTTACATCGCAATGACTCATGAGATAGTGCGAGGTGTTGCGAGCGAGGTAGATCTTGGGAGTGAGGCCTCCTGACTTCTATCGGCCATGTTGCACCATGGCACACTGCTTTTTGGCTGCAGCGTGGCCTTTCGATCTCACCACACAATTTAACATTCCAGAAATTGTTATTTTGGCTTACTGCTGCTGGGATTTGAACAGAATTGGTACAGTACTGTGAAGAGGGTTCTTTAGGGTGCAGTGATGCTGAAACAGTATGGTTTTAACAAAAGCTGTCTGATAAGAACTTAATTTGATCTAGCCTTAAGATTCCAGGTCAGGAGATGCAGTTACGTGGAACGAAGAAGGAAATATTCACAGTTCGGAGTGGCACTTCCCCTCACATAGAACAGTATTGATGTAAAAGCAAAAATGATGGTGATTTTTGAAAGCAATGGGACTAAATGTGATACACCTGGGAACAGGGATGGTGATGTGTGATTAATGCATGTCAATTGACGACAATGCAGGTAGCACATCAAATTCATGCCATCTATTGTTTGAAATAGTTTTGGCGTCCAGCCAACATTAACCATGTTGGTGATTGGCTAGACACCTGAGCAGTGGGTCAATATTATCAATGGTGAGCTTTCATTGCTTAACGCTTGCCTGTATCTTCTGAAGGGAGAAGTATTGTGGTCCTGTAGGAGCTGGGCCTAACCTGGCAAGGACAGAAGAAGACAAAGCTTTGGAGATTGGCGCTAAGCATTTTGAACGCTGAACTGAAGACTTTGACAGAGGAAGTACAAAGTAGGAGAGAAGTACCGTATCCACAGGGAACCAGGAGGCCTAAAAGACACAAGCTGAGAAGGCAGTGGGAACAGATAGCCATGCAGGTCAATGGTAAGATCAAGCCCAAAGATGTGATTGCAGTGTCACAAGAAAATCAGGGATGCATCTTCAACTGTCATATTCCTATCAACTGCACCACGAACCTCAGACACTGCTCACTTAACCACAGCCTCATCACTGATCCAACAACACAGTGTCTCATTCAGGACTCATATCTGACATTCATAAGCTAGATCGCACCCTCCAACATTTAGCACTGCTGCAAGCCACACAACCACATCTCAGAGCTTGCTCACAGCTATTCAACCCTGACAACCACATCAAACAGATTGCACAGCACCAACTGGTACATTTGATCATCTCTTGCAGGTCAAGCTGACACACAACTGGATGTAACAGGAGCAAACTGGAGTGGGACATCTCCTCGATAGAGTTAGGATATAAGTACACCTGCATATCCTTACCCTAATGAAGGAGATGGTGCTAAACATTAGTAGCCGTTTATTGCTGAGGCCTTGGTTATTTGGTCCTGAAACCGTCTAAGATGACAGTATCCTTATGCCTGATGCTCCTTCTCACTTCCTTATTATTTGGTGCTCTCTTCTGATTTCCAAGCTGCAGATGGTATAAACATGCACTTCTTATTTTCTCCCACTCCCAATAATACAACCTTACCCTTGTGCTTTTCTCTTTCAGACGCCCAAGCAGTGAGACCTGATCAGGCAGTGCAGGAACAGCAGGAAGACAGAGAATGTGAAGGCACAGCACTGTCACTCAATCTCACACTTGCAGCCACGAGATCAGACCCTGAGACTAACTTCCCAGCTCCAGGACATTGTATTGGGAGGTATCCCGAATATGCGCTGGGGAATCCTCTTCGGATGTTGCCAGGTAATGTTTGCATGACAATTGCCCAGAAGTTCAAACTTCCCCTGGGAAATTGTCCTGTACTCGGAACTATTTGAAATAAAATTTAAATTACAAACTTTAGATAGTTCCGACTGGGTTACACCACTTCTAACTTCTGGTTAATTATTATATAAACCCAGGGGTCTCCACCTCATGCGTTCTACTACTCCGCCTCAACCCCCCTCCAAAGCCACAGGGCGGTCTCCCGAGAGGCAAAAATAGACAGTGGATCACTGGAAAATGTGGCTGGAGAAGTAATAATAGGAAACAAAGAAATGGCAGACGAACTGAATAGTTACTTTGCATCATCTTCATGGTGGAAGACACCAGTGGGATTCCAGAGCTCCAGGAGAATCAGGGGGCAGAGGTAAGTGCAGTGGCCATCACTCAGTAGAAGGTTCTGGGGAAACTGAAAGGTCTGAAGGTGGATAAGTCACCTGGACTGGATGGACTGCACCCCAGGGACCTAAAAGAAATAGCTGAGGAGATTGTGGAGGCATTGATGGTGATCTTTCAGGAATTCCTGGAGGCAGCAAGGGGCCTAGAGGACTGGAAAGTGGCTAATGTGTAACACCACTGTTTAAGAAGGGAGGGAGGCAGAAGACTGGAAATTATAGGCAGGTTAGCCTGACGTCGGTCATTTTAGAGATTATAGAGTGTTATTAAAGATGAGATCGCGACATACTTGGAAGTGCGTGGTAAAATAGGACTGAGTCAGCACGGCTTTGTCAAAGGGAGGTCATGTCTCACAAATCTGTTAGAGTTCTTTGAGGAGGTAACAAGGAAGTTAGACAAAGGAGAACCAGGGGAGGTGATTTATTTAGATTTCCAGAAGGCCTTTGACAAGGTGCCGCATAGGAGATTGTTAAATAAGTTAAGAGCCCATGGTATTAAGGGTAAGATCCTGGCATGGATAGAGGATTGGCTAACTGGCAGAAGGCAGAGAGTGGGGATAAAGGGGTGTTTTTCAGGATGGCAGCCGGTGACTAGTGGTGTGCCTCAGGGGTCTGTGCTGGGACCACAAGTTTTCACAATATATATTAATTACCTGGAAGAAGGAACTGAAGGCACTGTTGCTAAGTTTGCAGATGATACAAAGATCTGTAGAGGGACAGGTAGTATTGACGACGCAAGGGGGCTGCAGAAGGATTTGGCCAAGCTAAGAGTGGGTAATGAAGTGGCAAATGAAAT
Source organism: Scyliorhinus torazame (assembly GCF_047496885.1). NCBI lineage: Eukaryota > Metazoa > Chordata > Chondrichthyes > Carcharhiniformes > Scyliorhinidae > Scyliorhinus > Scyliorhinus torazame. Next base: position 136,652,804 of record NC_092715.1, read on the forward strand.
ACAATGTGGAAAAGTGTGAGGCTATGTACTTTGGAAGGAGGAATTTAGGATAGACTATTTTCTAAATGGGGAAATGTTTAGGAAATCAAAAGCACAAAGGGACTTGGGAGTCGTTGTTCATGATTCTCTTAAGTTTAAAGTGCAGGTTCAGTCGGCAGTTAAGAAGGCAAATGCAATGTTAGCATTCATGTAGAGAGGGCTTGAATACAAGACCAGGGATGCACTTCTGAGGCTGTATAAGGCTCTGGTCAGACCCCATTTGGAGTATTGTGAGCAGTTTTGGGTCCCGTATCTAAGCAAGGATGTGCTAGCCTTGGAAAGGGTCCAGAGGAGGTTCACAAGAATGATCCCTGGAATGAACAGCTTGTCGTATGAGGAACGGTTGAGGATTCTGGGTCTGTACTCGTTGGAGTTTAGAAGGATGAGGGGGCATCTTATTGAAACATACAGGATACTGCGGGGCCTGGATAGAGTGGATGTTTCCACTTGTAGGAAAAACTAGAATCAGAGGACACAATCTCAGACTAAAGGGACGATCCTTTAAAACAGAGATGAGGAGGAATTTCTTGAGCCAGAGGATGGTGAATCTGTGGAACACTTTGCTGCAGAAGGCTGTGGAGGCCAAATCACTGAGTGTCTTTAAGACAGAAATAGATAGTTTCTTGATTAATAAGGGTATGAGGGGCAATGGGGAGAAGGTAGGAGAATGGGGATGAGAAAAATATCAGCCATGTTTGAACGGCGGAGCAGACTCGATGGGTCGAGTGATCTAATTCTGCTCCTTTGTCTTATGGTTTTATGGTCTTTTAAGCCCCTAACTAACAACCCCATGGGATTCCCCGCCCCACTCCCAAAGGAATACAATCCCAGCAGGAACTCTCCAAACCTCACCTCTGGTATGGAGGGAAAATCTTATGAGGAAAGGCTGATGGACTTGAGGTTGTTTTCGTTGGAGAGAAGAAGGTTAAGAGGAGACTTAATAGAGGCATACAAAATGATCGGGGGGTTGGATAGGGTGGACAGTGAGAGCCTTCTCCCACGGATGGAAATGGCTGGCACGAGGGGACATAACTTTAAACTGAGGGGTAATAGATATAGGACAGATGTCAGAGGTAGGTTCTTTACGCAAAGAGTAGTGAGGCCGTGGAATGCCCTACCTGCTACAGTAGTGAACTCGCCAACATTGAGGGCATTTAAAAGTTTATTGGATAAACATATAGATGATAATGGCATAGTGTAGGTTAGATGGCTTTTGTTTCGGTGCAACATCGTGGGCCGAAGGGCCTGTACTGCGCTGTATTGTTCTATGTCCACAGTGCTCTTCCCCCACCACCAGGCCTGGCTCTCACCTAACACCTACCCCCGCCAGGCCTGGCACAATGCTTGACCCTTCTGACTAAACCACTGGGTTGGTTTAGCTCAGTGGGCTAAACAGCTGGCTTGTAAAGCAGAGCAAGACCAGCAGCGCGTCTTCAATTCCTGTACCAGCCTCCCCGAACAGGTGCCGGAATGTAGCGACCAGGGGCTTTTCCCAGTAACTTCATTTGAAGTCTACTTGTGACTATAATTCTCTGACCTTTGACCTGTCAACCTCCAACTCCTGACTTCAGACCAACCCCCCCATCTCCAACTCCCCGATCACCAACACTCTGACCCCAGAAGCATCTGACCTCTGGCCCTGACTTCAGACCCCCCTTAACCTTTGAACCTTGGAACTCTGACCACCATTTCCCTCTGATCCCCATACCCCACAAATCCAATCAAATTACCTCAAGACACTTAACTTCCTGCTGGTTTGTCAAGGACATTTAAATTAAATGGACATTTAACTGACCTGGTTTAAAGCAGCTAGTGCTGTTAAAAAATGTGTGTGGCCTCCTTACCTCCAACTCAACTGCACTTTGACACACTGCATTTCCTGGATCTCACCTGGAAGGTCGTGTAAGATATGATCAAAGAAATATAAGGTAAAACACTTGGAACAAAGTGGCAATCCAATGCTGATGGTCACTCTAAAGAAGTTCGGGCCCTCTATGTAATTGAGAGGATAGCATGGGGGCAGGATGAGTTTGGTGGTGGAGGGGGGGGGCATTTCATTTGGGAGGGAGGGTGCCAGGTGGGCTTTTGCTTTCCTGCATTTTCCCAGACACTAATTTAAGCCCTCAAGTGTCTGAAAATTGGTTGAGAATCATAGAATTCCTGCAGTGCAGAAGGAGGCTATTTGGTCCATCGAGTCTGTACTGCCCCTCAGAAAGAGCACCCTATCTAGGCCCCCCCCCTTCTATTCCCGTAACCCTACCTAACCTGCATGACTTTGGACACTAAGGGGCAATATGAGCATGGCCAATTAAACTAACCTGTGGGAGGAATCCGGAGCGCCCGGAGGAAACCCAGGTAGACACTGGGAGAAACTGCAAACTTCATACATGCACCCAATGTCGGAATTGAACACACATCTTTGCCGCTGTGAGACAGCAGTGCTAACTAACCACTTTGCCACCCTGCCACCCACTTAGCGGCCTCATTCTGTCACCTTGGGCTTGCTTGCATGCTCCCTGTGAGGGTGTTTGTTCAAAGGTGCCTGATTGAGGGGCCAGGCATCAGGAAGGCAGGGGTCACTGAAAGTGGACTCCCACTCCCTACAACCACACAATCCCTGCCCCATGACCCGAAACCTGCTCTCAAACATCTCTAAAATTAGAGGATGGGATTCTCTGGACCGGCAGCACCCGCCGACAGCAAATTCTCCGTTCCCTCAGCCGACCATTGTGGCCACCTCACGTCGTCGGGAAACCCACGGGCATGGGTGCACTGCCGGCGGACCAGAGATCCCAAACACGGAGAATTCCGCTGATAGTCATTCACACAAAAAAGCACATTGATTTCTGGATGATGAAAGGTTACTATTCTGCAACATGAGAATTTAGGAATGACAGAAACCCATTGAGCTGGAATTCCTGTTCATTCCCCACTCAGCAGTCATCTCACAATATCCCACAATCCTGTCTGCCTCGTTGTGGCAGGAATTTTACAAGGACTGAAAGAGTGCTTAAGAGGTAGTTTTAGGGTGGCGAGGAAATCAGGAGGGAGGAAGAGGGTGGTTACCTTCCTGCTGCCATGGCAATTTGTCAGTGGCAGGGAAAATGATAGATGCCCTCCCTCCCAAAGTTCATCTGAGCTCTGAAGTGGACAATTAAGGGTCTCTCCTGCTGCCACTGGTACTGTCCACAGTCACATGGGGTGACCACCTGGTGAACCCTGATGTTCTCCCTGTGGGCATGGAAAACCCTCCTCATCAGGCACTCCATGGCATACAGAGGGTTCCGTCCAGCAGCAATGGCCCTCACCAACTACTCACTCCTTGCTGGGGCACAGTGACGCCCGACCCCACTTGTTTTGTTCCAAGAGCGGAATCCATGCTACTTCTCTTTATTGGGTATTGTTCCAGTACTGGCCACCAGCCCTGCTGGTGCACCTGGGACTGAAGAATTGCAAGCAATTCAGTACAATAGATGGGTCGTTTTTTGTACAGTGTGCGCAGGAGGGTTTCCTGAAACAATATGTTGACAGGCCAACAAGAGGCGAGGCCACGTTGGATTTGGTTTTGGGTAATGAACCAGGCCAGGTGTTGGATTTGGAGATAGGAGAGCACTTTGGGGACAGTGACCACAATTCGGTGACGTTTACGTTAATGATGGAAAGGGATAAGTATACACCGCAGGGCAAGAGTTATAGCTGGGGGAAGGGCAATTATGATGCCATTAGACGTGACTTGGGGGGGATAAGGTGGAGAAGTAGGCTGCAAGTGTTGGGCACACTGGATAAGTGGGGCTTGTTCAAGGATCAGCTACTGCGTGTTCTTGATAAGTATGTACCGGTCAGACAGGGAGGAAGGCGTCGAGCGAGGGAACCGTGGTTTACCAAGGAAGTGGAATCTCTTGTTAAGAGGAAGAAGGAGGCCTATGTGAAGATGAAGTGTGAAGTTTCGGTTGGGGCGATGGATAGTTACAAGGTAGCGAGGAAGGATCTAAAGAGAGAGCTAAGACGAGCAAGGAGGGGACATGAGAAGTATTTGGCAGGAAGGATCAAGGAAAACCCAAAAGCTTTCTATAGGTATGTCAGGAATAAGCGAATGACTAGGGAAAGAGTAGGACCAGTCAAGGACAGGGATGGGAAATTGTGTGTGGAGTCTGAAGAGATAGGCGAGACACTAAATGAATATTTTTTGTCAGTATTCACTCAGGAAAAATATAATGTTGTGGAGGAGAATGCTGAGCCCCAGGCTAATAGAATAGATGGCATTGAGGTACGTAGGGAAGAGGTGTTGGCAATTCTGGACAGGCTGAAAATAGATAAGTCCCCGGGACCTGATGGGATTTATCCTAGGATTCTCTGGGAGGCCAGGGAAGAGATTGCTGGACCTTTGGCTTTGATTTTTATGTCATCATTGGCTACAGGAATAGTGCCAGAGGACTGGAGGACAGCAAATGTGGTCCCTTTGTTCAAAAAGGGGAGCAGAGACAACCCCGGCAACTATAGACTGGTGAGCCTCACGTCTGTAGTGGGTAAAGTCTTGGAGGGGATTATAAGAGACAAGATTTATAATCATCTAGATAGGAATAATATGATCAGGGATAGTCAGCAAGGCTTTGTGAAGGGTAGGTCATGCCTCACAAACCTTATTGAGTTCTTTGAGAAGGTGACTGAACAGGTAGACGAGGGTAGAGCAGTTGATGTGGTGTATATGGATTTCAGCAAAGCGTTTGATAAGGTTCCCCACGGTAGCTATTGCAAAAAATACGGAGGCTGGGGATTGAGGGTGATTTAGAGATGTGGATCAGAAATTGGCTAGCTGAAAGAAGACAGAGGGTGGTGGTTGATGGGATATGTTCAGAATGGAGTACAGTCACAAGTGGAGTACCACAAGGATCTGTTCTGGGGCCGTTGCTGTTTGTCATTTTTATCAATGACCTAGAGGAAGGCGCAGAAGGGTGGGTGAGTAAATTTGCAGACGATACTAAAGTCGGTGGTGTTGTTGATAGTGTAGAAGGATGTAGCAGGTTACAGAGGGATATAGATAAGCTGCAGAGCTGGGCTGAGAGGTGGCAAATGGAGTTTAATGTAGAGAAGTGTGAGGTGATTCACTTTGGAAGGAATAACAGGAATGCGGAATATTTGGCTAATGGTAAAGTTCTTGAAAGTGTGGATGAGCAGAGGGATCTAGGTGTCCATGTACATAGATCCCTGAAAGTTGCCACCCAGGTTGATAGGGTTGTGAAGAAGGCCTATGGAGTGTTGGCCTTTATTGGTAGAGGGATTGAGTTCCGGAGTCGGGAGGTCATGTTGCAGCTGTACAGAACTCTGGTACGGCCGCATTTGGAGTATTGCGTACAGTTCTGGTCATCACATTATAGGAAGGACGTGGAGGCTTTGGAGCGGGTGCAGAGGAGATTTACCAGGATGTTGCCTGGTATGGAGGGAAAATCTTATGAGGAAAGGCTGATGGACTTGAGGTTGTTTTCGTTGGAGAGAAGAAGGTTAAGAGGAGACTTAATAGAGGCATACAAAATGATCAGGGGGTTGGATAGGGTGGACAGTGAGAGCCTTCTCCCGCGGATGGATATGGCTGGCACGAGGGGACATAACTTTAAACTGAGGGGTAATAGATATAGGACAGAGGTCAGAGGTAGGTTCTTTACGCAAAGAGTAGTGAGGCCGTGGAATGCCCTACCTGCTACAGTAGTGAACTCGCCAACATTGAGGGCATTTAAAAGCTTATTGGATAAACATATGGATGATAATGGCATAGTGTAGGTTAGATGGCTTTTGTTTCGGTGCAACATCGTGGGCCGAAGGGCCTGTACTGCGCTGTATTGTTCTATGTTCTATGTTCTAATTCAATTGGCTGACTGCTCTTGGAGGTGGTGTTTCATCCCTTAAAAGGACATGAGCCCTGATGGCAATTCACTAGCTATCTGATGGGCCTGAATGCTGTTTGAGTGCCCAAAGCAGAACGGGCGCTCATCTCAGAACAAGGTAACTGGGGTCAGTGGTTGCTGGGGTCAATCAGCCAGGCCCTGGTGAGGGCAAGTAGTAGGTGAGGACAGGGGTGTTATCATGTGGCATGGCCATTATTGCTGAACTGGTCTCACAGTTGGCCACAAAGTGCCTGATTAGGAGGACCCCTGTGCCCACGGGGATACCACGAGGGTTCACCAGGCAGTCGCCCCATATGGCCAAAGGTTTAGTCACTGCTGGTAAAATCCCAGCGATGCTAGAAAGAGATCATTAATTGGCCAATTAAGTTGGTCAATTGGCCTTTGGATGGTTGAGCCATTTGTCTCCTTCTCTGATACTGGAAAATTATCGAAGCAGAGGGATACGATGGGCATGTACAATCTTCGGCCTGTGGAGCTGGAGCTGATGGGGTTACAGGAAGAGCAGTTTTAGATAAGCTGGACATACCCAAAGTCACCTGGGTGGATGGCCTTGGGGTATCCAGATGCTGGTCCTCATCCCTTTGGGTGCCCAAGTGCCCCAGGTTAACTCCTTGAGGAGAAGGAGAAGGTAGAGTGAGATCGAGCTGCCCTGCATCTCTCTCATGTTGATACTGTTGGAGGCTAACTATGGCTTCAGTGATGGAGTTCAGACCCAGTACCAATGTCTGGACCAAGGTCTCCATGGCGGCAGCCATCCTGCCATGCTGACCTCGGTGGGTTGGTATGAAGGCATGACCACCTTGGACTGAAGGCAGACAGATTCCTCCATCATCCCTTGCAATCTGAAGAGTGCAGATGACATTATTCCCGTGATTGTCTTTGCAGCTCCAACGACTGATTGCGGACCAAGTCCTGAGGCTCATCACCTGACTCAGACTCAGCAGATTCCGGAGGTGGGAATCTCCCAGCCCCGCGCCGGGCTGGAGAATCCCCGCAACCACGCCACGCTGCCCCGATGCCGGCACGCGATTCTCCCCGCAGCGGAGAATTGCAGCCATTGGCGCAGGCACATTTGGCCGGCACCGGTCGCGGGCTGCTCTACGCATCCGGGCCACTGATTCTCCGGCCCGGATGCGAGCGGGCGCTCTAAAAAGCAAAGTCCCTCCGGCGCCGTCCACATCTGGTCGCAGCCGGCGGGAACTCTGCTCGCAGGGTTGGGGGGCTCCGACCCCGGGGGAGGGGGGACTCCGATGGGGCCTCGCCAGCCTCTCGTCCCCGGGCCTATTTTCATACGCGCCAGCCCCGAACCCCTGCGCCATGTTGCGTCGGGGCTGGCACGTTGAGGGAGGCCACCACACATGCGAAGGGTGGCGTGGCACGCAGTTCGCGCCGGGATGGGAGGCTGGAATGGCGTGAACCGCTCCAGCGCCGTGCTGGCCCCCTATAGGGGCCAGAATTGGCACTCCCAGCGGCCCGTTCACACCGTCGTGAAATGCAGCTTCGTTTCCGACGGCGTTTCCGACGGCGTGGGCACTTTGACGCTGAATGGGAGAATCCCGCCCCTTGCCTCCAGCAGTCCCCAAAATGCTAGTGCTCATGACGGGTCTTCTAAGGTGCTGTCCACAAGGTCTTCATCTGAGGTGTCTCAGTGCTGGAGCGTCAGGCTCCTGGTAAATACACCTCGTAAAGAAAGTGGAGTTATTCATGCATGGCAGCCACATTACACACACAACAGTAGATTCAGGGTAGCATCGACAGAGGCAGGGTAATGGTGCAGGTTTCTAATGTGGGATTTTATAGCCGATCTCACCATCACTGCAGGAACAATCCATGTCCTCTCCGGCCACCTCTATAGCACGATTTTCAAGGGGAGTGAGGACCTTGATGTCTGACACTTCACCCCCCCCATGTGAGATCTCCCTTTTAATGTGTACAACTTTGTTGTGTAAAAACAGATGGAGAAAATGTGAGCAAGGCACATGCTAGGGCAAATGAAAAGGATGACATGTGTGTGTGCTAAGCGGAACTAAGGATGGAATGAGCAGGCGATCTCCTGAAGAGATGAGGCCAGATGGAGATGTGTGTGTGAGAGTGAATGGTGATGTCCCTTGAGATGACAATGAGGGAATGCCAGTGAATGTATGATGGGTTTGTGAGTGTATGAGTTTAGAGTGATGAGATAGTTGACATAACCTGGTGGCACAGTTGAGATCAATCATCCGCTTTCTGCACTGGATGGCTGATCTCTTTTGCGCAGCATTGTCATTGACCCCCCACCACTGCTACTGTCTCCCGAGAGTGGTGGGATCGTTGGACCTACTCTGGCCAGAATGGGGCAGTAGAGGATATCACAGCGGGTCTCCACAACATCCAAATGGTGTTCCAGGGATGCAACACTGAACCTGGGTGTGGCACTCTTCTTGGCTCTTGGGGCTATCTCTCCATTGGATAAATCCTGGGTTGGAAACATTGGGAACTGTGTGAGTGGCTGCTGTTTAAATATGGCACCCAGAGTGAGGAAACAGTGAGGTAATGGCATGGCGGGTGAATCAGAGGCCTCCTGACAGTGAGACAGCGTGTTTCCCTTGCCTGTATAATTTATGAAGTAGTAAGCAGAAAATATGGCAGCGCGAGAAACCGCCATTGTGACTGGCGGGAAAAAGGACAATTTTCACACACGCTACCGCACTTTGTGTAATTCAGGAAAAATTCCATCCTAACCTATTTTCTGTTAACAATTTATCATTTATAAATTAATTCTGGCTTTGATTTTCTTTTATTATTTTACATTTTGTTATTTGGAGAGGAGCATGAGCCTTGCCCAATGTTGCATATATAGGTATTTTCACACCACTGAAATGCATGTTCTTGTAAATCATATTGAATCCTTGGGACATCTTTTTTCATTTAAGCACATGTTGTGGGGAGGGAAAAAGGGAATCCTACTTATTAACAGCAGGAGTGGTAAATTCAGATAATGCTTCACATGGTCTAAGATTAGAATCAGTTGGATCAAATTATTTCCTAATCACTCTTCTTGTACTAAAATACAACCCCAAACTTAAGTCAAAAATAGAGCATCTTGATGTTAATGTATCATTTTCCACAATTGTACTGGGTTTAATGTTGGCCATTCTGAAAGCAGTTCAATTTAAAGAATAGCAGTACATTTTAAACCCCGAAGCATTGTTGTAAAAGATATGTTTCTGTTTAGTGTTTTCTGTTATCTTTGGTCTCAATTTGAATTACTGAATCAATTATTAAGTGGGCTGTGGTACAAAGATATTTTTATCAGCACTTCATGAAATGCCTGACTGAAGAAATTGTGGCAAACTAGTTACGTGACTATGGGGTGGTAATTGCTATACGATTGAAGCTTCGGAATATAGCATGTGTGCCTGTTACATCTGGCACCTTTTAGAACGGAATGTTTAGTCACTATAGGGGATTATGACTTGAGAAAGATCAACTTGCCATGTATAAGGAAAGCTCACTTTGTCAGTCTGAATGAGGGCGCAATTTGTATTCAAATATTTTTTATTAATCACAAACACCTCTGTCCATAATAAGGAGTGAAGTATTAATGATCCTCATTCTGTCCTGGCAATCTGAAAATAGCTACCACATGTCCAGCTTTATATAATGTAATTCTTGTGTTTTTATGACAACCTTCTACTCGCTTTGAAGATGGCTAGTTTCACTTTGTTGTTTGTTTTATGTATCCAACAACTTTGAGAGCTATTATGTGAAAATGCATCCACAGTCTGTTCTATATTTTCTTAAACCACATATGCATATGGTAAATTGGGAAAAGTCATGCATATGTAACATATGAAAGAATACGTTGTGTTGTTAAAGGTTCTTCATATCTTTATCCAACAACAGCAGCTGTTTCTGAGCAGAGCCCTGGTTATTCAACTGCAGTTTTTGGCTTCCAGCAAAACAATTGGGAGGAATAACGCCCCTGTCAGCACTTGGCAAATCATAGCAACATAATTGTTTTAATTTTTCAAGCATATTTATCAATGTATATTATTTTATGAATTTCCATCTCTCTCCCCAGCTGGCTCATTGAAAGCAAATGCTCTCGTACAACAGTTGAGCTGGCTTTGAGTTTTCCTTACTAGGTTCCTTTGTCGCTATAGAAATCGTGCTGTCCTTAAGTGGTTTGATTCTCTTTGAAGTGGCTTTCATGTGAATCATCTGTTTGTGAGCCAGACAATTGTTTAATTCATGAACGAGCTGTTTTTTCTCCTCTTCTTTATTTGTCAAATTCAGACTTTAATTCAGAACTTCAATATTCCTGAATACGATATAATTCCCATATTTAAACTCTTGTTTGAATAGCCATTTCTCTAATACCTCTCAAATAGATTAGATATTTTAAGAAGCTCAGCGTTTTTGTTATTTATATTTGAACCATATCAGAGTATGCTCTTCGGATGTTTGCAACAGGCAACGTATTCTTGCGAATCTGTCCTGAAGAATAGGAGACAAAAAGCTTTGACTGTGTGTTTATTTTTTGAGCAATACTCAAATCTATATTATACTATTCATTAGTTGTCACAGAATCTAAACTTTATCAGCACATGCTGTACCAATTTTGGACATGTTGTTCAGAATGCCATAGGCTGTAGATTGTGGTTGAATTAAAGAAAGGATTGGAATCTAGAGGCAAAGCTTCTTTAGCTTTTAATGAAGGCACTGAAAGGTTTTGGAAGGGATGCTGTCACTTTATGTTGTATTTTCGTTATAGTTCTGTTGCTGGTAACATTTGTGACTTTAGTTGCACTATGTCAACTCAAAAAAGCTGCAATTAATACATCTGTAAGAGCCGGGTTTTCTCTACATTCAGGAAGTGAACAGAGTTGCTAGATGCTGCATTCTACCATTTTTGTTCAGCCTGTTAGCCGACTCGGTGTTCAGCCTGTCTACACAGGTGACTTTATGCTGTCTATCAATATGGAATTCTCCCCGACATCGAGCTGGTGTGGGGATAGAAAATAAAAGAAACTTTAGGTTATATATGGTGCATTCTGCTGTATTTGAAATATATATATGTCATATAGTATAGCAAACTAAGGTCATATATAAAGTAGCATTCTGTGGAAAATATGTTTGCCAAACACCCAGAGACAGTAATATGCAGAAATGGGCAAGGTACTAAATGATTACTTTGTATCAGTGTTCACCAAAGAAAAGGACTTTGTGGAAGATGATTCTTGGGTAGTGTGTGCGGACCGTCTGGGTCATGTTGACATCAAAAAGGAGGGGGCATTGGGTCTTTTAAAAGACATTAAGGTAGATAAGTCTCCTGGGCCGGATGGGATTTACCCCTGAATATTGAGAGAAGCAAGGGAGGATATTGCTGGGGCCTTAACTGACATCTTTGTATCCTCATTGGCTACAGGTGAGATCCCAGAGGACTGAAGTGTAGCTAATGTGGTACTGCTGTCTAAGAAAGGTAGCAGGGATAATCCTGGAAACTATAGGCCAGTGCGCCTCACGTCGGTAGCAGGTAAATTATTGGAGAGAATTCTCAGGGACAGGATTTATACCCATTTGGAAACAAATGGACTCATAAGCGATAGACAGCATGGTTTTGTGAAGAGGAGGTCGTGCCTCACTAACTTGATTGAGTTTTTTCAGCAGGTGAGGTGACAAAGATGATTGATGAGGGATGGGCGGTGGATCTTGTTTACATGGACGTCAGTAAAGCCTTTGACAAAGTACCTCATGGCTGACTGGTACAAAAGATGGAATCACATGGGATCAGAGGTGAGGTGGTAAGATGGATACAGAACTGGCTCGGTCACAGAAGGCAGAAGGTAGCAGTAGAAAGGTGCTTTTCTGAATGGAAGGTTGTGACTAGTGGTGTTCCACAGGGATCGGTGCTGCGGCCTCTGTTGTTTGTTGTATACATAAATGATTGAGGAAAATGTAGCTGGTCTGATTAGTAAATTTGTGGATGACACCAAGGTTGGTGCAGTGGCAGATAGTGTTCAGGAATTTCAGAGGATACAACAGGACATAGGTAGGTTGGAGATTTGGGCAGAGAAATGCAAACGGAGTTTAATCCGGACAAATGTGAGGTAATGCATTTTGGTAGGTCTAACATCGAGGGGAAAAATACCATAAGTGGCAAAACTCTTCGGAATATAGAAAGTCAGGGAGATCTGGACGTACAGGCCCACAGATCTTTGAAAGTGGCAACACAAGTGGACAAGGTAGTCAAGAAAGCATATGGAATGCTTGTCTTCACTGGACGGGGCATCTAATATAAAAACTGGCAAGTCATGCTACAATTGTATAGAACCTTGGTAAGGTCGCAGTTGGAATATTGCACACAATTCTGGTCACCATACTACCAGAAGGATGTGGAGGCTTTGCAGAGGGTACAGAGGAGGTTTGTCAGGATGTTGCCTGGTCTGGGAGGTGTTCGCTATGCGGAGAGGTTGAATAGACTCGGATTGTTTTCATTCGAACAACGGAGGTTGAGTGGTGACCTGATAGAGGTCTACAAGATTATGAGAGGCATAGATAAAGTGGATGGGCAGGCAATCTTTCTCAGGGTGGAGGGTCAATCACTAGGGCGCATAGGTTTAAGGTCCTTGGAGCAACGTCTAGAGGAGATGTGCGAGGCAGGTTTTTTAGACAGAGGATGATGAGTTACTGGAACGCGTTACCAGTAGAGGTTGTGGAAGCAGATACATTAACGGCGTTCAGAAGGTATCTCAACAAAGACATGGATAGGATGGGATAGAGGGATATGGCACTAGGAAGTGCTGAGGGTTTTGGCCAAGGGTGGTATCATGACCGGTCCAGGCTTGGAGGGCCGAAGGGCCTGTTCCTGTGCTGTATTCTTCTTTGTACATTTATGTCAAAATTCATAATTTCATAATTTATGGTTTGGCAGATTTTGTTTAAAGCTGTTCTTCATATCCATGTATATGAACAATGCAGTCTGTTAAATGACCACGGTATAGTAATGATAGTTTTCCACAGAGTTATCTTTTGGTTTTATGATCCTGTAGTTATGGACATCATTGTCCTTCACAATTAGCACCCTAAACTTGATGTATTACCTTATTTTTAACCAGATGTAAGAACAATGCCTCAAAGCTGTGCTGTTACAATATGCATCCCAGCAAATTGTTTAGTCAGATACTTACCAGCTTTATCATCTTTTAGCTAAATTACTCTCAGCCAGTTGTTTTGTTAGTCCAGATCAGTCTTTTATGCACAAATCGGCAGCAATCCTGTCAGTTCAGATCTGTCTGACATCGACCTAACTGACTGCATTGTTCCTTCTGATAAGCGCTTTTATAGTATTCTAGGTATTGGTCAATTAGTTAGTCACACACCAATCAGAACTACTTCCAGGCTTTTCAATTCTTTACATTGCATTAATCCTCAAGGACAATCCAACTTGTTTTTAATTCAGTGTTCAAGGTCCAAATTCCAATTTCTCTTTCATTATTGAAGTTCTTTTAATTATGGTTCATGCTAAACATATTGCCCATTTCTGTCATTGAGAGTGTGCTTATTTAATAAGAGACAAGGAACCTGATAATTGAAACCTCACTGGCAATGTGCAGAAAGAACTTATCGGAACTGATGTATCACTGGTCATGTGAGACTGAATTGGATGACTTGTGATTGACAAACTGAAAGACTGACCTCTACTTCTTGCAGAAATTGTATTTACAACTGATAATGGTTAGAGGTGTGTCGAGATAGGAAATAACTCAAAATGCTTCTCAATAATTGCTGAGGCTAGTAGCATAAATAACCTTTCTTCACTGGTATTATTCAGTATGTATTTTATGTGAGCTGTACAATTTAAAATTAGCAAAATCAATTTTAAGTTTGCAGAGTCTGTACTAAATGTCATTCTCATAGTTTTCCTTTAGTTTATTCGGAAGAAAAGAAAGAGTTCTCATTCATATAGGATCAATCCAGTCCTCCAGATATTCCAAAGTGCTTCACAGCCATTAAAGGGCTTTTGAAGAAAGAAAAAGCATATTGATATTATTAATTACTTTGGAAATGTACACACTGTGCATTATAAACGTAGGATATGGTAAATAGCAACATATTCTAGACAGCCATCTGATAAATGACCAGTTCATCTTTTTTGGTGGTATTGGATGAAAGAGGAATATTGGCCACCACCGTGCTATTTTGTCAGAAGTGCCTTTTATGTTTCACACTTCATCTGAACCGCAGGCAGACAGACCTTTCAGAAAGACAGAGGGCAGGATTCTCCATCCAGTGATGCCAGACTCGCGATTCGCGATCAGGCAGAGTATCGGGCGTCAGCCAAAAATCGAGGCCGGCACCGGACGCCATGCTCCAGAGCCGCGATGGCAGTGTGAATACGTTCCACCCCCGCACCGGCGTGGGCATGAAAAATGTACAGTAGCACTCGTTAACAAATCATTAATGGGCCTGACCTGGTAGTCTCTGCCTCCAATGATGCTCCGCCTCCATCAGGCAGAGCTGACGCCAGCGCGATTCAGTTGTGGTTTTACAAACGAGGACCGAACGTCGTGGCTGCTGAGGGAGAGAGAGGAGGTCAGAAAAATTTCCAATGCCGCAATGGTGGCCTGACAGTTGTGCCGCTGGCTGGGGGGCATCTGCTAAGGCCGGCGGAGTAGCGGCGGGCTACCAGGGGATGAGCCGTGGATTTGGGTTCCCCCTCCCAGGGGATGAGTCGTGGGTTTGGGTTCTTCCCCCCCAACCCCAGGGGATGAGCCGTGAGTTTGGATCCACCCCCCAGGACTAGGGTGTCCAAGCAAGGACTGCCATTGCCATGGCGACTCTGTCAACTGCCCACTATGATCTGTAAATGTGCAAAGTTCCACCAGCCACATGGGTGCCTGCAACCCCCATTCCCACATGCCATCCTCCTGGGAACTCCCGGAGCCCAGCTGACCCGACAATGGGTGTAGATAGCACAGCCAGTTGTCCACCAGGTGCTGGCTCCCGAGGTGCATGCATCTGAGGGGCTGCCCCACTGCACGGGAGCAGGGAAAGTGCAAAGCGCACCCATACAGCATATGCATGCACCATGGCCTATGGCACCCACCCTGAAACACTGCTCCTCTCAGGACAGATGCCTCACCAGTGGCATTACCAGCTAGCCCACCCTACAGGTCCACTGGCTGTCACCAAGCCCAGCCTGCCCATGCTCTGATCCATCCTGCCCCTGGACAGGTAGGCACACAGGACCCATGGCACACTACAGCTATGGTCTCAACAAATGCCCACCCCTTTCACCCACCCCCATCCATGAGCCCTGCCCCCCATGCATGCAACCAGGCATTGCATCGGTCGGTGGCACACGGCCCCTCCCCTCATCCCAACCCCACAACCAGGTGTCACCCTATTAGGGTGCAGGACAGGGGCCGCAGAACTTATCACTGGCATGGGTAGCACCAGCCAAAGGTACCCTTGCCGGCAGGAATGTGTGACGGGATTAGGAGCCCCCCCTCTCCTATGCCAGGCACCGATGGAGCCCAGGACAGGGTGCGGAAGGCAGAGTGACAAGGGGAACAGCCGGGGGTGGAGTCAGGTTTGGTAGGGGAAGGGGCCATGCGGGGGCAGGGACTGCACTGCAGACCACGACCGCTACATAGCCCTTTGGACCTGGGTGGACTAACATGGATGCCGGAGTCCAGCCAGGAATGGTTGACATCTGCTTTGCCGTGGTGGCCCTTGCTGAAGCACTGCGGCTGTACAGTCAAGAGCTGTTCAGGAGGATCCTGCAGAACAGCAGTGTGCCCCTGAGGAGCAGGGGCCAGCCGGTGAGCCGGGAGTGCCGGCCGTCCAACAGGCCAAGTAGGTGGTGGGAAGGAGGCGCCGAGTCAGACCTTGTCTGTATTGGCAGTACCAGTCATTCGAGGACCCACCGACTGTGACTGAGCAGGTAGACCATGCGTCATCGCTGCTGGATGATGGTGCACCTGGATCTGCAGGGGTATGGGGGAGGACACCCGCTCCCGATAGCTGTCTTGTTGACGGTCGCGCTGAACATTTACGCCATGGGGTCGTTCCAGGCGCCAAGTGGGGACCTGTCGGGGATATCACATACATCTGTACACAGGTGCATCAGCATAGCCATGGTTACCCCATATGCTCGGGCGGAACACTATATCAACTTCAATGTGGACCGAGCTCACCAGGTTGCCTGGACAGTGGGATTTGCTGCCATCGCAGTTATGCCCTAGGTCCAGGGGGTGATTGATAGAACACATGTCTCCATGTGAGCACCAGCGCATGTGGGAGTGCCCTTCACAAACTGGAAGGGCTTTCACCTGATGAACGTGCAGTTGGTGTGTGACCACTGGTTGCACATTGTACATATCTGCGCCCTCGAAGCAGCATGCACGACGCATTCGTCGGTGCCTGACACCTTCGAGGCACTTCCTCAGCTGAGGGGTTGGGTGACGGGGTTATCCGCTGTGGTCGTGGCTAATGGCACCTATTTGGAGGCCCCAGACCAACGCGGAGAACTGCTACAACGACGCTCATGCAGCAACCAGGGGCATCATTGAGCAGTACATCAACATCCTGGAGGTACGGTTCAGATGCCAGGACCGCTCTGGTGGGGTCCTCCAGTATAGCTCTAGGAGGGTCTCCCACATCATGGTGGCCCGCTGAGTCCTCCACAACATCGCGCAGCAGAGGGACGACATGCTGGAGGAGGAGGATCGGCAGGCCTCATCTGATGAGCAGGATGGACAGGACATGAGGCACAAGCAGCCGCATAATGTGTGTGCTTGGGCTGTCGCACATGGGACACCTAATCGCCTCCAGTTTCGCTAATTAGATGACCTTCAGGAGAGGCGGGGGCAGGGGGGTTGTCCTGGGGATGGGGCAACAATGGGTCACTCACCGGGTAGGCCATACCACATGGCGGCTCTACATCTCTGGCCCAGACCCCTGCCGCTTCCAGGAGAGACCACGGGGCGTACCTCTGACTGACCTGGGGTCCCTGGCCTGTGCCACTGACCAACACCCGCACCCATCCGCTCCCCCACCCCCACCCCACAGCCCGGCACAACCTCTGCGTCAAGCCCATCCCTCACATTCTGCAGATTGAGGGTTGAGGCAGTTCGGAACATGCGTGGGCATGTGTTTATTTATGAGAGTGCTATGTTCAATAACTGTGCCCTAGACTCTAATGTCATCCTATGTACTGCACCCGTAACTGGTGTCTACCTTTCTAATCTTACATGTCCTTATGCTCCATCTATGTGTTTCCCCAGGTGGTACATCACAAGTGGAGGTAGCTTGCTGTGTTTCCTGCCCTGTGACCTGGGTCCCCTTTGGCGGCCATGCTTTGGAGTGATCGGTCCTGGATGGGTCCGGCAGTGTTCTGGGTGTCACAGTTGGCATAGTGCCACCCTGTTTTGCCCGCTGTGCACTGGATGTGCCAGGGACAGTGGGGGGATTCAGAGATGCTGCAGTTTTCCAGCGCCTCCCCTGAGGGAATCATCGGCACGGGCCCCATCACCTCCCCCTCCCTCGGGGTGCCAGGTGGCCGCATGCTACTCCATGGGGTGGGGGCATGGCCGAAATGAGCTCCGAGTGCTCCGCCGCCACCTGGCACTGCCTGTCCTGGAGGCCTGCTCTCATCTTGACCAGGGTCTCAATGCCCATGGCCATGGAGTACTGGGACTGCGCTACGTCCGTCTGGGATTGTGCCTGGCTCAGGTCAGCCAGGGCAATGCTATTGACGCCAATGAACATGGCCTGCTGTGACTGGGCCAGGCTCTGGGGCGCCACTGCAATGTTCGTGTGGCCGTGGTAGATGGCTGCCTGTGACAGAGCAGCCCTGTCCTGCGCCACAGCCACTGTCCACACACTACCCTGTGTCTTGGACATTCTTACCCATGGCCGTGACACTCGCACCTTCGACTTTCATCACAGATGCCACCCATCCAGTGTTGGGCTGGGTGGCATGCATTGTTGTCACCGCCTCCTATTCCTACAGGCGCTTGGACACCTCCAACTGCACCTTCAGGTGCTGACACCCCCTCAAGTAGTCCCCTGCTCTGCGGCTGCATCTCCATTATTGATGGGACTGCCCCTTTACAGAAGCGCTAGATCTGTCGTCACAGCAGCTAGTCCTTGAGTCCACCCTCCAACTGTTCGCCCCCTCAGGGGTTCCTACTTCCACCTGATGTACCGCAGCACGTCTATTGTGCGCAACAGATAGTGCCCCAGGAGCCACTGTGCCCAAAGAGTCTCTGGGATGGTGGAGATGTTGGTGACAGCAGTGATGAGAAGTCGGTGTCGTCCTCAGATATGCTACTGGATGGCGCAGGGTTGCAGCTGGGGACGAGGGACCTTCGAGGACCTGCCTCATTTTCAGGTGAGTTGTGATGTTGCAGCTGGGGGCATGGAACACCTGCCGGTCCCGCCTCTTTGGGAGGTGACCCTGCATGACAGGGCGCATGATGAGATCTCAGGTTGGCATGATATTGGGGGAGTGATGGCTCTCATGCCATAGGTACATCACAATGCATTGGAGGCTCACCTCCGATCTGTGACTGCCCAATCTACCACCCCGCTAGATCCATCAGCCTCTGCTTTCTGACAGTGAGGGGCCGCAGGTCCGGCGAGCCCCCTCTGGACCTTCTCCCGCTACCGACGGTTGTGGACTGCCTTCTCATGGGGAGACCGATAATTCACAGTGTGAGAAAGTAGGACTCAGGCAGCACATGGGGTCTGCAGCTAGTGGCCTGTATGTGCAGGGCACCTGGCCATTGTTAGAGGTATGGGTGTTGGCATGTGGTGCAGGATGAGGTGGAAGTGGACCGCCGATGAGTGGTTTGATCGTCCTCTTGGGGGGGTGGTTTCGGGAGCATGGGACTGGGATGGTGCCAGAGGCATGGTGCTGGTGACTCACCCTGACTGGCTTGGGGGGTTGCCCATCCTCGCTCAGCGCTGCCTAAAGTTCCGTTTTTCAATCTTTTTTTCCTGGAACACACTTACTATCAGGCCCACCTTCGGGACCCACGCCAGCCGATTTATGCGACTCACGCTGGCCAACATTCTCAACACCCCACTTTCACTTACCTTTAATGCGATAGGTGAACCTGCTTGATTTTTATGATCTCATTTGCTCCGTCATTCAATGTTACATTTCTGCGAATGACTTCAGCTGACGATGAGTCTCCGTTGGCGTTTGTGACCTTCTCATTGGCGTCATCAGCCCCTCCTGAGTGGGTACTCCCTGTCTGCGAGGAGCCATCCCGCCAGCCACAGTACTCGCTCAAAAATGTCTCCCCGGGAAATGGGCACACACCTGAATTATGCTCATCGTACGGTCACAAACGAGTTGAACATTGAGGGAATCTAATCCCTTGTTCATGAATGACTCTGAATAGGCTAGGGTCTGGCAGATGGATATGGATAGGTTAAGTGAATGGGCTGGGGTCTGACAGATGTAATACAATGTTGACAAATGTGAGGTTATCCATTTTGGTAGTAATAACAGTAAAAGGGATTATTATTTAAATGATAAAATATTAAAACATGCTGCTGTGCAGAGGGACCTGGGTGTCCTAGTGCTCGAGTCGCAAAAAGTTGGTTTACAGGTGCAACAGATGATTAAGCCGAGAATGGAGTTTTGTCCTTCATTGCTAGAGGGATGGAGTTTAAAACTAGGGAGATTATGCTGCAATTGTATACGGTGTTAGTGAGACCACACCTGGAGTATTGTGTTCAGTTTTGGTCTCCTTACCTGAGAAAGGACGTACTGGCACTGGAGGGTGTGCAGAGGAGATTCACTAGGTTAATCCCCGAGTTGAGGGGTTGGATTACGAAGAGAGGTTGAGTAGACTGGGACTGTACTCGTTGGAATTTAGAAGGATGCAAGGGGATCTTGTAGAAACATAAAATTATGAAGGGAATAGATAGGATAGATGCGGGGAGGTTGTTTCCACTGGCAGGTGAAAGCAGAACTAGGGGGCATAGCCTCAAAATAAGGGGAATAGATTTAGGACTGTGCTCAGGAGGAACTTCTAATGGGCAGCACGGTAGCATTGTGGATAGCACAATTGCTTCACAGCTCCAGGGTCCCAGGTTTGATTCCGGCTTGGGTCACTGTCTGTGCGGAGTCTGCACATCCTCCCTGTGTATGTGTGGGTTTCCTCCGGGTGCTCCGGTTTCCTCCTACAGTCCAAAGATGTGCCGGTTAGGTGGATTGGCCATGATAAATTGCCCTCAGTGTCCAAAATTGCCCTTAGTGTTGGGTGGGGTTACTGGATTATGGGGATAGGGTGGAGGCGTTGACCTTGGGTAGGGTGCTCTTTCCAAGAGCCGGTGTGGACTCGATGGGCCGAATGGCCTCCTTCTGCACTGTAAATTCTATGATTCTTCACCCAAAGGGTTGTGAATCCATGGAATTCACTGCCCAGTGAAGCAGTTGAGGCTCCTTCATTAAATGTTTTCAAGATAAAGATTGATAATTTTTGAAGAACAAAGGAATAAAAGATTATGGTGTTTGGGTGGGAAAGTGGAGCTGAGTCCACAAAAGATCAGCCATGATCTCATTGAATGGCGGAGCAGGCTCGAAGGGCTAGATGGCCTACTCCTGCACCTAGTTCTTATGACTCCGCATGATGCCATGTGGGTGCAGTCTATCATACCCGGCACCTGGGGCTTGCCTGCTAAGTGAGCGAAGGCAATGGCCTTGGCACCGTGGCTCCTCTGGTCACGGTCCAAGTTTATATATATGTGGGCCCTCGCAAAAAGAGCATCTGTAACCTCCCTTACATGGGGAATGCCACACTGGTCGCCCGTGCTACCCTGAAACAAGTTTGCCTGCATAGAAGTTCAGGGCGGCGGTAACTTTAAGGGCCAAGGGAAATGGGTGTCCTCCCATTCTATGTGGTGCCAACGCTTGCAAGACCTGTGAAAGGTGGTCCACCATCCCAGGGCAGATAGAGTCTTCTCTGGCACTGGAGCTCTGAAATGTACAGGTAGGATGTCTGACGTCGGAAGAGCCTTTGCCGGTAGTGACTCCTACAAGGCTCCACAATCTGTGGTGCTGCTTCCGGAACAACTCCAGGACCAGCCTCCCTCTCCACTGCAGGGCGCTGGTTCTGGCCATGTGCAATGGCATGTCGATGTCTCTGCTGCTACTCAATCGCTACAAGGAGAATAGCCAAATCAACTGGCTCCATGATTCTCCAGGATCATGCACTGAAAGGAAAGGAATACCTGAATGACTGCTGAGGGTTCCTGACAGAGCCCTTACCCTCAGCACTCCACTTCTCTGGGACAGCCACCCATGTGCTTCCCCTTTGTGAGTGCCTCTGCACTAAACCTCACACTCTCCCCTCTCACACTATAGCCACTTCCCCACAATTTTCCCTTTCAACTCCACATGGACGAAGCATGTGGATCCCCGAGAGCTTCAGTGGCACTTTACGTCTCAGCATTCCCCCCCCCCCCCCAAATCTGGTGTTATGTGAAATGACAGTTGAGTGGATGCATGGGGACAATGCCTGCATCCTCACAGGGAACCTCAAAAATGCCCCCATCATGTCCTTGAACAGGGTGAGTGATAATAGATCTTGTCATCATGCCTTACATAGAGTTGCACATCAGTGTTATCTGTGGAATGTTCAATGCTTGGGGCCAACACTTCCAAAATGTTAAGAACTTAGCTCCAATCAGTGGCAACCATGAAATGAAATGAAAATTGCTTATTGTCACAAGTAGGCTTCAAATGAAGTTACTGTGAAAATCCCCTAGTCGCCACATTCCGGCGCCTGTTCAGGGAGGCTGTTACGGGAATCGAACCGTGCTGCTGGCCTGCCTTGGTCTGCTTTCAAAGCCAGCGATTTAGCCCTGTGCTAAACAGCCCCATTTAGCTCTCCGAATTGAATTGGTACAATTAACTAGTCAAGGTAGGATGAGCGAGCTGATAAGGAAACTGGCTGCCTCTTATGGATTTCGATTGAATTTGATTTGGATTTGAATTATTGTCACGTGTACCGAGGTACAGTGAAAAGTATTGTTCTGTGTACAGTCCAGACAGATCATTCCATACATGAAAAACATAGGACATACATTTTAAAAAAAAAATTTAGAGTACCCAATTCATTTTTTTCCAATTCAGGGGCGATTTAGCGTGGCCAATCCACCTAGCTTCCACATCTTTGGGTTGTGGGGGCGAAACCCACGCAAACACGGGGAGAATGTGCAAACTCCACATGGACAGTGACCCAGAGCCGGGATCGAACCTGGGACCTTGGCGTCGTGAGACTGCAGTGCCACCACTGCGCCACCGTGCTGCCCTAGGACATACAATAAATACACAATGTAAATGCATAGGCACAGGCATCGGGTGTAGCACACAGAGGGTAGGACTACTCAGTAGAGAAGATGTGACGCAGCCAGTTAGGATGCTTTCTTTGGTACATCTGTAAAAATTGATAAGAGACAATATGGACATGCCAAATTTCCTTAGTTTCCTGAGGAAGTACAGGCGCTGTTGTGCTTTTTTAGAGTCTGGTAACAGTGGTTAGTGCGTGTTCTCAGACTTTTATATCTCCTACCAATGGAAGAAGTTGGAAGAGCGAATAACCCGAGAGGGAGGGGTCTTTGATTCTGCTGCCCGCTTTCCCAAGGCAGCGGGAGGTATAGACAGAGTCACTGGGTGGGAGGCGGGGTCACGTGATTTGACGCACTATGGTCATGTTGTCAGCAAACTTGCAGATGGAGTTGGAGCCAAATTTTGCCATGCAGTCGTGTGTGTATAGGGAGTACAGTAGGGGACTATTGTAGAGAAGGTGTTGTTATTTATGCTTACCGATTGTGGTCTATGGGTCAGAAAGCCGAGAATCCAGTTGCAGAGTGAGGAGCCAAGTCCTAGTTTTGGAGTTTTGACATGAGCTTGGCTGGGATTATGGTGTTGAAGGCGGAGCTGTAGTCAATAAATAGGACTCTGATTTTGTGCCAGAGTCGCCATTCTCACTGAGGACTAACCTGGGCTCAAAATCACCACCTGAATGTTTCTGATGTTAATTATGACCCATGATTTGTCAGTAAGTTTCATTGACCATGTGCGTTTTGAACCCTTTAACCATATTTTGCAATATAGTTTATAATCTGACGTAACTGGAAATGATGAAAAACATATTCCATGTGTTGTGATGCTCATAGGAAACATAATATGCCAATGTCATTAATCCATCCATCAGTCCCTTAATTTGTATTGCAATATATTCTTTATCTTGGAAAAGTTGATTTATAAAGAAATGTCAGATGTTATAAAAAACAATTAACGGGGAGAAAGGTTAAACCTGTATTTTCCAGAGAGATTTACAGGACATCTCAGCCATAGATTTGATCATAATGGAAAAATGTTTCCACTACCTCAGAGAATTATAAACCTAGCAACATTATTGAATTATTTTTAACGCAAATGTAATAGTGTGCATCATAAATATGTAACTACTCCAAATCTATTTTTTAAAATGCTGTTAAGTGATTTATTCATGTGGTATTTACAGTCGTAAGGAAATGAGTTCTGAGAAACAGAAAAACAAAGGAACTCACTGGAGAACCACTGTAGCATTTATTGTCTGTAGAGAAATGATGTTTCTCACCAGTCTCCATGTATGCTAGGAGTTTGGAAATTATTATTTAAAACCTGACACATACTCTTGCAGCCCATGTTGTCTATATTGCAATTAGCTGTTTCTTGAGGAGTATTTGGATCATTAAATCTTTTCATCGCTGCAAGAAGGTTTATATTTTCATCCAACATTTTTTTGAGCATCAAATTGGATTTTTCTTACATATTGATTTGTATTTTTATTTCAGTCTCCAGGTATATCCGTTCCAAGGGAATAATGTCTATCATTTTATTGGATAGAAATCAGAATCTGTACATGCTGTAAAGGTAATGTGTGAATGTATTTTTTTAATACATTGCTGTCGAAAACTACAGCAATCTGGACTCTCTTACCAATTTGTGGATATGTTTGGAGCCTGTGAGTATAAGAAAGTAAGAGCGAGAGATGAGGGAATGATGTGCACTTGTCTCATACAGACAAAAATGAATGTCAATGGTAAAAAATAACTGTTCACTTTGCAATAGCATTAGCAACAGTGAATGCCTGAAGTACATCTTAAACCGTGATATTTTTGACACCTTCTATATCGTTGACATAATTTGCTCATCACATCACTGTATCCATGCTAAATTTGCTTGGATGTTTTTCTAAAATTCTCTTATTCTTCTCTTTTTAAAATCTGTAATTAATGTTTCCATCCATGACAGAAACAGAAAATAGATCGAGGGCCCATTGGATGTAGTAATCATTCAGTAGCTCAATCTTATCTAAAATGTCATGGATCATATAAATGGGATCTGACATAGATCCTCCCTTTTGTCACACATATCTACCTTGAGGTATCATATTGAAGGAATGTAGGTAATTGCATGATGTGAAAGGGATATACTTGATCAGTGACCTTTGAAGGCATCATACTGAAACGTAAGCAATCTCTTTACATGTTTCAAAGTTAGGAAACATCCAATCCATTAAAGCAGGTTGGGATTCGTTGGAATTTAGAAGAATGAAAGGTGATCTCATTGAAACATTGAGGGCACTGAGCCTCCGCATCAAAATTGCGATTGGCGCGGGGGCGGAGAATGGGCGTCAAACCCGAAATCCGGTCCGACGTCGCTCTCGCGGTTCTCCGGTCCCCGGAGAATCGCCGTGAATCGCGTGTGCACGTTATACACCGAGCGTGTCAGGGACCATTGACAGAGGCCCCCGCAGTGATTCTCCAACCTAAACTGGCTGTGTTCCCGATGGCGTGGCTCTAACCATGTTTTGCCTGTCGGGAACGGCCAGTGGCGGCTGCGGAGTCAGTCTGTGTCTGCCCTGGTGGGGGACGGGGGATCCTTCCGGGGGGGGGGGCCTCATAGACAGCCAGGCTATCATTTGGGGGCCACCGATTCGCCGGCGCGCGCAATCTCTGGGGGCCTATCCTTTTGGTGCCGGTCCACAGTATGGGTGCGCCATGTCGGGCGGGGTGGCCGATGCTGGCCGTGCGCATGCGTGGACCTCCGAACAGATGTGCAGGTCTTTGTATCGGCAGCTGGAGCTGCGAGGACTACTCCGGGGGCCTGGTAGCCCCCTTCAGGTAGGAGAATCTTCAGGAAAGTCCAGAGTGATTCGCCTGCGTTTTGATGCTGGAGTGGGGACATGGCCCCATTGTTGGAGAATCATAGATTATCAAAGAATTTACAGTGCAGAAGGAGGCCATCCAGCCCATCTAGTCTGCACCGGCTCTTGGAAAGAGCACCCTACCCAAGGTCAACACCTCCACCCTATCCCCAAAACCCAGTAACCCCACCCAACACTAAGGGCAATTTTGGACACTAAGGGCAATTTAGCATGGCCAATCCACCTAACCTGCACATCTTTGGACTGTGGGAGGAAACCGGAGCACCCGGAGGAAACCCACGCACACACGGGGAGGATGTGCAGACTCCGCACAGACAGTGACCCAAGCCGCAATCGAACCTGGGACCCTGGATCTGTGAAGCAATTGTGCTACCCACAATGCTACCGTCCTGCCCTGGATTCGTAAGTAGCTTGACAGGGTAAATGCTGAGAGGATGTTTCTTCTCATGGGAGAGTCTTGAACTAGAGGGCATAGTCTCAGAATAAACGGGTGCCAATTTAAGACTGAGGTGAGGAGGAATTTCTTCTCTCAGAGGTGGGGAGGGGGGGGGGGGGTGAAGGAAGGGCTGGGGGGATCGGAGGAGAGTGTTGGAAGTCGAGTGAAGAGTTGGGGGAGGTTGCTCCTGTGGGGTGGATAGGTCAGGGGGGGTGGGGGGGGGGGGGGGGGGATGAGTGGGCGGTGTTGGTGTCTACTCACTTATGCTGTCACCTGGTGTAGATCGTTCACCTTTTCCTGCACTGGAGGCCAGTTCTCTTGGTCACACGTCCGGCGTTCACAGCTGCCACCACCTCATCTCAGGCAACACTGGCTGCCCCATGACTCACCCTCCTGGACCCTCAGGGGAACAAGACATTGCTCCTGGCCTCCATAATGTCTAGCAGCATTCCCCAGGTCTACGTTCCTGAATCTTGGGGCTGGTCTCCTGGGCGCCATTGTTGTGAACCGGCTGGGGTTGACTGAGCAAGTGCTGCTTAAGTACTGCTCAACCTTGTTAGTGGGGGGCTGGCGAGCGCGATTCCGGCGAATCAGCTGGCAAGCCTTCATTTGCGGAGAAACCCCGAGAGGCCTTGTTAAATGGAGCAATTAATGTTGAATAGCATTGTCTATCTTGCTGCACTGAGCGCCGGGAAGCTCGCGGCAGTTCCCTCTCGCTACAACACATAGAAATCCTTCCAGAAAATCGAGCCCCGCGAGAGGCGGTGAGAGAGCAGGTCCTGTCCCATTGCTTCTAGGAGTCAAACTCTGCTTTCCTTCGGTCTCTGGAGATCATCCCGCTCAGGCAGGATCCAATCATCAGCTGTTACTGAGCAGAATACTTCCTTTTGTAGAATTCTCTGGCCACCAGCCAATCAATCGAACTGAGTCACCCCCCCCCCCCCCCCCCGTCTCTCAGGTGTTGAAAAGCCTGGGTCGTGCTGTCCAAAGCTAGCAGCACCATATACTGTGTTGCAACTTCTTAAATTCCTAATTCCCTCTGCTGCTTGATTTAAAGATACATGTCCATTATGCATCCATGGATCAAAAATGATAATGGCAAAAGTAAAGAAAGGGGAAATAAGTGAATCAAGGAAGGACCCTTACAATACTTTGTGCATTCACGCACATGCACAGTAACATGATTTAGATTTCATTCCTTTCTCCCTTTCTCCGACTTCACCATTAAATTATTATCCACTATTCTAGTGCTTACTGTCCCTCCCAGTAATTTGTAGAACCTGTTATTCCTCTCTAACATTTCCTCTTGGTTCCCACACACTTGCCAAATTGGTTTAAAGCCCTCCTAACAGCACTTTGAAACCTTGATTGTCAGACCAACCTGACATGCAAGAGTTCCTCAACAACCCTCACCATACCCTAGGGTGCAGTGTTCTTCCATCAGGATCACAACGGACCTGATTTTTTATTTATCACTGATAGAGAGATAAAGATCTATTCCGATTCTGCTAGGAGAAACTGAGACTTTGAGTTTCTTTGTTCAATCTGGTTTAGTCATGCAAGCAAATGCAAGGGAACTCATACCCATCCAAAATGGAGAAATAAAAACCACCATTTAAAAATGTTTTTATTGAGGTTTTTGTAGTACACAGAACAAGGATACATTTGAAGATAAAAGAAAAAAAAGGATAAAGAGAAATATTTACACATCAGTCTGTTTCTGTTATTTACATCGGTCGTCTTACATTATTTACAATGGTTACAGTTTCCTGTCATTCATTTTCCAGTAGGTTTTTGATTCTAGCTGGGTCCCCTATTCTCCCTCCCCCTTTTCTTCCTGATCCCGGCCGTCTAGTGTGCCTTCTTCCCTCGTGTTTTTTTAAAAATCGTTCATGGACTGTTATATTACAGAAATGTCATATACATATTACTAATTTGTCTTGCTGAGTTGTATTTAACTTGATGATAAACAGGCAAAGTCTTCCAGTTGATGACAAATTATTTATTGAGTAACAAAATAATATACTTGTGAGTTCTTTTACTTTAATATTTTGACTAGTGATAGAATCAACTAAGATTAGATTAAACTAACAATTAATACAATACACTACACTCTGAGTGGGTCACGTCTATATTCTAGCTGCACCACACACACACTAACACTAAGAAAGAGTGGGAAACTCCTTATATAGTTCCTGTTAGTGTTGCCATCTAGTGATCATCTGACTGTACTGACTGCACATTAACTAATCATGAATTAACATATACAGAGATCACTACAGGGACGTGGATGTTGCAGGCTGTGCCAGCATTTATTGCCCATCCCTAATTGCTTGTGGGCAGTTAAGAGTCAAGCACATTGCTGTGGGTCTGGAGTCACATGTAGGCCAGACCAGGTAAGGATGACAGATTTCCTCCCCTAAAGGACATTAATGAACCAGTTGGGTTTTTACAACAATCAACAATGGTTTCATGGTCATACTGGACTTTTAATTCCAGATATTTATTCAATTCAGATTTCACCATCTGCAGTGACAGGATATGAATCTGGGACCGCAGAGTACTGGATTACTAGTCCAGTGACAATACCACTAAGCTACCATCTCTTGTGTCCTGCTCCAGTTGCGTTGGCGTGATGCCGTATATCTTGCTATTTGTTGCCCATGGTTGGGTTCCATGCTTCTATGTCCCCCCCCCCCCTCCTCCTCCTTGTTGTACCGTGACTACCCTCTCCTATTCTTTGGCTTATTGGCTGTTGGCTACAAACAGGTCTTGGAACAACTGACTGAATGGCTCCCATATTTTGTAGAAGCTCTCTTCTGACCCCGAGATGGCAAATTAAATTTTTTTTCAATTTGGAGAAATTCCAATAGGTCAAACAGCCAGTCTACAGCTTTGGGTGGTGCTGCTGATCGGCAGCTGAGCAGGATTCTCTGGCTGCCGATTCGGGAGGCAGAGGCAAGGGCATTGGACCTTCTCCCTATGAATACATCTGGCTGTTCTGAGACCCCAAAGACTTGCCACTCTTGGGCATGTCTCCACCTTCAAACCCACCACTTTGGACATTGCCTCAAAGAAGGCTGTCCAAAACCCACCACGTCTGGGGCAAGACCAGGGGCTTTGACATCGTTTGTATTTGTCCTCCACCTCCGAGTAGAACCTGCTCATTCGGGTTCTAGTTAGTGCGCTCTGTGTACCGCTTTTAGCTGCATTCAGCTTAGCTTTGCACAGGTGGAGGTGGAGTTAACCCTGTGCAGTGCTTCGTTCCAGAGTCCGCACCCTATTTCAAACTCCAAGTCCTCCTCCCACTTTTCTCTCATCTTGTTCAGTTGGGTACTGGCCCTCCTTAGTAGTCGGCCTTACATGTCGCTACAATTCCCTTTCCCTAGGATGTTCGCGTCCAGTTAGTCCTCTCGCAGTGATTGTTGTGGTGGTCGTGGGTATGTTTTTGTTTCCCTGCGTAAGACGTTTTTGACCTGCATGTACCTTAGTTCGTCGTCCCCCCCCCCCCCCCCCCCCCCCCCCCCCCCCGGTCAGCTGGAACGTGTATGACAGTTCCCTGAGCGTTGTCAGTCTGTTGTCAGTGTAGTGTTGCTCTTATTAGCTTTAGTTTTATTAGCTCTAATTATGTCACCTTTGCTCACGAGTCGCCAGGTATCTTTCTGATACTGCCACGTGGTTCAAGCTCGAGTTATGATTAATAAGACAGCACACCACTTAGTAAGATTGATTCAACGGTCATTTATTATGTACAGCAATAAATACTTACACAATAATCCTACTTTCTATATCACTACCTACCACTACTGGCCAATACTTAACTTTTGGGAATGGCCCACCAGGTCAGGGGAACGAATGGCTTATCGAATTGGGTCTGGCCTGCAGGATTCAAAAGGCTGATACGGGTCGATGGCTAGGAGTCTCTATCGGGTAGCGATCGCTGGAGTCAAACTTACGGTTGCTGGTCGATGGTTCTTGCGAAGGTTGCGAGCAGGAGAAGAAGGGAGAGAAGGGTCGATCTGAACTTGGCCCCTATTTTTATAGGGCCCATGGGCTTCCTGCCTCTCGGGACGGACCTTGACCCTGAGTCCCAAGGGATTGGACTTGTTCCCAATCACTGGGTTCGATATGCTCCAATAATGGGGCGATTCCTTGATCGGGGGGGTGGTCGTTCACCTGTCTTTGTCTCGGCCACTGCTGGCGCCGAGAGGTCTGGCCCGGCATTCAATTGCTAATATGTTGCAATTGTTCCCGGGGATAGCCGATTAAACTGCAGGTATCGATCTGGGCCGACTTCCCCAGAGCCGAATACGCTATTCTGTCAGCAGCTGTCCGTTTGTGCCCTGTTGGCTGCTTTTCCCATCAGCCTTTTCGGTTAGCCATTTTATATCGGGTTTTGGCCGAATTAATCGGGAATCAGCCATTTTAGGTGGCTACATTCCCTACTTGTGATCCTAACGCGAAGCGTGAAGGATCACCTAAATTTTGTCCTTTCCATTCCCTGACCGGGGGGGGACACCTCCTACATGGCCACTACTCTGACCCTAGCTATGCACAAAAATTTTACCTTAACAATTCTAAGGGCGCTATGTCAGGCAGGGGCATGCATCTACAAAATAAAAACTTGGAACCTCTAATTTTACCTAAATACACTATACTCACCAAACATTGCATTATCCTATCTTCCCACAACATACAACAACAATCATAACATTCAATATACTCTTTCCTGGCTTGGCAGTCAAGCTCAGGATCATACATTTTTTGTTTATGGGGGTTTTGTACATTTTTTTATTTACAAAAAAACGTAAGCGCATGTTCTTTATGATTGTATTATAGGTCGCGGGGGTCGGGGGTCTGGTCATACCCGAATATAGGGGATTGGATCCAATATACCGGGGTTCGAGCGCGGTACGCTCTCCTTCTCCATTTGCGGAGGCGCATAGTCTGCACTGCACAGCAGAGTATCGCCAACGCTAACAGTGCTTCAATCACGTAGGACAGGGAATACCAGGTTATGAACCTGTCACACCAGGAAGATGCAGTGTCACTGGTGACTGGGCTTTGGGTACTGCGAGGCAGTGAAACATTAATGGCAGGGGGGTTTGGAGTAATGGGGTTCCCGCGCAACCAAAGGTCCATAAAGAAGATGTTGAGCACGATGAACAAAGTCCACATGGCTGTCCTCTTTCTTTGTCTTTCTTTGTGTTCTCTGTTTTCTCCGGTCCTGGAGCTTCTGGAGTTCTGTAAAGCAAGCATAGTATCTGTAACTACCTTGGTATAATATCCGGTAAGTTAGTGTGTCTGTCCTTTCTGGGGCCAATTATACCCTTATAATTGGTCACTATGTGTGACTCCCTCATTTTTTTTTTCAAAACAAATTTTAGGACACGGCACACTTCCCAGTGAGGGACCAGTGCTGATTTACCATCCTAATGTTCTAGGATGTAAATAGCATATAGCAGCAACCTAAAGGTCGCCCCCAAAAAATAAACTTTTTGAAATGAAAATGTCAAATGAGGTGCGTATGGGCCACGACGGGTAAGATTTGGATGGAGTCCCCGGGTAGGACGGCTACCAATGCCGTATCTCCCCTACCCGAGCGTGTTTGACCAACGGGGGGGGGGGTTCCCCAGGCAGGGCGGGTCTCACACCGTTTCTCCACTGCCGGAGCAACCGACAAGAACGGGCAAAAATGTAGTCATCATGGTGAGGTTGCTGCTGTGATTCTACCCTCAAATCAGAACGGGCATCTGACGAGAAGCTAGTTTCTCTGAACGGGCATGTGGTCTGCTGACCAGGTATCTGCAGATAAGCTAGTTCCGCTGAACAAGCGTCTGGTCTGTTGACCAGGTATCTGTGGACAAGTTGGTACCGCTGAACAAGCGTCTGGCCGCGGTGGGTGTCTGAGCTCAAAGGTTTCAGGTGAATGGGTGTGTGACAGTGAGAAACATTCTCCTGTCGGACGAACAACACTGAAACAAAACATACGAACAACATAAAACATCCTGCAGGTTCCATCAGGAAGGACAACACTTTTCCCAAGTGTCTCCTTTAAATCATCATGTGGACACCTCAGTTCTCTGTTGCGAACAGGGTCGCAAAGGGGTTGGCGGATTGGGGGTCCGACTCGAGGACGTCCCCTTCTCCCGGGTGCCAAACTGGAGTGAATTAATGTTGAAAGGGCTGCGTGGTGTGAGTTGGGGTTGCTTTCGTCGTTTCGGACGAGTCTGCAGGAGTTGTCGCGGTGCCAATGGGTTGTGTCGAGTTGTGTGGGGACAAAGTCATGGTCGTCCGTGTGGTTCGGTGGTCGGTGGTGGGGTTTGTTTAGGAAAGTGATCATGAAGGGATCACTGGAGTCGAAATCGGAGTCGCTGGGTGTGGGTCCGGTTGTATGGGGATAGTAGGGAGGCGTGCTGTGGCTATCGTCAGAGTCACAGTCGCTGTCTCTGCTGCTGCAGTCTGTGGGCGTTCCGGGGCGGAGTGTATATTTCGGGGGTGGAGTCGAGGTCGAGTCCGTGGGTGGGCTGGTCGTGTTGGGGGAGGGTAGGGTTACGTTGGCTGTGGGCGGGGGGTGGTCTGCTGCGTCAAGCATGACGTGGTGGGCGTGGTTTGACTGGGCTCCATAAGCCTTTAACTGGTTTATGTGAAACCACGCAGTCTTACCATTTGGATATTTGATTTTATATACCGATGGGCTTACTTTATCCGTAATGGAGTACGGACCTGAGTATTTTGGAGACAGAAATGTGCTGGGGTTATACACAGACAACATCACTTGTTGTCCTATATCATACCCCGTTGCATGTACTGCCTTATCAAAACAGGCCTTGCTCTGTTAGCCGTTTTTACATTCGCAACTAATTGCTGAACGGCTTTCTCGTGGGTGAGGGCCGTAACTTCAGGGCTGGTCAGGTCTAAATCGAACAAGTACTCTGTCCCTTTCATGGGGCATCCGGTCATGAGGGTGCGTGGGGTGTAACCTGTGGAGGTGAAAACAATCTTACTCAAAAACATCAGCGCAAAGGGGAGGACAGAATCCCAAGTGGTGTTGTTTTGCTGGACCATTTTTTGGAGGGTGGTTTTTAGGGTCCGATTCATGCGCTCCACAATACCACTCGACTGTGGGTGGTACGCAATGTGAAATTTTTGGGTTATGCCAAATATCGTGAGGACATTCTGCATGACCCGTCCCGTAAAGTGAGAACCTTGGTCCGATTCAATACTGCGGGGGAGTCCCCATCTTGTAAAGATGTGGTGGGTTAGGATTTTGGCTGTGGTTTTTGCGGTGTTGGTGCGGGCTGGAAATGCTTCCACCCACTTTGTAAAAGTGTCTATGACCACCAGAACATATTTATAGCCATTCCTGCAAGGGGGCAATGGACCTATAAAATCACTCTGGAGGTTAGTCCAGGAGCCGTTAACGGGTCGGGTGTGGCTGAGTTGTGCCGTTTTGGCATATCTATCTGGGTTGTTCTGTGCGCAGATGAGGCAATTCTCAATGTAATGGGATACATCTTCCTTGAGACTTGGCCACCAACAAAGCTGTTTGAGGTGGGCTGTGGTGGGATCGATTCCCTGGTGTCCATGACCATCATGGAATAAACAGATTAATTGGTTCCTATCCTGCTTAGGAACTACATAAAGAGTGTCTTTTAACACCACACCGTCATGTGTGGTTATCGTATTTCTGTACCTCTTGTATGAGGCTGGAAACTTCCCTTTCACGATCTCAGTGAGAGCGCTGTCCTGCTTCTGGGCCTCTACTAGATCTTCGATCCTAGTCTGCATGACCTGAACTGCACTCACTGGCGCACTCACTGGGGCGCTTTCGGGGGGCTTCCAAAAGTACCCATGTCTGGATCCTGCCTTAGCCAGTGCGTCGGCTTTTACATTTCCAGCGGGGGAGGAACGATGGTGGCTGTGGACTTTTATAATGCCAAAGGTCCGGTTCTTGGCTTTTTGCAAAATATGGCGGAGTAATGGGGCTGAGGGGAGGGGTTTCCCATCCGCGGAAACAAATCCTCTTGTTTTACAGAGGGGCAAAAATTTGGTGAGGCTGTTGCAGACGTATAGGCTGTCTGAATATATGTCTGCTGGGCTGGGGAAGGAATCTGGGTGTTCTACAATGTAGGCGATGGCCGCAAGCTCTGCTGCCTGCGCGCCTAAGTGTCCGGGTAATTTTAATGCGATTTCCTCGAGGGCGCGTCCCTGCGCGTCCTCCACATAAATCCCACAACCTGTTATGCGTTGCCCATCCAGGACTGTGGAAGATCCATCCACATAGATCCTAATGGGATCACACGTGTCCAGGTGAGGGGGGCTCTGAGATGGAGTGGCTAGTTTTCTGGGGGGTGTTTTAGCTATAAAGGGGCCTGTGTTGTGGTGGGGAGAGATGATTTCACACTCATGGGGGGTTCCGGGGTACTGCAAATTGTCCACTAAGTATGTGTGAGTCTATGTCCGTTTGACTGTGATGTGGAGAAGGGTCCACCGTCTTTAAGTCGACCGTCTAGTAAGAGTTGGGTGGGGGTGTGCTCGGTCAAAATGGTGATGGGGTTCAGTCCGGTAATGTATGAAAAGTACTGGACTGCCCAGAAAACTGCGAGCAGGTGCCTCTCACAGTCTGAGAATCCCTGCTCCACAGCATCTAAAATTCAGGAGGCATAAGCCACGGGCCGTAGCTTGTCGTGCCGTTCCTGCAGGAGCACGGCTGAAAGGGTGCAGTCTGTGGTCGCTACCTCTATTGCGTAAGGGGAAAGCGGGTCTGGAACTTGTAGTGCGGGGGCGGCTATGAGTGCCTGTTTTAATGATTCCACAGCATCCGTATGCTGCGGAAGCCATTCCCAGGGGGCTCCTTTCTTTAGGAGGTCTGAGAGGGGCGCTGCCTTGCTGGCGAAACCGTCAATGTGGTTTCGGCAGTAGCCAACCAGTCCTAAAAACGACCGGAGGGCTGAAACGTTTTGGGGAAGGGGCAATTTAGCGATCGAGTCAATTCTTTTGAGCTCGATCTCGCGTTTGCCGTGTGTGATAATAGTACCCAAATATACCACTTTTTCTTCCAATATCTGGGCCTTTTTGGGGTTTACTTTACATCCAATGGAATGTAATAATTCCAGGAGTTCAGACAGAAGCTCAATGTGCTCTTCCTTTGTGTCTGTCTGCAGTAGTAGATCATCTATATACTGTACCAGACATTCGGGGCGAGAAAATTTAGCTAGTCCATTTGCCAGCTGTCGGTGGAAAATGGAGGGGGAGTTGTGGAAGCCTTGTGGCAGGCATGTCCACGTGTATTGCTGCGCTCGGAAAGTGAAGGCAAATTTATACTGGCACGCCTTTGCCAATGGAATGGACCAGAATCCATTACTGACGTCCAAAACCATGAAATATCGGGCATGGAGTCCCTGTTTGAGCATGGTCTCGGGACTTGTTGCAACAGTGGGGGCTGCTGCGGGGGTGACTTTATTGAGTTCCCGATAATCAATGGTCAAGCGCCATGATCCGTCGGGCTTCCTTACTGGCCAAATTGGGGCATTATTAGTTGAGGCTACCGATCCTAGGACGCCCTGCTCTAATAAGCTTTCTATAACCTTTAGGATTTCTCCCTCTGCTTCTAGGGCGAATCCGTACTGCTTTTGGGGTCTAGGGTCCGGTCCTGTTATTTGTACGGAGCCAGTCATCCATCCACAGTCGTGCTTGTGGGTCGCGAATGCTGCCCTGTTTTTTTGCAGGACTGCCCTAACCTGTCGGTCCGTGCTGAGTGCGGTGGGGTTGAACCAAAACTCGCCTACTGTGCTAATTTTGTTCATATAGTCCCCAATGTTGAGCGTTGCGGGGGCTCTAGCAGATTTTGCCATCTTCCAGACACACTGGTTGACTGGATCGAAAGAGAGGTGGTGGGAATTCATGATGTCGATTCCCAAAATGTGTTCTGCTGTTTGGGGCAGGTCGACTAAGACTACGTGGTGTTTTGTGTTAATGCTTCCGATTTGGATGGGCACAGGGGCTGTGATGTGTCCCTGTTGTGAGTGGCCTGTGAAGCCGCTGAGGGTGATATGTGGCTGTAGTGGGCCACGTGTCCTTACCAAGAGTGGAGGAATTTAAGGTGGTGCGGGACTCTCCTGTGTCCCAGAGAAGCTCGATCGGCTGTCCCCGAATTTTCGCTGTGACTACGGGTCGTCCTGACCTATCCCAAAGGGTATCGCAGACCCAACTGGGGGAGCCTGTACACCGTCAGTCTGTTCCGGTCAAGTCTGT
This sequence comes from Scyliorhinus torazame, assembly GCF_047496885.1. NCBI lineage: Eukaryota > Metazoa > Chordata > Chondrichthyes > Carcharhiniformes > Scyliorhinidae > Scyliorhinus > Scyliorhinus torazame. The sequence goes on from NC_092715.1 coordinate 136,688,662, forward strand.
CTGATCCGACCGGGCACTAACGCTATGTATGGGCTCTGCCTTTTTCTTAGTGAGAGTGCCTGTCTGTTGGGCTCTCTGTGGTTTTTTAGGGGCATTGCATTCTTTAGCAAAATGTCCCAACTGTCCGCAATTGTAGCATTCTTGCGGTTTTGCTGGGGGGCTGCTCTTTCCCTCGTTTACCCAGGCGGGGTTGTGGAGAGTGGTTCTTACTGCCTGCACGTATGCGGCGGCTTGCTTTTCCTCGGGGGTTTTAGCGGCGGGTTTATTGTGAGCAGACTGTTCCCAAACGCGGGACAATCTTTTTACCACCCACTTCTCATTATGAGCCTCCTCCGAGGGGTCATAATTACTACAGGCATTCTGTCCTGCTTCCGTGGCATGGGAGATAAGGGCGCGGGTCCATTTGGCCATATTGTCTGCGGACAAATGGACACAGTCTACGTTTCCGAAAACGGCTTCAAAGTGAATCCACAAGCGTCCTGCGAACGCTGTGGGGTGTTCAGACTTCCTCTGTCTGCACTTATTTAGGTCATCTACGGGGTCGCCCCGGTTATACCCGATCGCATCCAGGATCGCGGTATGCATTTCTACAAGGGTGCCTCCTCCTACGTTCTGTGGGTCGCGAAGGGCTGCTGCTACCGATGGGTCTAGGCTGAGGACCATGAGCTTTTCCTGCTCTTTCTCATCCAGGCCGTACATGGTCGCCTGGTGTTTGACGGTGGCAAAGAAATGGTATGGGTCTGAAGCGGGGAGGAACAGTGTGATTTTCGCACACGCGTCCCGTAATTGGGTCACTGTGAGGGGGGTGGAATATAGGAATTCCGCCTCGTCTGCTGTGGCTGTGCGGTGGGTTGTTACAGGGTTCATGGGAGCCTGAACTACCTGCTGTGTGGGGGGGTGGGGGTGCTTTCCTCCTTTGGGGCTTTCCCTGTGCACATGTTCCCCGAACATATCTCTGTGCTGTCTTCTGCAATTCTTCCCAATCAGGGCCGTCTTCCTGTTCTAAACTTTCCCCAAAGGTTTCTTGGAATCCTTTTTGGACAGAAAGCATTGCTTGCAGGTCTGCAATTTGCTTTCGGCACTTCGCATGGTCTATGGTGCTCTGCCTTTGTTCTGTGGTTGCAGTGTGGAGCGCTCTCAAGGCTGCCTTGAGATCACTACATTGCTTCTGTAGCGTCTCCACCTGCTTCTTTGTCTCTTTCTTTACCAGGACTGCACGCTGCGTGTCCTGATAAGCCTTCTCATACTGGGACTGGAAGCTACTCAAATGCGCCAGACAAGACTGGTGACCCCGTTTGGCGTCAGCCACCTCTTCGTCCTTTGCTGCTAACTTCCTTTTTAATTCCAGATTCTCTTTCTCAACCTCGCATACATCGATTTTACTCATACGATGTATGCCTTCTATTTCTTTCCGGAGCGTCCTGACGACCTCCTCTGTGCCTCGCAATTGTGCCAGACAGGACACAATTGCCATCGGCTTGCGCGCTTTTGCTAAGCTTTTCTTATGGATTTCACTCAGGTTCTCCCACCAAGTATGCCCTATACTTCCGGGACCTGAGTCGTCATTACTACAGAAATCATCCCACATGGGCCATCCTTTGCCCTTGAGATATTTCCGAATCTCCTCCTCCCAAATGGGACACTGTCCCACTCTACTGCTGCTGGTCGCTGCGACCGCAAATTCTTCGGGATTCATGAGGCGTTGCATTGCCTGCATGGCCATCTCTCTTATCTGCTTGCTTCGGTCGAATTTGGAACAGGGGGCTAAGGTGGTGTCGTAGATGCGGGTACGACTTGCGCTAATTTCCAAAAATACCGACTTCCGACAGTTTTGACGCAACAAAATCTATCAGTTTTACCTTATAGCCCTGCTAGTTACGCATGCATACACACACTTCCGAATTGTGAATTATTAACCAGAACCGCTTGAACACTTGTGGTTTTTGTTTCCAATTGGATTCAAATTCAAATTTCTTGGGTTCTCCTGGAGTGGTTTTCCACTTCTATATCGGGTCCCGGCGGAGTCGCCAATTTGTTGCTCTTATTAGCCTTAGTTTTATTAGCTCTAATTATGTCACCTGTGCTCACGAGTTGCCAGGTATCTTCCTGATACCGCCACGTGGTTCAAGCTCGAGTTATGATTAATAAGACAGCACACCACTTAGTAAGATTGACTCAACGGTTATTTATTATGTACAGCAATAAATACTTACACAATAATCCTACTTTCTATATCACTACCTACCACTACTGGCCAATACTTAACTTTTGGGAATGGCCCACCAGGTCAGGGAAACAAATGACTTATCGAATTGGGTCTGGCCTGCGGGATTCAAAAGTCTGATACAGGTCGATGGCTAGGAGTCTCTATCGGGTAGCGATCGCTAGAGTCAAACTTACGGTTGCTGGTTCTTGCGAAGGTTGCGAGCAGGAGAAGAAGGAAGAGAAGGGTCGATCTGAACTTGGCCCCTATTTTTATAGGACCCAGGGGCTTCCTGCCTCTCGGAGCGGACCTTGACCCTGAGTCCCAAGTGATTGGACTTGTTCCCAATCTCTGGGTACGATATGCTCCAATAATGGGGCGATTCCTTGATCGGGGGGGTGGTCGTTCACCTGTCTTTGCCTCGGCCACTGCTGGCGCCGAGAGGTCTGGCCCGGCATTCAATTGCTAACATGTTGCAATTGTTCCCGGGGATAGCCGAGTAAACTGCACATGCCTGGGTTGATGTGCTGCTAATGGTCGCAGGTATCGATCTGGGCCGATTTCCCCAGAGCCGAATACGCTATTCTGTCTGCAACTGACGGTTTGTGCCCTGTTGGCTGCTTTTCCCATCAGACTTTTCGGTTAGCCATTTTGTATCGGGTTTTGGCCAAATTAATCGGGAATCAGCCATTTTACGTGGCTACAGTAGAAATCCCTAACTGTCAGTGTGCCCCTGTCCTGTCTCCACCTTTTGAAGGTGGCATCCATTGTTGCCGGTGTGAACCTGTGGTTGTTGCAGATGGGGGTCTTGTTGTACATTTAAGTCAGCCCGAAGAGCTGTCTCAGTTGGTTCCACCAATTGGGCTCATTGAGTATTTATTCAGTGGAGATGGAAGTGCCGCTGTGGCTGGGGCCCGGAGGGAAATCCCTCTGCGGGACTCCTCCAAAAGCTCCCACTCGGCTTCTAGCTCCTTTATCCACCCCTTTATCCTCTCCGTGGTTACCGCCCAGTTGTAATATTGCAGCTTTGGGAGGATTAGGCCCCCCATGGTTCTCACTCTCTGCAGTACTCTTTCTGGGATCCTTGCATTCTCCCCCCCCCCCCCCCCCCCCCCCCCCCCACACACACACACACACACCCACAACCACCAGTTTTTCTAGTGAGTTGAAAAGGGCCTTTGGGATGTAGATCGAGATGGATCTGAACAGGAAGAGGAACCTGGGCAGTACATTCATCTTGATTGTCTGCACTCCTACTTGTCAGGGAGCGTGAGTGTGTTCCATCTCTGCGGGTCCTTTTTTACTTCCTCCGTCAGGCTGGTCAGGTTCAACTTGTGGATCCCTGTCCAGTCCTGGGCGATTTGGATCCTCAGCTAGTGGAATTTGTGCGGGCCTGTTTAAATGACATTCCCTCCAGCTCTGCCCCTCCCCCTTGCGGTTTCACCGGGAAGATCTCACTTTTGCTCAGATTGAGTTTGTAGCCAGAGAAAGCTCCAAACTCTTTCAAGAGCACCAAGATTCCTCCCATGCTGTTCGCGGTCCAAGATGTAGAGGAGCAGGTCATCCACATCAAGCAAGACTCTATTCTCTCTGTCTCCTCTCTGGTCCCCTTCCAATTCTTTGCCGCCCTAAGCACGATGGCCAGTCGTTTGATCGCCAGGGTGAATAACAGTGGGAACAACGGGCATCCCTGCCTCGTGCCCCTGTGCAGCTGGGAGTACTTAGAGCTGGTGGACTTTGTCCGTATGCTCGCTGTGGGAGTATTGTACAGGGGTTTCACCTAGACGGTGAGTCCCACTCCAAGCCCAAACCGCTCCAGTACCTCTATGAGAAACTTCCATTTGAATCTCTCAAAGGCCTTTTCTGCGTCCAGGGAGACGATCATCTCAGGTGTTCTCTCCCCGGGTGGGGTATGATCACGTTCAGCAGGCACCTGATGTTCAATGTTAGTTGTCTACCCTTGACAAAACCCATTTAGTGTTCTGCTACCACCTCTGGTACGCAGTCCTCCAGCCTCTTGGCTAGGATCTTGGCCAGTATTTTCGCGTCTGCGTTTCATAGTGAGATGGGTTTGTAGGAACCGCATTGTCTTTGTCTTTCTTGGGTGTCAGCGAGATTGAGGCTTGTGTTAGTGTAGGCAGCAGGGTGCCTCTCGCCAGTGAATCTATGAACATCTCCCGCAGGTGCGGAGCCAGTGCCGTTGCAAATTTTTGTATACGTCTGCTGGAAAACCATGCATTCCCAGCACCTTCCCCGCTTGCATGCAGCTAGTATTCTCCATGGCCTCTCCCAGTTCTAACGGTGCTTCCAGGCCCCGTCTCCTATCCTCCCCCATGACTGGCGTATACTATCCATCGAGGAACTGCTTCATCATCATCAAGTCCCCTGCTGGGGGCTCGGAGTTGTACAGTCCCTGGTAGATGGTCTCAAATGCTTTGTTGACCTTTTCCGGCTCCGCAACTAGTTTGCCTTTGACATTTTCCTCGCGACTGCCTGCTTTCTCAGCTGGTGAGCCAGCAGGCAGCTGGCTTTGTCTCCGTGCTCGTACAGAGTCCCCCGTGCCTGGCGGAGTTGGTCTATGGCTTTCCTGGTGGAGAGCAGGTCCAAGTCCATTTGTAGCTTTATCCTCTCCGCCAGGAGCGCTACGGTGGGGGCCTACGAGTATCGCCGGTCTACTTCGAGGATGAAGTCAACTAGCTGTTGCCTAGCCACCCCCTCTTCCCTATCTCTCCATGCTTTATAAGTGATAATTTCACCCCTGATAACAGCCTTCAGCGCCTCCAAGAACGTGGAGGGTGAGACCGCCCTATTCTGTCATTTGGTAATATACTCATCTATGGCCTGTGATATTTTCTTGCAGAAAGGCTTATCGGCCAAGAGGGCCCTGTCCAACCTCCATGAGCGACAAAGAGAAATTTTTGTGAGCCGCACTTGATTGGTCAGGGGGGTATAAAGCAGGTGGCATGTGTGGGCACCCTGCCTAGACATGAGCTCCAAGGGTAAGTTACCACCCCTTGCCTGGCATCAGTCCTGCCCACCACCACCCCTCTCACTCCACTGATTGACATCTCGCACCTTCCCAATGTTCTACCTCCACCCTGGATCCTCAAAACCCCCTGGCACCCACCATCACAATCCTTTCATGTCTAGGCACGGTGTCCACACATGCCACCTGCTTTAGACCCCCCTGACCGATCAAGGGGCTCACAATAATCTCTCTTTGTCGCCATCACAGCCGACGCGAAACACCTTGCCAAACTCACCTAAAACGAGACACAGTCATTCTTTGGGTGAATTGTCCAATCTATAGACTCTCATGGAAGAGACGTAGGAATCCCGAAGGGCCACCCTTCCCGATTTGCACCCAGGTCGGGGTTTTTATACTGAGAGGTTTCCCCTTGTTAAGGGGAAACCCCACCCCAGTTATCGGGGGAGTTCATCCTCTGAGGTGAAAGGGGGGAATCGTATAGAGCACAATCCTTGGCCCCCAAGGGGGACATTACACAATCACTAGCAAGGCACATACACGTCATGCACACTGTGGTTAATCCCACCCAGTTCTCTGTTCTGCTTGCCATTCAAATTTATTTTACCCCTTCATCATTCTTAAAGCATTCGGCATATTGAGCTGAAGCTTTACATGCCTGACTTGCCAGGAGCAAGAGTGAGGAGAGGGGGAATGGTGAGGGAGTCAGGATTCCCCCACAAACTGGGTGCATATGACATTACCGATCAGTTGTCCTATTGACAGGCTGAGCTTTTGGCCAGCAGGAAACGGGTTGTTGAAGGCCACAGGACCAGATAACAGGAATTTTACCAGCCATTCGGTGACGGGCTGAATGGCAGGAGGGGTGGTTAAATGGCAGGAAAAGCATCAGGAGAGAAATCCAATGTGCTCCCAATGTCAGGACATTGATGGGAAAGCCAGAGGCTCAGCCACCCAGAAACCGACGACAGGAAACCAATTAATTGTCCCATTGATAGTCATTTTACCACCTCAATGGCATTTTACTAGCATTAGAATGGCTCCTCATGGCATGAAGAGCTAGCTAGCTGCATTGAGGCATCACCTCCTGGATCTGCCAACACCACTTCTGGATGTAACTGCTGAGTTACCCATTGCCCAAACATTCTGCCCAACCAGAGTTAAAGTTGGAAAGCTAAGGCCTACAGTCTCAATATCATATTTAAAATGCCAATCTGCCTCCTTGGAGCAGGTTGGTTACCTGCCTATATTTTGACTTTAGTTAAAACTGGATTAGGCAGGCTTGAGCAACTTTGGGCATTCCCACCCCTCCCCAAACCTGCCTTTTCCTTTAGGGTAAACTCACCCCCTTTGAATCTGCAGCAAAAAGGATTTCATACGGACTCTACAGCGCACAAGGAGGCCATTCGGCCCATCGCGTCTGCACCGACCCTCTGAAAGAGCACCTTACCCATGTCCACTCCCCAGTCCACCCTGCCCTATCCCCATAACCCCATAATCTAACCTACACAGTCCTGGACACTAAGGGACAATTCAGCTTGGCCAGTCCACCTATCCTGCACATCTTTCAACTGTGGGAGGAAACCAGAGCACCCAGAGGAAACCCATGCAGACACTGGGAGAATGTGCAAACTCCACACAGACAGTCACCCGAGGCCAGAATTGAACCCTGGTCCCTGGTGCTGTAAGGCAGCAGTGCTAACCACTGTGCCACCATGCCATCCTGCATGAATGTGTGTGGCTGTTTAATGATGTATATTCTCAAATACATTTTTGGCAAGGGAGGTGAAAGAACTCAGAAAGCAAGGCATGCAGAGTGCAATTTAACCTCAAATACTATCAAAGCAAGTTGTGACTTGTCTATGTGCCACTTGGGATTAGGACAGAGTGGAAAACGACAGCACCAAAAACACAATATAGTGCAGTGATGGGAAATCAAGGCTAGTGAATGTGCCGCCAGAGTGGCCCTTCTTCGCCTTCGTGAGCCACAGATTGAAATCAGGCGTGTTCACTAACCATGACCCAATGAATAAGGTTAAATACATTTAATACACACAGTGGGCGTAATTCTCCGACCCCCCGCCGGGTCGGAGAATGGCCGTTGGCCGCCGTGAATCCCGCCCCCGCCGAAGTCTCCGGTACCGGAGATTGGGCGGGGGCGGGAATCGGGCCGCGCCGGTTGGCGGGACCCCCCGCTCAATTCTCCGGCCCGGATGGGCCGAAGTCCCGCCCAGAAATTGCCTGTCCCGCCGGCGTAAATCAAAGCTGGTATTTACCGGCGGAGCCAGGCGGCGTGGGCGGGCTCCGGGGTCCTGGGGGGGGGGCGGGGGGCGCGGGGCGATCTGACCCTGGGGGGTGCCCCCACGGTGGCCTGGCCCGCGATCGGGGCCCACCGATCCGCGGGCGGGCCTGTGCCGTGGGGCACTCTTTCCCTTTCGCCTCCGCCACGGCCTCCACCATGGCGGAGGCGGAAGAGACTCTCCCCACTGCGCATGCGTGGGAAACTGTCGGCGGCCGCTGACGCTCCCGCGCATCCGCCGCATTTCCGCGCCAGCTGGCGGGGCAACAAACGCCATTTCCGCCAGCTGCCGGGGCAACAAACGCCATTTCCGCCAACTGGCGGGGCGGAAATCCCTCCGGCGCCGGCCTAGCCCCTCAATGTTGGGGCTCGGCCCCCAAAGATGCGGAGCTTTGGGCCGGCGCGATTCCCGTCTGATTGGCGCCGTTTTTGGCGCCAGTCGGCGGACGTCGTGCCGTTGGGGGAGAATTTCGCCCAGTATATTTCATAATGAGTTATAGGAAATGCTTAATCATTTAGATATCAATAGAACTTTCAACTTCAAACGGTAAAAAAAAATATTTACACTTTGGATGCAGAGGGAGCGTACGCCCCCCAAAGTCAATGTTATGAGCAATCAGCACACCTCACTTCACTTGCTCTTGCTTTGCGTGTGTATCACGTCTGTCACATCAGTAGGAAAAAAAACACACAAAAAGAAACCAGCAGAAAGTGGCAACCCTGTGCATGAGCAATGGTCAAAAAATGTCTCTTGGGCCGCAGCCAGAATTCAAATGGTCCGCTTGTGAAAAAAAACAATGTATCCCATTGTTAATGTGTTATATTCCCAGTGGCATGAAAGTTGGACTACTGCAAAGAAGTATACCGACAACTGAAGAACCAAGAACACTACAGACAGTTACCCGCAGATCCGACCAAGGAACACATCCGCCAACTTAACAGACTGATCAAGACCTTGGATCCAGATCTTCAGAGCACCCTACGTGCTCTCATCCCACGTACTCCCCGCATTGGAGATCTCTACTGCCTCCCGAAAATACACAAGGCCAACACACCAGGCCGTCCTATCGTTTCAGGCAATGGGACCCTGTGTGAGAACCTCTCTAGCTACATTGAGGGCATCTTGAAACCCATCGTACAAGGTACTCCCAGCTTCTGTCACGACACGACGGACTTCCTGCAGAAACTCAGCACCCATGGACCAGTTGAACCAGGAACATTCCTCGTCACAATGGACGTCTCAGCACTCTATACCAGCATCCCCCATGACGACGGCATTGCTGCAACAGCCTCAGTACTCAACACTGACAACTGCCGATCTCCAGACGCAATTCTGCAACTCATCCGCTTCATTCTGGATCACAACGTCTTCACCTTCGACAACAAGTTCTTCATCCAGACGCACGGAACAGCCATGGGGACCAGATTTGCACCCCAATACGCCAACATCTTCATGCACAAGTTTGAACAAGACCTACTCACCGCACAGGACCTTCAACCGACGTTATACACCAGATACATCGATGACATTCTTTCCCTTTGGACCCACGGCGAAGAATCACTGAAATGACTGCACGATGACATCAATAAGTTCCATCCAACCATCAGACGCACCATGGACTACTCTCCAAAATCAGTTGCATTCTTGGACACACTCGTTTCCATCAAGGACGGTCACCTCAGCACTTCGCTTTACCGCAAACCCACAGACAACCTCATGATGCTCCACTTCTCTAGCTTCCACCCTAAACACATTAAAGAAGCCATCCGCTATGGACAAGCTCTCCGTATACACAGGATCTGCTCAGACGAGGAGGAGCGTAACAGACATCTACAGACGTTAAAAGATGCCCTCGTATGAACAGGATATGGCGCTCGACTCATCGATCGACAGTTCCAATACACCACAGCGAAAAACCGCACCAACCTCCTCAGAAGACAAACATGGGACACAACCGACAGAATACCCTTCGTCGTCCAGTACTTTCCCGGAGCGGAGAAACTACAACATCTTCTTCACAGCCTTCAACACGTCATCGATGAAGATGAACATCTTGCCAAGGTCATCCCCACACCCCCACTACTTGCCTTCAAACAACCGCGCAACCTCAAACAAACCATTGTTTGCAGCAAACTATCCAGCCTTCAGAACAGTGACCACGACACCACACAACCCTGCCATGGCAATCTCTGCAAGACGTGCCAGATAATCGACATGGATACCACCATTATACGTGAGAACACCACCCACCAGGTACGCGGTACATACTCGTGTGACTTGGCCAACGTTGTCTACCTCATACGCTGCAGGAAAGGATGTCCCGAAGCGTGGTACATTGGCGAGACCATGCAGACGCTGCGACAACGAATGAACGGACATCACGCGACAATCACCAGGCAGGAATGTTCCCTTCCAGTCGGGGAACACTTCAGCAGTCAAGGACATTCAGCCTCTGATCTCCGGGTAAGCGTTCTCCAAGGCGGCCTTCAGGACGCGCGACAACGCAGAATCGCCGAGCAGAAACTTATAGCTAAGTTCCGCACACATGAGTGCGGCCTCAACCGGGACCTGGGATTCATGTCGCATTACATTCATCCCCCACCATCTGGCCTGCGAAATCCTACCAACTGTCCTGGCTTGACACAATTCACACCTCTTTAACCTGGGGTTACCCCATCTCTGGATCTGTAAAGATTGAATCACCTGCTAATGCTTGTATTCCAAGCATTGTCTGGCATCTTTGAATCTGGCTATATATATATATATGTCTCTGGAACATACCTCTTCACTCACCTGAGGAAGGACAGCGCTCCGAAAGCTAGTGACATCGAAACAAACCTGTTGGACTTTAACTTGGTGTTATAGGACTTCTTACTGTGCTCACCCCAGTCCAACGCCAGCATCTCCACATCATGAAAGTTGTTATTAGGGCATATAAACAAAGGGTTGGTCAAAGAGGTAAGTTTTAACAAGTATCAAGAGGAAAAGTCAGGTAGAATATGGTAAAAGGGAAGGGAGTGAAGTCCAGAGCTTAGGGCCTAGGCAGCTGAAGGCATGGCCATCAACAGTGGAACAACTAAAACTGGGAATGCTCAGGAGGCCGGAATTGAAGGAAAGCAGATATATCGGATGAGATTACAGCATTAGGGAGTGACAAGGCCATGGAAGGATTTGAAAACAAAGAGAAAAACTTGAAAAGACAATATTTAACTGGGAGCTTATGTAAGTCAGTGAGCACAAAGGTAATGGGTGAATGAAATTTGGTGCACTTGAAGTTAAGTATAGCAAACCTTTGGATGATCTCAAATTTACAGAGGGAAGAATGTGGGAGGCCGACCCGGTGTGCATTAGAATAATCAAATCTAGAGCTAACAAAGTGATGAGTAAGGGTTTTAGCAGCAGAAGACCTGAGGCAGGAACAGAAATGGGCAAATTAGAGGTGGAAATAGATTCTCTCAATGATGGGCATGTGATATGTGACTGGAAGCTCAGGGTCAAAGGTGATACAAAGGTTGCGAACAGGGTAAGTTTAAATGTCCAGTGATGAATAGGTGATAGAATCTACCTTTTTAGTTAAGTATATAACAAGTGTAAAGGAATAAATGGCCCAAGATTTAAAATGGCTTCTTGAAATAGATTGTTAAAATACCCATATTTCAAACAGGACAGTAAAAAATGCTGTTTCTCATGAGAACCATCAAGATAAGGAAGCTAGACTTACCAAGGCCACATTTGGTTAATTTAAAGTGTCTGGACAGTGGGCGTCATTCTCTGACCCCCCGCCGGGTCGGAGAATGGCCGTTGGCCGCCGTGAATCCCGCCCCCGCCGAAGTCTCCGGTACCGGAGATTGGGCGGGGGCGGGAATCGGGCCGCGCCGGTTGGCGGGACCCCCCGCTCAATTCTCCGGCCCGGATGGACCGAAGTCCCGCCCAGAAATTGCCTGTCCCGCCGGCGTAAATCAAAGCTGGTATTTACCGGTGGGACCAGGCGGCGTGGGCGGGCTCCGGGGTCCTGGGGGGGCGCGTGGGGTGATCTGACCCCGGGGGGTGCCTCCACGGTGGCCTGGCCCGCGATCGGGGCCCACCGATCCGTGGGCGGGCCTGTGCCGTGGGGGCACTCTTTCCCTTCCGCCTCCGCCACGGCCTCCACCATGGCGGAGGCGGAAGAGACTCTCCCCACTGCGCATGCGCGGGAAATTGTCGGCGGCCGCTGACGCTCCCGCGCATGCGCCGCATTTCCGCGCCAGCTGCCGGGGCAACAAACGCCATTTCCGCCAGCTGGCGGGGCGGAAATCCCTCCGGTGCCAGCCTAGCCCCTCAATGTTGGGGCTCGGCCCCCAAAGATGCGGAGCATTCCGCACCTTTGGGCCGGCGCGATGCCCGTCTGATTGGCGCCGTTTTTGGCGCCAGTCGGCGGACATCGCGCCGTTGGGGGAGAATTTCGCCCAGTGTTCCCAGAAACTGTTTTCATGACAACGGATAAAAAAGACGCATTTCATCACCTCATATTATAATTTGATGGACAGATATTTTAATCAAATTGAATTAACTGTGTAATAACTTTAACCCAATCACAGCCAGAAAGGGGGGTACCGTTAGTGACAGAAATAATCTTAAAAAAGTACGTGCTGGTTTGAACAATTCATTCTGGAATCACCTGCCTTAAATTCTGACGCTACTTTTCTGCACTGTCGCTTTGAACAGCCATTTTGTTTTATTTTCAACTTTTCTGTATCGTGAATTCAATTAGAAGAAATATCAAGAGCTGTAATTTGTATTGAATTCAACTCAGGACTCTGTATTTTCTTGGACAAAACAAACTTTAAAAGAAAACTCTGTATCTGCAAGAAAACTGACCTTTGATAAGAGACATCTGGTAACTAAATGAATAAAGACAATTTACTTCACACCGAGTAGTGTATAAGGTGTGGCGACACATACGATATACTAACCAAAGTACAGATCTAATAATAGGTAACTGGATAAATGAGTGAATGGGTAGGATGGATAGGTGAATAGGTGGGTGAATGGGTCAGATTGGGGACGGTGGGGTCAGGTCGGGGGCAGGGGGGTGGTCAAGTGGGGTCAAGGTGTAGCTGGGTGGTGAGGGTAATCAGATCTGTTTGGGGGGTAGAGTGATTGGGTTAGGAAGAGAGGTCTGTTCAGGTCAGGGGGTGGTCAGCAGATCAGTGGGTAGTCAGGAATTAAAGGGGAGAGGAGCAGCTGGGGGCAGGGGTCAGTATGAATGTCATAAGAGTCATAGAGGTTTACAGCATGAAAGCAGGCTCTTCGACCCAACTTGTCCATGCCGCCCAGTTTTTACGAGTAAGCTAGTCCCAATTGCCCGCATTTGGCCCATATCCCTCTACATCCAGCTTTCCCATATAATTGTGTAAATGCTTTTTAAAAGACAAAATTGTACCTGCCTCTATTACTGCCTCTGACAGCTCGTTCCAGACACTCACCACCCTCTGTGTGAACAAATTGCCCCTCTGGACACTTTTGTATCCCTCCCCTCTTACCTTAAACCTATGCCCTCTAGTTTTAGACTCCCCTACCTTTGGGAAAGTATGCTGGCTATCTACCTGATCTATGCCACTCATTATTTTATAAACGTCTATATGATCCTATGCTCCAGGGAAAAAGTCCCAGTCTATCCAGCTTCTCCTTATAACTCAAACCATCAAGTCCCGGTAGCAGCCTAATAAATCTTTTCTGAACTCTTTCTAGTTTAATAATATCCTTTCTATAATAGGGTGACCAGAACTGCACATAGTATTCCAAGTGTCGCCTTACTTACGTCTTGTGCAACTTCAACAAGACATCCCAACTCCTGTATTCAATGTTCTGACCAATGAAACCAAGCATGCCGAATGCGTTCTTCACCACCCTGTCCACCTGTGACTCCACTTTCAAGGAGCTATGAACCTGTACTCCTAGATCTCTCTGTTCTATAACTCTCCACAACTCCCTACCATTAACTGAGTAGGTCCTGCCCCGATTCGATCTCCCAAAATGCATCACTCAACATTGATCTAAATTAAACCAGGACAGGTGTTAGATTTGGAGGTAGGTGAGCACTTTGGTGATAGTGACCACAATTCGATTACGTTTACTTTAGTGATGGAAAGGGATAGATATATACCGCAGGGCAAGAGTTATATCTGGGGGAAAGGCAATTATGATGCGATGAGGCAAGACTTAGGATGCATTGGATGGAGAGGAAAACTGCAGGGGATGGGCACAATGGAAATGTGGAGCTTGTTCAAGGAACAGCTACTGCGTGTCCTTGATAAGTATGTACCTGTCAGGCATGGAGGAAGTGGTAGAGCAAGGGAACCGTGGTTTACTAAAGCAGTCGAAACACTTGTCAAGAGGAAGAAGGAGGCTTATGTAAAGATGAGACATGAAGGTTCAGTTAGGGCGCTCGAGAGTTACAAGTTAGCTAGGAAGGACCTAAAGAGAGAGCTAAGAAGAGCCAGGAGGGGACATGAGAAGTCTTTGGCAGGTAGGATCAAGGATAACCCTAAAGCTTTCTATAGATATGTCAGGAATAAAAGAATGACTAGGGTAAGAGTAGGGCCAGTCAAGGACAGTAGTGGGAAGTTGTACATCGAATCCGAGGAGATAGGAGAGGTGCTAAATGAATATTTTTTGTCAGTATTCACGCAGGAAAAAGACAATGTTGTCGAGAAGAATACTGAGATTCAGGCTACTAGACTAGAAGGGCTTGAGGTTCATAAGGAGGAGGTGTTAGCAATTCTGGAAAGGGTGAAAATAGATAAGTCCCCTGGGCCAGATGGGATTTATCCTATGATTCTTTGGGAAGCTAGGGAGGAGATTGCTAAGCCTTTGGCTTTGATCTTTAAGTCATCTTTGTCTACAGGAATAGTGCCAGAAGACTGGAGGATAGCAAATGTTGTCCCCTTGTTCAAGAAGGGGAGTAGAGACAACCCCGGTAACTATAGACCAGTGAGCCTTACTTCTGTTGTGGGCAAAATCTTGGAAAGGTTTATAAGAGATAGGATGTATAATCATCTGGAAAGGAATAATTTGATTAGAGATAGTCAACACGGTTTTGTGAGGTGTAGGTCGTGCCTCACAAACCTTATTGAGTTCTTTGAGAAGGTGACCAAACAGGTGGATGAGGGTAAAGTAGTTGATGTGGTGTATATGGATTTCAGTAAAGCGTTTGATAAGGTTCCCTTCGGTAGGCTACTGCAGAAAATACGGAGGCATGGGATTCAGGGTGATTTAGCAGTTTAGATCAGAAATTGGCTAGCTGGAAGAAGACAAAGGGTGGTGGTTGATGGGAAATGTTCAGACTGGAGTCCAGTTACTAGTAGTGTACCACAAGGATCTGTTTTGGGGCCACTGCTGTTTGTCATTTTATAAATGACCTGGAGGAGGGTGTAGAAGGATGGGTGAGTAAATTTACAGGTGACACTAAAGTCGGTGGAGTTGTGGACAGTGCGAAGGATGTGACGAGTTACAGAGGGACATAGATAAGCTACAGCGCTGGGCTGAGAGGTGGCAAATGGAGTTTAATGCAGAAAAGTATGAGGTGATTCATTTTGGAAGGAATAACAGGAAGACAGAGTACTGGGCTAATGGTAAGATTCTTGGTAGTGTGGATGAGCAGAGAGATCTCGGTGTCCATGTACATCGATCCCTGAAAGTTGCCACCCAGGTTGAGAGAGTTATTAAGAAGGTGTACGGTGTGTTAGCTTTTATTGGTCGAGGGATTGAGTTTCGGAGCCATGAGGTCATGTTGCAGCTGTACAAAACCCTGGTACGGCCGCATTTGGAGTATTGCGTGCAATTCTGGTCGCCACATTATAGGAAGGATGTGGAAGCATTGGAAAGGGTGCAGAGGAGATTTTCCAGAATGTTACCTGGTATGGAGGGAAGATCGTATGAGGGAAGACTGAGGGACTTGAGGCTGTTTTCATTAGAGAGAAGAAGGTTAAGAGGTGACATAATTGAGGCATACAAAATGATCAGAGGATTGGATAGGGTGGACAGTGAGAGCCTTTTTCCTCGGATGGTGATGTCTAGCAGGAGGGGACATAGCTTTAAATTGAGGGGAGATAGATATAGGACAGATGTCAGAGGTAGGTTCTTTACTCAGAGAGTAGTAAGGGCGTGGAATGCCCTGCCTGCAACAGTAGTGGACTCGCCAACACTAAGGGCATTCAAATGGTCATTGGATAGACATATAGTTGATAAGGGAATAGTGTAGATGGGCTTTAGAGTGGTTTCACAGGTCGGCGCAACATCGAGGGCCGAAGGGCCTGTACTGCGCTGTAATGTTCTATGTTCTAAACTCCATCTGCCATTCATCGGCCCACTGGCCAATTGATCAAGATCCCGTTGCAACCCTAGATAACCTTCTTCACTGTCCACTTTGCCACCAATCTTGGTGTCATCTGCAAACTTACTAACCATGCCTCCTAAATTCTCATACAAATCATCAATATAAATAACAAATAACAGTGGACCCAGAACTGATCGCTGAGGCACACCGCTGGTCACAGGCCTCCAGTTTGAAAACAACCCTCTACAACCACCCTTATCTTCTGTCGTCTTCTGTCATCAAGCCAATTTTGTATCCAATTGGCTACTTCTCCCTGGATCCCGTGAGATTTAACCTTATGCAACAACTTACCATGCGGTACCTTGTCAAAGGCCTTTCTAAAGTCCATATAGACAACATCGACTGCACTGCCCTCATCTACCTTCTTGGTTACCCCATCAGAAAACTCAATCAAATTCGTGAGACGTGATTTTTCACTCAAAGCCATGCTGACTGTCCCGAGTCAGTCCTTGCCACTCTAAATGCTTGTAAATCCTGTCTCTGAGAATATCTTCGAACAACTTCTCACTACAGACGTTAGGCTCACCGGTCTGTAGTTCCCTGGCTTTTCCCTGCGGCCCTTCAGAAACAAAGGCACAACATTTGCTACCCTCCAATTTTCAGTCACCTCACCTGTGGCTGTCGATGATTCAAATATATCTGCTAGGCGACCCGCAATTTTCTCCCTAGCCTCCCACAGCATCCTGGGATACATTTCATCAGATCCCGGGGATTTATCTACCTTGATGCGCTTCAAGACTTCCAGCACCTCCTTCTCTGTAATATGTACACTCCTCAAGACATCACTATTTATTTCCCTAAGTTCCCTAATATCCATGCCTTTCTCAACAGTAAATACCGATGAGAAATAATCATTTAGGATCTCACCCATCTCTTGTAGATCGTCACATAGATGACCATGTAGATCCTTAAGAGGCCCTACTCTCTTCTTCATTACTCTTTTGTCCTTTATGTATTTGTAGAAACTCTTAAGATTCTCCTTTGCCTTATCTGCCAAAGCAATCTCATGACCCCTTTTTGCCCTCCTGCTTTCTCTCCTAACTACTCCGACAACCTCAATACTCTTCAAGGGATCTACTTGATCCCAGCTGCCAATGCACGTCATATTCCTCCCTCTTTTTGACCAGGGCCTCAATATCCCGAATGCTATGACTGTCCCAGTCAATGTTGGGAATGTGAAAGTCCCCAACTATTGCCACCCTATTTTTCTTGCAGCCATCTGTAATCTCCTAACATATTTTCTCCTCGATCTCCCGCTGACTATTTGGGGGCCTGTAATACACTCCTATCAAAGTGATCTCTCCCTTCTTATTTTTCAGTTCTATCCATATAGACTCTGGGCGAACCCTCTGATATATCCCCTCTCAGTACTGCTGTGATGTTCCCCCTAATCAAAATCGAAACTCCCCCTCCTCTCTTACCTCCTGTTTTATCTTTCCTATAGCATCTGGAACATTGAGCTGCCAGTCCTGCCCCTCCACTTAGCCATGTTTCAGTAATGGCTATAATGTCCCAGTCCGATGTATCCATTCATGCCCTGAGTTCATCTGCTTGCCCGTCAGGCCTCTTGCGTTGAAATAAATGCAGTTAATCTAGACTATCCTTGCTTTCTGCCCTGCTTTCTCAGACCATCTGTCCGGTCATGTTTTGTACACTCTTCCTGCGTTTTATTTCTCTTTGCCTTACTGGACCCATTCACTGAGTTCTCCACAGTCTCTGTACTGTGGCCCTTTGTGATTTTTGACTTTGATTTCTCTGCCTTTCACGTTTTCCCTTACTGCCTTTTGTTTCTGCTCCACTTTACTTTCATCCGGCTTCCTGCATCGGTTCCCATCCCCTGCCACATTAGTTTAAACTTGAATCCATCTCGGAAAAGCTGGAGTGGATATTTCATTGCCTGATGTCTGGCTCCACCCCCTCCCCCTCCAGCCCCCCACCATCCTCAAGCACCATCCTCCCCTGCCACCCCCTTCCCCCACCATCCCCCCCAACCCCCTCTCCCCACCATCCCCCACCCCCCTTTCCCCCCACCATTTCCCCCTCACCCCCTGACACCCATTCCCCCCGCTCCCACCGTGGGTGCGGGAGACGGAAATCACAGCGTGTTGGAGGCGGAGAATATGGTGGATGTCGGAGAGTGTGGTGGCGAAGTGTGCCCCAGACTGCGGGCTTAAGGAAGGTGGCAGTTCAGAAGATGAAGATTGGGGAACAATGGTGTGATCTCTGATTGTGAGATATGTAAAGAATTTAGCGCGTTGAGGTAACTTTGGGGTATCAAGAAAATGTAACAGTTGCAATTAATAGGTCATCTGTCAATGAATTGTTAGTTTTACAATTGGTGCAAAATTGAAAATGTTGCCTTCCATAGTAGCCATTAAAAATCCTGATTTAACTAATTGTATAGGGTGAAAGATAAGCACATCTTTCTCCCAGGAGCTAATGTTTTTATACGTTGTGGTGATTAAATAATTGAATAATATTAAATAAGGGGCTTGTTCAAATGGGTTGAAATATTACTCTAGGCCTGATCACAGAGCATTTCTCTTTTTATCACCTGGTAGCTATAACATGTGGTCTGAGCAATAAATTTGATTTGGATACTTCACTCACACACTGGTTATAAATTTATATATTTCAACCACCGCAGTCACAGAACAGAATTACATCTATAAACAACAGCAATTCTGACTGGAACTGAGATTCAGGAGGTTCTCACCAGGCTACAGTAAACAGCTGACGCAAATCTCCTGTGGATTCCAGCTATTAGTCGAACAGCACATACATCAAGAAGGTAATTTAATACGGCTCAGCACATGAATAGACCTGGGGATAGCCCTTTCACAAATCCTGAGTGAATTGCTTTCAGCTTGAGTCGTCTTGACTTGAACTGAATACTGCCTCTCTGAATTTGAATTGCTCTGATCCAAAATGAATCTATTTAGATACAGTTGAGTCAAAAGGGAATTGTATTATATAAACTCAATTTGTTGTCATAATATACCATAATTTCAAAGATATTTGGGATGGCATCACATAGCGTGTTTACAAATATTTCATTAAATTAAACCGAGATGATGGGTGCAATTTAATGGAAAATGTTCCAAGTGCCGTATCGGGGGCGACTTCCTGGATGTTTCCTGATGGCTGAGCCGGCGAGATCGCGACGTGTATTTAATGGCACTTAATACCGAAAGTGAGCCCCCACGAGCTTCACACCGGTACTGCCTGTCCCGCCAGCTCATTCACCAGGCTCGCGTCCAGCAGCTCCCCGCTAACACTCCCACCGAACTCACTCCCAGTCAGCACACAAGGATGGCGTCATGCTGACCTGCTCCACCTTCCGGGGATGCCGACTTGGCCAGGCTTCTGGATGCTCTGGTGGCGAGACGGGACACCCTGCTCTCACAAGGGGTTCGGAGGAGCAGCAGCAGGGTCGCCAGTGCTGCCTGGGAAGCAGTGGCAGCGGCCGTCCGTTTGGCAGTGTGACCAGGAGGACTGCTGTACAGGGCAGGAAGAAGACCAATGACCTCCACCGGGCCCCAAGAGTAAGTTAACACCGGTCCCTGGCATCAGTTCTGCCCGCCACCCCCCCCCCCCGACCTCAGCTCCCCCCCCCCCCCCCAACAAGTCAGCGGCTGCCACCTCACATCCTGCCCACATCCGATCACTATGCTTGTGCCCCAGCACACACTGGCACCCACCAGCACAACCCCTCCATGTCCAGGTGCAGTACCCACACATGACTGCCATAGACACCCCCGATGCACCAAGCACGCGGCTCACAATGCCCCCGCAGAAATTAGCCCATAAAAGGCATGAACGAACCCAGACAGGTGCAAAGTTCAAGACATCATCATCCCTTCCGAGGAACGGGACTCAGCTGAGTCCCAGTCAGGTGCCGAGCCTCGGGGCAAGGTTATCACGGAGCTGATGCAGACACCAGGGCACGATCATGAGATTCAGGACGGGATGTCAGTAACACTGGTGAGTGCATAGCCGATTGGAGAAGTCCCAAATGCTACAGGCACAGGAGATGGCGCCGGAATAGACATTTCATAGAATTTACAGTGCAGAAGGAGGCCATTTGGCCCATCGAGTCTGCACCGGCTCTTGGAAAGAGCACCCTACCCAAGGTCAACACCTCCACCCTATCCCCATAACCCAGTAACCCCACCCAACACTAAGGGCAATTTTGGACACTAAGGGCAATTTATCATGGCCAATCCACCTAACCGGCACATCTTTGGACTGTGGGAGGAAACCGGAGCACCCGGAGGAAACCCACGCACACACGGGGAGGATGTGCAGACTCCGCACAGACAGTGACCCAAGCCGAAATCGAACCTGGGACCCTGGAGCTGTGAAGCAATTATGCTAACCACTATGCTACCGTGCTGCCCACACGTGTGGCAGTGGGGCCAACAATGCTCAGGTGGCAATGGCAGTGGAAAGCCTGCATTATGAATTAAGCGTCTTGAGTGGTGGTGTCCAAGGCACTGCTCAGTCTGTGACAACCACGGCTGAGGGCCTCGACGTCATGCCACAGTCACTGAGGGATGTGTCCCAGAAGCAGGGGGAAATTACTGAGGCACTGCAGATCATGGGCCCCACACAGGTTGACATAGCTGAGGCACTCCAGAGCATATCCCAGTCGCTGAGGAGCATCGCTGAGGGCGTCAATACCATGGTGCAGACAATGGAAGGTGCCAAGACAGGCAGAGCTGGATAACATAGAAGCCTCTGGAGCATGCTCCAGCTGCCCCTCCCTCCCATGGAGACTCCGAGGACTCTATGGGCACCCTCTGGGAGAGGGAGCGCTGGAGGCCAACCCAGTGCCGCTACCAGGGAGACAATAGCGGTCTCCAGCTCACCCGAACCGCCCCCACCTGACACCAGCACACCTCAAGGTCAGCGGGCAGAACAGCGTGGGCAAGGCGATGCCAGAGACGCCGGTAATTCGCCTGGGGCCTTCCGGCTCCAGGCCCTCCAGAGGACATCCACCAAGGGCATCAAAGGCCAAAGGCAATGAAAAGTAGCAGGCTGCCTCCACCTCTCATGTACATCCTATGGCTGCACCAAGACACAGCAACAGAGCACAGAAGATTAAGAAGTTTGATGATCACTGAGTGGGCACTGGCGGGGGGTGGGGGGCGCAGAAGGGCACTATCTGTAGCTATGGCCAATGGAAGGTTCAAATGTTCACCATTAAACATCTAATACCTGATACATGTGCAACTTCAGTCACGTTATTCTCCACAGCGTACTTGCCTGCGTCCCCACCCCCTGTGGCTCTCCGCTCCCCCCACACCCTGCCTGCTGGGCATAGTGGTCCTAGATTAGGAGCCGGCGATGCAGATCCCATTCAGGATATGGGTGTGAACGCGCTGAAAGACAGGAGTCAGACATTGGCATAAACTGAGGAGCACCAGAGCTTACCTCACAACAAGCTATCATCACTCTCCTTTGTCCTTTCAAAATGGACAACCTCACACTTTACAGGGTTAAACTCCACCTGCCACTTCTCAGCCCAGCTCTGCATCCTATCTATGTCTCTTTGCAGCTGACAACAGCCCTCCTCACTATTCACAACTCCACCAATCTTCGTATCGTCTGCAAATTTACTGACCCACCCTTCAACTCCCTCATCCAAGTCATTAATGAAAATCACAAACAGCAGAGGACCCAGAACTGATCCCTGCGGTACGCCACTGGGAACTAGGCTCCAGGCTGAATACTTGCCATCCACCATCACTCTATCCCATGCCTCCTTACTTTATGCATATGCTTACCATGGGGAAACTTATCAAATGCCTTACTAAAATCCATGTACACTACATCCACTGCTTTACCTTCATCCACGTGCTTGGTCACCTCCTCAAAGAATTCAATAAGACTTGTGTGAGGCAACACCTACCCCTCACAAATCCGTGCTGACTATCCCTAATCAAGCAGTGTCTTTCCAGATGCTCAGAAATCCTATCCTTCAGTACCCTTTCCATTACTTTGCCTACCACCGAAGTAAGACTAACTGGCCTGTAATTCCCAAGGTTATCCCTATTCCCTTTTTTGAACAGGGGCACGACATTTGCCACTCTCCAATCCCCTGGTACCACCCCTGTTGACGGTGAGGACGAAAAGATCATTGCCAACGGTTCAGCAATTTCATCGCTTGCTTCCCATAGAATCCTTGGATATATCCCGTCAGGCCCGGGGGACTTGTCTATCCTCAAGTTTTTCAAAATGCCCAACACATCTTCCTCCCTCACAGTATCTCCTCGAGCTTACCAGTCTGTTTCACACTGTCCTCTCCAACAATATGGCCCCTCCCATTCGTAAATACTGAAGAAAAGTACTCGTTCAAGACCTCTCCTATCTCTTCAGACAATACACAATCTCCCGCTACTGTCCTTGATCGGACCTACCCTCGCTCTAGTCATTACAATTCATGGGCACTATTCATTATGCACTTTCAAGAACTGGATAACATTGAACATTAATTGGGGGGGTGGGTGGGAGGGTTGGGGGGATGGGGACTGTGTGTTAATGGTGACTATGGGTGATTTCTGATTCCTTTTCCTCATTTGTTTATGTGAACATGCGGGCTAATATTTGGGGTTTGGTGGGAGGATGGGATTGTTGTTATTGATATGGGGATTGACATATTTGGTACTGATTATTGTTTATTGTTGGTGGGTGTAAATTTGGGTGAAAATGTGAAAAAGGAGGAGAATAAAAATATTTTTTTAAAAAATAAATAAATTGCCCTTTAACTGGAAAAAATGAATTGGGTACTCAAAGTTTTTTTTTTAAAAGCCGTGTTTTGACTTGTCAGGTTTCAAAACCTTTTACACTCACACTCAAAGAATTGACTGTTTTAATATCTCCATGCTTGCCTCTTAATTTTCCAGTTCTTACAGATATTCTTCTGGTGAGCAAAGTAAGGGTTAAAATCTCAGTGCTCTTCAGATCCTTTGCTGCTTTTATGGATCTGTTGGCAGAATGCACAGATCCTGGGGGTGAACTGTAGGTTTTTCAAAGAAGTAAAACACTCTCCTTTCCAATCCAAAGTAGAACTGACTTATTACATGTGGTGAAGTGAATGTGAGTGTTGACCACTGCTGTGACCACAAGAGTGAATCAGGTCAAATTTGTCGAATGCTAGACCATAGCCTCCAGGATATTTGTGCCTTTCTAAATTCTGTTGTTTCCATTGATTAGGTTCTGCTTTGTTGTAGGTTGCTTAAGAAGCACGCAGAATTCTTTATTTAAGTTTCAGTCATCGAACATGTATCAAACAATATTTGATCCTGCAATTTCATTCCCAATTTATTTTAATTACACAGTACAATGGTGTATTCATTTGAAGTCTTTCCAATTTAGTTTTCGAAAATTATTTTGGTCTCTTTTTCCCATAATGATGGAATAAAATGTACAGTTATTTATAAAAGTAGTTACTGGACAGTACAGAGCTTGAGTATTGCTGAAAATGAGACATGCTGTTGATTCGATTCATCTTGCATTCATCAGGACATATGTATAATACTAAATCTCAAAAGCAGCAAGTTATATTGCATGAGCAAAGAGTGCTAATTGGTTGGCAAATTGATTCTGACTGGTCGAGTCATTACCATGGAGAATGCATTCTCTATGTCCTCTATGCTTTTAATTCAAAAAGGTGCAATGCCTGGACATGCTCCTTTTGCCTGTATGTGAATATATGTAACTTCTTGCAATATCATAGATCATAGAATTTACAGTGCAGAAGGAGGCCATTCGGCCCATCGTGTCTACACCGGCCCCTGAAAGAGCACCCTACCGAAGCCCACACCTCCACCCTAACCCAGCAACTCCACCTAACCTTTGGACATTACGGGGCAATTTAGCGTGACCAATCCACCTAACCCGCACATCTTTCCACTGTGGAAGGAAACCGGGGCACCCGGAGGAAACCCACGCAGACGTGGGGAGAACGTGCAGACTCCACACAGACAGTGACCCAAGCCAGGAATCAAACTCGATTCCCTGGCGCCGTGAAGCAACAGTGCTAACCACTGTGCTATCGTGCTGCCCCTATATATGGGAACCAATTTGCCCAATATGCTGCAAGCCTGACTTGATATTGAACATATAGGATTGTTCAACAAGTGCTGTCCAATCATGGAATGACATCTAACATTAGGCATTATGTTCTGTGATTTACAAGCATAGGCAGGTTGAGTATGACCAGCACTCTGTTATTGCGAACCTCCGAAAGGAGTGCTGTTTGATATGATCATGGGATAATTCATTCATGGGATGTGGGCTAGGCTATTACAGAGAGCATTTAAGAGTCAACCATATTGCAGTGGATCAGGAGTCACATGTTGGCCGACCAAGGAAGGATGGAGATTTCATTCTGTAAAGAGCATTAGTGAACCAGATGGGTTTTTATGGCAGTAGATTCATGGTCATCATTAAACTTTTAATTTCAGATTTTTATTGAATTCAAATCTCACCATCTGTGGTTGTGGGATTTGAAGCTGGGTCCCCATAGCATTATCCTGCTTTTGGATTATTTGTCCAGTAACGATATCATTATCCATTGCCTCCCCTTATGTACCTGGCATTGCCCCGGCATGTCTCTTTGGCTGTTCACAGCAAGCACTGTGTGTTAATGAACACTTCTTGTACAACATGGTCTTGTTTCTCTGTGGGTGTATTCATTCTGTCTGTAATTGAGACTGATGACAGCTGTAATATCTCAATTGTGTGGATAAAATGTGGCAGAGTATTAGACTGCCACTAGAATTGATTCAGTATAACATTTAATGGCACTTGGCAGCAAAGAAAAGTTAACAACTGTAACATTGAAAAATAGCAGAATGGATGACTGGACAATACTAATATGGAAAGTGAAGATTTTCTCTGGTCTTTGTGTAGCAGGATTGCATACAGGTTAAAAATTGTTTTCTATTTCAATACACAGAGAGCCCAAAGCAGCTGCTCTACTGTAGTGTGTGTAATGGTTCTGCCATCTAAAGAATCATGATGCAATTTTATTTACCAGCTTTTTCCTTTCCATAAACTCTGGAACTTATTAACTTTTGTAAGTCCATAAATACTGGTCACCCTGCAGTCAAATGTAGGAGCACTAACTGACTTCCCCGCACCCTCAGCCCCTCCATTCCTGACCCTAGGCGAAAGTCATTGAGGCCTATGCCCCTATTGCTATTCTACTGCAATCAGCTAACTCAGTACTAACTGGAAAACAAGGAGGGCCTTCTGATCTCTGTGGTTGAGTTATGAATCATATAATCCCTCCAGTGCAGAAGGGGGCCATTCGGCCCATCGAGTTTGCAACGACCCTCTGACAGCACTCTATCTAGGCTCATCCCACCCTATCCCCATAATCCTATAACCGAACCTGCACATCCGTGGAGACTAAGGGGCAATTCAGCATGGCCAATCTACCTAACCTGCACATCTTTGGACTATAAGTCCATAAGACATAGGAGCAGAATCACGCCACTCGGCCCATTGGGTCTGCTCCGCCATTCAATCGCGGCTGATATTTTTCTCATCCCCATTCTCCTGCCTTCTCCCCATAACCCCTGATCCCCTTATTGATCAAGAACCTCTCTATCTCTGTTTTAAAGACATTCAGTGATTTGGCCTCCGCAGCCTTCCACAGATTCACCACCCTCTGGTTGAAGAAATTCCTCCTCATCTCTGTTTTAAAGGATCGTCCCTTTAGCAGCACGGTAGCACAGCTGATTAGCACTGTGGCTTCACAGCGCCTGGGTCCCAGGTTCAATTCCCTGCTGGGTCACTGTCTGTGCGGAGTCTGCACGTTCTCCCCGTGTTTGCGTGGGTTTCCTCCGGGTGCTCCGGTTTCCTCCCACAGTCCAAAGACGTGCAGGTTAGGTTGATTGGCCATGATAAATTGCCCTTAGTGACCAAAAAGGGTTGGGAGGGGTAATTGGGTTGCGAGGATAGGGTGGAAGTCAGGGATTGGGTGGGTCGGTGCAGACTCCATGGGCTGAAAGGCCTCCTTCTGCACTGTATGTTCTCTGTTCTATCTTCCTTTATATTACTAGCTAGCTTGCACTCATTCTTCATCTTCTCCCCCTTATTGCTTTTTTAGTTGTCCTCTGCTCGCTTTTAAAGGCTTCCCAATCCTCTGGCTTCCCACTGATTCTCGCCACTTTGTATGTTTTTTCTTTCGCTTTTATGCTGTCCTTGACTTCCTTCGTCAGGCATGGATGCCTTGTCCTCCCCTTTGCATGTTTCTTCCTCCTTGGGATGAGTTTCTGTGCCTCCCGAATAACCCCCCAAACTCCTGCCATTGCTGTTCCACTGTCTTCCCTGCTAGGCTCTTTTTCCAATCAACTCTGGCCAGCTCCTCCCGCATGTCTTTGTAGGTACCCTTATTTAATTGTAATACAGTTACATCTGATTGCAGCTTCTCCCTCAAAATTGGATTGGATTTGTTTATTGTCACCTGTACCGAGGTACAGTGAAAAGTATTTTTCTGGGAGCAGCTCAACAGATCATTAAATACATGGGAAGAAAAGGGAAGAAAAGAAAATACATAATAGGGCAACACAAACTGTCAAACTCTCAAACTGCAGGGTAAATTCTATCATATTGTGGTCACTGCTCCCTAAGCGTTCCTTCACCTTCAGTTCCCTAATCAAGTCTGCCTCATTACGCATCACCAAATCCAGAATTGCCTGTTCCCTAGTGGGCTCTGTCACAAGCTGCTCCAAAAAATCATCTCTTAGACATTCCACAAATTTCTTTTATTGGGATCCACTACCAACCTGATTTTCCCAGTCTATCTGCATATTGAAGTCCCTCATGATTATTGTAATATTGCCTTTTTTACATGCCTTTTCTATCTCCTGATTTATTTTCTGCCCCACCTCCTGACTACTGCTAAGGGACCTGTACATAACTCCCATCAGGGTCTTTTTACCTTTGCGATTCCTCAACTCTACCCATAGAGATTCTATGCCTTCTGATCCTATATCGCTCCTTGCTATCGATTTAAGTTCATTCCTTACTAACAATGCAACACCGCCCCCTTTGCCCATCTGCCTGTCCTTTCGATAGGACATATATCCTTGGATATTTAGATCCCAGCCCTGATCCCCTTGCAGCCACGGCTTTGTGATGCCCACAACATCGTACCGGCCAATTTCAATGTGCGCAACAAACTCATTTACCTTGTTCCGCATACTGCGCGTATTTAGGTACAACTCCCTCAATCCTGCATTGACCACCTCCCTTTTCATACTTGTCACCTTTTTTGCTCTGCCTGAGTGTGATGTTGTTCTTTTATTTTGGTTCTCTATTCCCCCTTCAGTTATTACACCTTCTAAGCTCACATTTTGATTCCCACTCCCCTGCCATATTAGTTTAAATCCTCCCGAGTGAATTTAGCAAACCTCCCAGCCAGGATATTGGTGCCCCTCGAGTTTAGATGCAACCCGTCTTTCTTGTACAGGTCCCACCTGCCCCGGAACAGATCCCAATGGTCCAAAAATCTGAAACCCTCCCTCCTACACCACCAGTTTAGCCACGTGTTTAGCTGCACTATCCTCCTATTTCTAACCTCACTGGCACGTGGCACAGGGAGTAATCCTCAGATTACAACCCAAGAGGTCCTGCTTTTTAGCTTACTGCCTAACTCCCTGAACTCCTTCTGCAGGACCGTATCACTCTTCCTGCCTATGTCGTTAGTACTTATGTGCACTACGACCTCTGGCTGTTCACCCTCCCCCTTCAGGATGTCCAGTGTTCGTTCAGAGACATCCTTGACGCTGACACCAGGGAGGCACCAAGACTGTGAGAGGAAACCCACACAGACACAGGGAGAAAGTGCAAACATCACACAGTCACCCAAGGTTGCAACAGAATCCAGGTCCCTGGCACTGTGAGGCAACAGTGCTAACCAGTGTGCCACTGTGATGCTTTTACCAATTGAAACCCCAGGAAGACCAATATACAGTAACTTACTTCTGTAATTTTCAACAGTTGTGCGATACACTGCATCACTGCTTTACAATCCTGTTCTCACGTTCTTCTTTTCAAAAGGAGAAAGTCAGTTCAACTTTTAACAAATGAATATAGGAAAGGGTTACATAATAAAATCTCAAATGATGATGCTTCTACACCATTTCCACATGACTGAGATTTTGCTGTTGTAAGGCTCCTTCCTGTTGATTCCCTTATTTTTCCTTTCTTTATTTTTGCTCCATGGGTGCTTAATGGACATATATATTTAAGTCAAGCAGCAGAGAGAATGAGGAATCAAAACGGTACAACATAGTACACTCTGCTAGCTTTGGACAACAAAACTTAGATGGCACCCGAGAGATAGGGTGGGACTCTCGCTCTCGTTCTCTCTCTCTCCCCAGAAAGGCTATGAGTTGCTGCATTTCTGAAACTACACCGACCTGAATGAATCTACAGTGAAAACCATTACAGACTGGACAGCAGAAATCTCGACCTGAAAGCTTGGTTTGAAGGACAGTGTGATCGAAACAACCATCTGAAACAAAGACTCTTATTCTTTCCTTTTACTTCTCATTTTTTACACCACCTTCCTCCCCTCTGTGTGTGTCTGTCTTATGTGTGTGTGTGCAGAGGGTGGGGCAAGTTAAAGTGGGGATTAAGAACTAGATAATAGTTAACCAGTTGTATTTGCATATTTCATTATAGTTCTTGTTATAAATAGAAAGTAATTGTGTTTACATTTCCCAACCTGGTGGCTGTAATTATTGGGCAGCCAAGGACCAAAGGCCTCGACTGCTGATGCACAAGAAGCAATTCAGCGATTTGAGAAGTCACCTTCGACAACACTTTCCAAACCTGCAATATCTACCACCTAGAAGGACAAGGGCAGCAGATATATGGGACAGCAGTATCTGCAAGGTTCACTCCATACCACACACATCCTGACTAGGAATTATATCACCATTCCTTCACTGGGTTAAAATCCTGAAGCTCCCTCCCTAAAGGGTGTACCTATACCACATGGACTGCGGTGGTTAACAAAGGCAGTTCACCACTACCTTCTCAAGAGCAGTTAGGAATGGGTAGTAAATGCCAGTCTTGCCAGCAGCACCCATAACCCATGACAGAATTTAAAAATCCCCCAGAGCAGTAATCATTTAAAACAGTGAAAACCTCAACTTCCCCCTCTCACGTTTTGCTCAATCAGCTGTAACTGTATTTTTAACAGGGATGTGATTGATATACTTCGATGAGCAACAAAACTGGCTCTGAAAAAGTAATGTTATAATTGTGGAGTACCGTTAAATGATTAATTAGTAAACATTTTAAGATCATTTCAAAACAATTTTAAAAAAAAAATCTTTTGGGGATTCTTTTAGCTTTTGCATTCATCCCATGTGTACATCCCAATCTCTAATTTTCTCTTTGTAAAACTGTATGAAAAGTGACTTTATTTTACTGCCTCATTTTTCTTGTTTGTGTATCCGTGAAAATCCGTTAATGTGATTGGCCGCAGGCAGCCTGATGACATCATTGCAGATCCTTGCTGCGAATGCTAAGTAATGAATCTTGATATCGGTAGCTGGAAGACGCAACTGGAAACAGGTCAAATGCTCGCCTGAGAGATCTCTCAACAAGACTTAGTTTGTAATAAAAACAGAAAATGCTGGATAAATTCAGCATGTCTGGCAGCATCTGTGGCACCAAATTCTGTAGCAGTCATTTGGACTCAAAGCGTTAACTGTGTTTCTTTCTCCACAGATGTTGCCAGACCTGCTGAGTTTATCCAGCATTTTCTGTTTTTATTTTAGATGTCCAACATCCGCAGTATTTTGCTTTTATTTGAGACTTACTTTGTGATCGGCGGCACGTACCTTTGCATTACCATAACTTCAGAATTACTGCTAAAACCATCCTTATAGGCCCTGAAAATCTAGTTTTATATTTGTAGAATGTCAAATTTCTATACGATTATAAAATTGCCACACATTTTAGGAACATACTTTTATTTTCAAAAAGCCCTGTGTTTATCTTTATTTTAGATTCTCTCTTATACAATCATTCACTTGATCTGTTGCCTGAAATTGTAAATGCAAAGGGCCAATTTTTAAGTATTTAAAATCTCCTGGTTTACTGTGTGTGAATAGTTCAATTTGGTTGATTGCCTATCTGTTTTCTGATAACAGTGCTGGTATCTCCTTGATAGGGTGCCAGGTTTAAACTGCCTTGGGGAATGGGGAAATCCTGCCACAGTGATTCCTCGATCTTTGTGGGAAGCTTTCTTCCAGTTTAGCAGTGCTTTTGCTTTGCTGCTGACTGCAAAATGGACCATTAAATGGTGTGTTCACGTGAATGCAAAAGATTCAATTACATTATTAATATAAGAAGGGAGTTTTCTTTGTATTCTGACCACTGTTCCTCCATTACCCAACCTAAAACAGTTTAACTGGTCATTCATTTCACTGCTGTTTGTGGGACTCTCCTATATGGAAATTGGCTGCACTGATTGTCTCCAAAACTATGGGCGAGATCTTCTGCTCTTCAGATCATTGGAGACCGGATGTATGACCTATGACCCTCTGGAAGTCCCGGCATGCTGACCTCCATGGAAATTGCCTGAAATATTTCTACTCTCCAGGACTATCCACAAATGGCTCAGACTCTGAGTTAGAGTCGGCGACTGTAGACAGTTCTATTGAACTTACCTGGAAAGTTAGCTTGGAAATACTAGATCGAAAAATCCTAGTCTAACTCCTGGGTAACTACCGAAGTGACCCACAATCACTCACATTGACCCTTACCCCGCCTCTCAACTATCCCCCACGACTTCACCCTTCTTGAGCACCTGACTACCCCTCCTGTTGACTCCTCAACTGACCCGATCTGCCTACATTCTGACTATCTCTCTGACCAGAACTGATTAGTGGCCGACCTGACTAATCCTCCTAACCTGTCTCAACCACCCCTGATGCACCCCCATCTCATCCACCTATTATCGTCTTACTTATCTACCACCCCACTCACCTACCTTCTGCACCTGCCACCCTGCTCACCTACCACTTCGCCTACTTACATCACCCACCCTACTCACTTAGCTCACTCAGCTACCTACCCTACACATTCACTCATTCATCCATTCACCAATTGAGAAACATTAACATTGGTCTATTAAACTTACCATGCAGCATCTAGTGCCATAAAACAGGAGTTTGTTCCATCTTCCCCTGACATTACAGCGATGGGATGCATCTTTCCGACGGACGATATGCTCCGCATTTCTATAGCAGCCGGGCTCAGAAGACCCACCAAGAAATATGAAACAGATTCCAAACGTGAAAGAGTTTGAGCAGTGTGGTTATCCAATGGTGATTGATGCTTTGTGGAAGATGTGGACCAATGATTTAATTTTAAGTGTGATTTAATGGCTGTAATACGAACAATATAAACGCAGTTTATTTCTTTATACTTAAACCTTTTAGAACACTAACAATATTCCTGATGTTACTCAACATTTAAAACCCTAAATATCTATTGGGTGTTTAAAATCATGGGCGAAATTCTCCCCCAACGGCGGGATGTCCGCCGACTGGCGCCAAAGACGGCGCCAATCAGACGGGCATCGCGTCGGCCCAAAGGTGCGGAATGCTCCGCATCTTTGGCGGCCTAGCCCCAACATTGAGGGGCTAGGCCGACGCCGGAGGGATTTCCGCCCCGCCAGCTGGCGGAAATGGTGTTTGTTGCCCCGCCAGCTGGCGCGGAAATGCGGCGCATGCGCGGGAGCGTCAGCGGCCGCTGTCAGTTTCCCGGCGCATGTGCTGTGGGGAGAGTCTCTTCCGCCTCCGCCATGGTGGAGACCGTGGCGGAGGCGGAAGGGAAAGAGTGCCCCCACGGCACATGCCCGCCCGCGGATCGGTGGGCCCCGATCGCGGGCCAGGCCACCGTGGCGGCACCCCCCGGGGTCAGATCGCTCCGCGACCCCCCCAGGACCCCGGAGCCCGCCCACGCCGCCTGGTCCCGCCGGTAAATACCAGGTTTGATTTACGTCGGCGGGACAGGCAATTCCTGGGCGGGACTTCGGCCCATCCGGGCCGGAGAATCCAGCGGGGGGTCCCGCCAACCGGCGCGGCCCGATTCCCGCCCCCGCCCAATCTCCGGTACCGGAGACTTCGGTGGGGGCGGGATTCACGGCGGCCAACGGCCATTCTCCGACCCGGCGGGGGGTCGGAGAATGACGCCCATGGCATATATTTGTCATATCTAAGGACCTCTGTGCCATCCTCTGGCTCTATGATTCAGATTAACTGTGATCCATGTCAAGTTCAGCTTCCTCCCAGTCCATTTTTTTTACTAATTGTGAACTGCACAGAATCAGTAAGCATGAAAGAGCCATGGTTTAAAAATCTAAAGCATTAGATTCATTGAATAATGAACCTACTCGTCTTTCAAAAACACTAATGTACCTCAATTGCATTTCAGAGGATGAGTAACAGGAAAACAAAAACAAATCCACACACTTCCTAAGACGACACTAATAAGGTGTAATTAGGTTGGAGTGTTGTCATGAACGACTAAAAAAAATCACTGCAGATGCTGTCAAACCCACAGAAAACTGGGTCTTTGTTTATATATACAATTTTAAACAGTTCTAGACACTTGATGCTAACATTGCCCTGCTAAAGTATACTTCTGTATGCTGCCTTCTCATTCATTTCCTTTCAAGGCTGGAGTCCACATTTTTCTAACCCTTTGTCAATGACATTCTAATGGGCCTTCTCTCCATGACTTCCAGGGTTTAGGTATTTCTCCTCTAAAATTGGTGGCCATAGGCGAATGTAGCAAAAGTACTTCAGCATAATGGTCTAGACTTGTAAATCTTAGTTACTCACCCCCTCTATATTGGGACAACTGATGTTAACATGGGAGGTATGGCAGCTTCTGCAAATCTTCTACATATAACTGTCCACACGAGTAGGCATACTTTCTACTGCTGGGAAATTGAGAAAAGGTACAAAGAGATAGGGATACAGAAAGGCTCATTGCTGAGCACCTTTCCATGCATGCATGACCCAAATTTACCAATTTGGCATGGGCATGGAATGGTGGAGGAAAACCTTGAGCTTAGTCTATGCCCTACAGATTTGGCAGTCTAGCTCAACATTCTATTGCCTTATTAATTGCTGGTCTGCATTTACTGGATTTGGCCCATGTTGAGTCTGCTATCACTCCCTGGATTTGTTCAATTCCATCTTCATCCAGCTATTCATCATTCTCTAAGTACATCCCCACCTTCTCTTTCAATATGCATTTACCTATATTGAGTTTGACTTGCCACAGTTCCATCCACATGTTGCTTATGCCTTTCTAAAAGGCACTTCTTACTGCTGCATGATTTTCCTAAATCATGAGTGAAAAATATCCAGCAGGATAATCCTATGACATTTTTGAAACACTGAGGGAAGAAAGACAATTTTGTATGATGCTGCTGTAAGAAAACTTTATGCTAGATTATAAAATAGGGCTGAACTTTTCAGTCAGTGGTAAACTAACAGCGTTCCCATTGTCTTCGAAGGAAGTTGCCCCCAAGGAACTAACATCTTCGGTGGCATACATTTATCCATATTCTATGTTAGTTTGGGTCTTGTGCCAAGTCAAGGGGGTCTCCAGGCATCTAACATCAGAGATATCATCAAGCATGGTCAGTAGCCAATCATATTGAAGTCTTCACACAAACAACAAGCAAAATCACTGTGGAAAGAGAAACAGCTGTGAAGAAGAGTCATACATACTTCAAATGTTAACTCTGTTTCTCTCTCTACAAAAGCAGCCAGACTTGCTGAGTTTTTCCAATATTTTCTGGTTTTATTCCAGTTAAAAACCACAGAATCCCTTGAATTTTATCGATGCACACATGGGATTAAGTTTGAAGCTAAAATATTAGAAACAAACTTCAACAAAATGTTGTAAATATGTGTTTGTCAAATCATACTTGAGACATTTCACTTCCACTTAATACAAAATTATTCTTTCAAGGCCAGCATGGCAGGGAAGAGGTGAACATAGTCTGTGGGTGTCGGAGTGGGAGGTTGCTGAGGGATGAGTAGATCTGGGGGTCTGGGGAGGTTGTTGAGTGGACCCGAGGATGCGAGGTGATGAGAAGAGCTGGGGGTGAGGAAGGTGCAGTGGACAGAGCTGGGGGTTTGGGAGGGTGGGTCAGAACTGGGAGTGTGGTAGAGGGTTGAGCAGAGCCAGGGATTGAAGAAAGGGGGTGGACAGAGCCAGGGCTGATGTGGGTGCATGATCTGGGGTGAGCAGAGTAATGGATGCCAGGGCTTCACTTCTGAAACAGGTTTTATGTCTGCTGGAGCATCCCTAAATAAATCCGTGAGGACTGAGTAAGTATTTTTCAATCAGCCCAAGTTTCCGCACTGAAAAGTCCCAGCGGGACCATCAATGTGAGCCCAAAAAGACACGTATCACAATTTCTGGATTTGAACACAGTTTGCTTCCCATAATTTGTAATGTCATTGCATCCCTCAGTTGCAGCAAAAGCCTCAGCCTTCATCATTGCTAGGACCACAAGATCCGGCTCAACATTTCAATCATGAAGGTTTGTGTCCACACACCACACAAGGAGAAGAGGCATCCTGTCCTTTTTGGAGAATTCTTCCCTAGCAATTCAATGACAATGTACTTATTTTACAAGTTGGCCACAACGTATGCCTACATTTACGAACTCCACTGATGTTAAATGCGAGGGTATCCCAAAACTCAGAAGGATAACTTGGAACAACAGTTCTTCGTGGTGTACATTTTCAATTTGGTATAACGTGAGAAAAGATATGCAAATCAGGGAGGAAGAGTCCAATCATTTTGTGATCAATTAATAGACAATTTTTTATTAACTTAAGAGAAAAAAGCATGACAAGAAGGACTATAATACACTGCAATAGTGCATTTAACTGCACTGATGGCTAGACACACATCGTAATACATGACAATACTCTTTTGTTTCCAAATACCTACGTTTCCTGAACTCTTAGATGCCTCTTATTCTCAAACAACATCCAATATTGTGTAACTCTATGAGCTTAATCCAACAGATAATTACCATGCACAGGTTATTTGGCCACATTTGGGAAAACCAATTTCAGTTTCAGTGAAGGCGTAATCTTCTCGATTTGAGTTTTTGGTTTTAATCAGCTGCCCTTTTAACAATATCTTGTTTTCAGGGGAGACTGTTTTCTGCAGCTGAGTGTGGTTGCAATGGTAGCTGCCACTACTGTGTCCCTTTCTCCTGTTATTCTGCTCTGGATCGATCATTCTTTCCCTTTGAGGTTACCCATCTTGTGGACCTGGCTTTTGAGCATATAAGTGCCAACTCCCTTATCTCTCCACTTTGAAGTTACCTCTTCCAAACCCCATTGTTTTCTCCCAGTCACACCTGCTTTTCTCATTGGTATACTAATTTCCATATCAAAACCCCCTTCAGACAGTGCCCTTATCAATTCCCCTTTTTATTGTATTTTATCTCAATGCCATTTTTTAATCTTAATTTTCCCCAATTCTTAACTCTATATCCCATCAGTGACTGTGCTTCAAAAGTATTAATTAGATTTGGGACACTCTGAGGGCATGATAAGACACTACGTAAATATAAGCATCTTCTTTCTTGCAACAATCAGATTTAAAAAAATATCTGCTGCAACCATTATTTTGTGTGATTTACATACTCACAAGCCCATAGAAACGAGCGTGCCCTATCCTCAAGAAATGATCCACTTTTCTCAAATTCATTTTATAAAGTGTCAGCCATGGCTCGATTACAGGGGGGTGGGGAGGATTCTCATTTCCACGAATCAGAAGGTTGTGGATTCAGGTGCCACTCCGAAGAAATGAGCATAAATCTCTGTGCTGACATCTTTATGTTACATTGTTGGAGGTGCTTTTCAGATGTGTTATTAAATCAAGACCCTGCCCACTCTCTCTGGTGTATGTACAAGATCCCATGGCACTATTTCAAAGAAGTGCAAGAGGGTTATCACTAGTGACCTGGCTGATATTTATCCCTCAATTGACATCACTAAAATAGGCTGATAGATTGTCTGTATTTGTATTTCTGGGAGCTTGCTGTGTGCAAATTGGTTGCTGCGTTTTTGACATTACAAAAGTGATGGTCCATCGAAAGTACTTAATTGCCTGTAAAGTGCTTTGAAATTTCCTGAGGTCATGAAAAGCATGTTATAAATGTCAGTTGTTCTTTTTAGAAAGCAGTACTTCAAGAACCATTAGATATCTAAACATATAAATTAAGGGCCAAACTTGCAAGCCAAGAAAAACGACAAACAACTTCCACCTCTGTCGCTTCAGATGAATATTGGACATTTGTTGGCAAGACAGAGTACTGAGTAGTGAAGTACACCAGCGTTTCCAGGGTTATCCAGCATGTTTGCCCCCTTGAGTCAGTGGTGATTCCATTGGCTGGGTCATATCTGCTGAATGGATGATGACTGCATCCCCAAAGACTTTGGCGAGCTTGCTAACAACACAAGGTCAACAGTTTACACACATCTGTGATACAAGGATGTATATAGTTCAGTGTTTTTCAAACATTTTTACCAACCTGCCATCCTTTGGGACCTACACTGGCCGACCTTCATGACCCACGCCGGCCGACCTTTGTGACCTGTCATTTGACAGGTGAGCCTGCTTCACCCTCATGATCTCACTTGTTTCGTTATTCAATGTTACATTTTGGATAATGACGTCAGCTGATGATTTAAGATCTTACTGCATCCGTTGAAAAAAAATTAAAAAGTTTGTTATCAAACTTGCCATGTTTCGCCTTCAAATGTCTTTGAAGCTGTGAGGGTTTTTAAACTTTTGTTTTCCAGTGCTTCCCTGCATCTAACGCACATGAACTTTGAATCCTGTTTTGCAGTGGCACAATCAATAACCCATACCTCAAGTAATCATCTTTATGCTGCTTTGTTCCTGTTTTCAGCTTCTTCTTTCTGGGTTGTTCACCAGAGGCCCAGAAGTTCACACCAGCACTGCTGGTGGCTGCAAAATGGAGGAATCTCTCACACGCCCAGAACACGTGACGTCAGTGTACCGGGCGCGTGACCTGCTCTCTGTCGCTGCGTCAGGTGGGAGGACTCCGGTGTTTGCTGAACAAAGCTGGCTCTGGACAGCACGCTGACGTCAGGAGAAGGTACTTCACCCCGCTGGACTCTGGGCCTGCGCAATGTTTGGTCCAGCACCCGTGCGCGGATGCCCGACAATCTCAAAAGTGCGTCATGGCCGGCATTTTAAAAGCCGGTCGCGACCGTTGAGCATTCCTCCCGGATCGGGAATGCCGTGACCAAGTACCGCGTGTGGTGAGCCATTGTACACCTGTATTAGGCGATGTAAGGTAGGACCTGTACTACAGGTTCGCCGGTAGCCCCTGCCGGCTGACTCCGCCCAGTAGGAGGAGTATAAATATGCGTGTCCTCTATTCAGCTACCATTTCGCCAGCTGCAGCAGGAGGCCACGCATCTGACTGCAATAAAGCCACAGTTGTACCCAACCTTAGTCTTTGTGCAATTGATCATGCATCAATTTATTGCAGTCAGATTTTCTACAGGATGGACATCCGTATCAAACCAGATCGCCTGCAGCTGGATCCGCAATCGACCGACGCCAGAAAAGACTTTAATCACTGGCTAGCTTGCTTTGAGGCCTATATTGACTCAGCGACCACCCCACCAATGGAGGCTCCGAAGATACAGGTCTTGTATTCCAGGTTGAGCTCAAGCGTGTTCCCGCTGATCCAGGACACCCTGACTTACGCGGAAGCCATGGCACTCCTCAAAGAGAACTACGCGCAGAAACAAACACACTCTTCGCCAGGCACGTACTCGCCACTCGCTCTCAACTCCCTGGTGAATCCATCGAAGACTTCTGGCGGGCCCTAATCCCACTCGTTCAGGACTGTGACTGTCGGGCCGTTACGGCCGCCAAACATTCTAATCTCCTCATGCGCGATGCTTTCGTAATGGGGATTGGGTCGGACCTCATCCGACAACAATTGCTGGAAGGGGCCACACTCGACCTAGCGGAGACAAAAAAATTAGCGCTCTCCATGACGGTCGCCTCCCATAATGTTCAGGCCAACCCCTCCAGTTGCGTGGCCCACCCCTCCTATCCCTCCTGGACCCCGCAAATGACCGCCCCAGCTGGGGCCCTGCCTAGCCAATATGCCTGCGCCACACGCAAAACCGCGCGCCCCGGGGGTCCCCGATGCTATTTCTGCGGTCAGCAGAAGCACCCCCACCAATGCTGCCCGGCCCGCGCCGCCATTTGCAAGGCTTGCGGCAAAAAGGGCCACTTTGCTGCAGTGTGCCAGGCCCGCGCAGTCGCCGCTATCGCCCCTCTCCCCTGTCAAACGCACAATGGGCACTGCTCTCTTCACCCCCACAGACCACGCGTGGCCAGTGGGCGCCGCCATCTTCTCCTCCTCAGTCCACATGCGGCCCATGGGCGCCACCATCTTGTCCTGCTCCACCAACGTGCGGCCCATGGGCGCCGCCATTTTGTCCCGCCCCCAGCAACATGCGCCCCATGGGCGCCGCCATTTTGTTCCCTGCAGGATCTCCAGCCACCGCCATCTTGCCTTCCTCACGGGGCATGGACGCCAACGACCTTCCACGACCTGGGCCCCCAACGCTCTTCATCTGAAACCAGTGACGATCACCCGCAGCTCGCCTCGATGATGCTGGACCAGTCTCGTCCACACAACCTGGCCACCGCTTCGACAACGGTGAAAATCAACGGCCATGCAACCTTTTGCCTGCTGGACTCTGGGAGCACCGAAAGCTTCATACACCCGGATACGGTAAGGCGCTGCTCCCTCGCGGTCCACCCCGCCAATCAATGGATCTCCCTGGCCTCCGGGTCCCACTCTGTCCCGATCCGAGGGGTCTGCATAGTCACTCTCACAGTCCAGGGCGTAGAGTTCAGCGGCTTTCGCCTCTACGGCTTTCCTAACCTCTGCGCTGCACTATTGCTAGGCCTGGATTTTCAGTGCAATCTCCAGAGCCTCACCCTCAAATTCGGCGGGCCCCTTACACCCCTCACTGTGTGCGGCCTCACGACCCTAAAGGTCGACCCCCCTCCCTCTTTGCTAATCTTACTTCAGATTGCAAGCCCGTCGCCACCAGGAGCAGACGGTACAGCACCCAGGACAAGACCTTCATCAGGTCCGAGGTCCAGCGGCTGCTTCGGGAGGGTGTCATCGAGGCCAGCAACAGCCCCTGGAGAGCCCAAGTGGTAGTCATTAAAACTGGGGAGAAACACCGAATGGTTGTGGACTACAGCCAGACCATCAATCGGTACACGCAACTCGACGCTTACCCACTCCCACGCATATCTGATATGGTCAATCAGATTGCGCAGAACCGGGTCTTCTCAACGATTGACCTAAAATCCGCCTGCCACCAGCTCCCCATCCATAAATCCAACCGCCATACACTGCCTTCGAGGCAGACGGTCGTCTCTACCATTTTCTTAGGGTTCCCTTTGGCGTCACTAATGGGGTCTCGGTCTTCCAAAGGGTGATGGACCGAATGATTGACCGGTACGGTGTGCGGGCCACGTTCCCGTACTTAGACAATGTCACCATCTGCGGCCATGATCAGCACGACCACGATGCCAACCTCGCTAAATTTCTCCGCACTGCCACTCTCCTCAATCTTACTTATAACAAAGAGAAGTGTGTGTTCAGCACGACCCGCTTAGCCATCCTCGGCTATGTGGTTCAGAACGGAGTTCTGGGGCCCGATCCCGACCGCATGTGCCCCCTCATGGAGCTTCCCCTCCCCCACTGCCCCAAGGCCCTCAAACGCTGCCTGGGGTTCTTTTCGTACTACGCTCAGTGGGTCCCAAACTATGCGGACAAGGCCCTCCCACTCATTCAGTCCACCCAGTTCCCCCTCACGGCCGAGGCACATCAGGCCTTCACCCATATCAGAGCTGATATAGCCAAGGCAGGGATGCACACAGTAGACGAGACACTGCCCTTTCAAGTAGAAAGCGACGCATCAGATGTCGCCCTTGCTGCCACCCTCAACCAGGCAGGCAGACCCATGGCGTTCTTTTCCTGCACCCTTCATGCCTCAGAAATTCGGCACTCATCAGTCAAAACAGAGGCCCAAGCTATCGTTGAAGCTGTGCGGCATTTGAGGCATTACCTGGCCGGCAGGAGATTCACCCTCCTCACTGACCAACGGTCGGTAGCCTTCATGTTCAACAACACGCAGCGGGGCAAGATCAAAAATGATAAAATCTTGTGGTGGAGAATCGAGCTCTCCACCTATAATTATGAGATTTTGTATCGCCCCGGCAAGCTCAACGAGCCCCCAGAAGCCCTCTCCCGAGGTACATGTGCCAGCGCACAAGTGGACCAACTCCGGGCCCTACACAACAGCCTTTGTCACCCGGGGGTCACACAACTGTACCATCTCATCAAGGCTCGCAACCTGCCCTACTCCGTCGAGGAGGTACGGACAGTCACCAGGGACTGCCAGGTCTGGGCGGAGTGCAAGCCGCACTTCTACCGGCCGGACCGTGCGCGCCTGGTGAAGGCCTCCCGCCCCTTTGAACGCCTCAACGTGGATTTCAAAGGGCCCCTCCCCTCCACCGACCGTAACACGTATATTCTCAGTGTGGTCGATGAGTACTCCAGGTTCCCTTTCGCCATCCCATGCCCGGATATGACGTCCGCCACCGTCATCAAGTCCCTCAACACAATCTTCGCTCTGTTTGGTTTCCCCGCCTACATCCACAGCGACAGGGGATCCTCATTCATGAGTGATGAGCTGCATCAGTTCCTGCTCAGCAGGGGTATCGCCTCCAGCAGAACGACCAGCTACAACCCCGGGGAAACGGGCAGGTAGAAAGGGAGAACGGGACGGTTTGGAAGGCCGTCCAGCTGGCCTTACGGTCCAGGAACCTTCCAGCCTCTCGCTGGCAGGAGGTCCTCCCTGATGCACTGCACTCCATCCGGTCACTACTGTGCACCGCTACGAATAACACACCCCACAAATGTCTTTTTAGCTTCCCCAGGAAGTCCACATCCGGGGTGTCGCTCCCGACTTGGCTCGCAGCTCCAGGACCGGTCCTGCTCCGTAGGCACGTCCGACTCCACAAGGCAGACCCGTTGATGGATAGGGTACTCTTGCTCCACGCCAACCCCAGTATGCCTACGTTGCGTACCCCGACGGCCGCCAAGATATTGTCTCCCTCAGGGACCTGGCACCGTCAAGTTCCAACCAAACACACTCCCCCACCCCAGTGCCATCCTCCCCTTCCCCGGCGCTTCCATCATTGTCCCCACCAGGCCCATCCCTCCTTCCCCTGCCCACGCAAGAGGACGACGAAGATTTTGGCACGCTCCCGGATGTCATCTAACAGCAGGCCAGCACCGCTGTCGTCGTCACCGTTACGCCGCTCCCAGCGGAACGTCAAGGCTCCAGACAGATTGAACCTTTAACTGGACCTTCAAAATGGACAATTTTTTTTCCCCGCTCTCTCTTCAAGTTGTTTCTACGACACTGTAAATAATGTTCAACACTGTATATAGTTCCACACCACCCCCACCGGACTCATTTTTAACAGGGGGTGAATGTGGTGAACCACTGTACACCTGTATTAGGGGATGTAAGGTAGGACCGGTGCTACAAGTTCACCGGTAGCCCCTGCCGGCTGGCTCCGCCCAGTAGGAGGAGTGTGTCCTCTATTCAGCTGCCATTTCGCCAGCTGCAGCAGGAGGCCACACATCTGACTGCAATAAAGCCAAAGTTGTACCCAACCTTAGTCTTTGTGCAATTGATCATGCATCACCGCCACCCTCCCGAAACCTGTGTTGCGACCCTGAGTTTGAAAACCCCTGATCTAGTTGACTGGGATCAGAGTTGATGCATGGGAAGTGCCTGAAGCCAAGCAGGCAGAAAGGGTATTGAAAAAATAGAGGACAAAAAAAATGACCAGACTGCGAAAAAGAGAGCCCACCCAAAGGAAAAACATCAGTTGACCTCAGCCATAGCTATTCATCTGTGCCAGCTGTGGAAGGGGCTGCCAGTCATGAATCAGCCTTTACAGCTACAACAGACGATGTTCAATACAGAAGGGTCACAGACCCCGGGTACAATCAGTCATCTCCTGAGATGGATGGATGCCAATAATAAAATTATTCTGGTTTTGCATGAAAAGAGGACTTCACTAATTTCTAGGCCTTTGATTCTGTCTCTCAGTTCAACTTAGTAGTTATGCCTCATCAGAATGAATACTTTTGGTCTGTCTTCTGTAATGAAGGAAGAATTCACATGGAAAGACATGCAAGGTTGGAGCAGTCAGTGCACAAAGCAAGAGATGTATGTCATGATCCCTGGATTCTGCTGCGGTTTAGTTAGAATTCCAAACTTTGTGTCACTGTTAACCATCATAGGGAACGACTGTGCAATAAAAGCTAAATGAGTTGAATGCCGATATGCAAAACAACATCTCCATTAAATATTGGAACTACTTTAGTCCCAGACGTATGCAATAGAAAATTGACCGGAGTTAGAACCAACACAACGATTTCCTGAAAGGTACAGGAAAAGGTGTTGTTAAAGTTATATTTTGTACAGGGTTGGCATCTGAAGATAATTGCCAGTGGTTTGATCTGAGTGACCACAAAACTGAAAGAAAATACTGAATCTTCTGCTGGCCAAGCAACAGAAAGAGTACATTTTAAGAGTACTGGGAGATAATCACTAAGTGCACAATACTAATCCAGAAAACAAGAAGCAGATGCAATTACTGTCAATGCTGACAGCTTACTTTACTTAAGTTAAGAGCACTGAAATTATACACCATACTTGTAATTGTTTGGCATGTGGTTTCTGCTGTAACTGCTCAAACACATGTGGGCTGTAAACTCAGAGGATTTTTACGATGGCAGGGTTTTCCTTCCCACCAGCTAAGGAGAGTATTGCCACCAATACTGGCTGCCTCACAGCCATGTACTGCTCCAATAAACGTTAATTGGCTGGAGGCGTGACTTCCGCCCCTCAATCAGGAGGAAGTTCTGGCTGTCAGCCAATCTGCTTGGCCAACAGTTCTCTTGTCCCAGCAGTGTCAGAGGCTGCAGTGGACAGGACCGAGTCTGCAAACAGCCCCTGGAGTCGAA
Organism: Scyliorhinus torazame; assembly: GCF_047496885.1. Lineage (NCBI taxonomy): Eukaryota > Metazoa > Chordata > Chondrichthyes > Carcharhiniformes > Scyliorhinidae > Scyliorhinus > Scyliorhinus torazame. The sequence continues at coordinate 136,731,739 of NC_092715.1, forward strand.
AGGCGCGATTCTCCCAAAAGGAAACAAAGTTCCCTAACGAGCGCATTTAGTCGCGTGTTTCCTAGCTTCGCAGTGCCGAGAAACACATAGCTATTCAATGCAAATCGTGTTGTATAAGAGACCTGAACGGGGAAAGCGTGGCCATGGCCGCACATAGCACCGTTTTGTACAGTGAGGATCTCCGCTTGCCGGAACGCCCAAGTGAAGCGAGAGATCAGGACGCCATTTTTAAGTGCCATCCTGATCTCCGAGGCCCGCAAAACAATCCCCAGCCTCCTCCCCCCCCCCCCCCCCCCCCACCCCCTCCAGCCCGAGGACACTATGGGAGGTTCCTTGGCCCCCTGCAGCTCTCAACACCCATACCAGACACCCCCGATCGCGCGTGCAAAGCAAATGCTAGCTTGGCATCTTGGTGGTGCCAAGTTGGCACCCTGGCAATCCCCATGCCAGCTGGAAATGCCACCTGGGCAGTGCAACGCAATGTCTCGCGAGATCGCATTGGATCTCGGCAGGCGTGGCGAGCTGGGTAGATCCCAGGTGCGGGATCTCCCAGCTTTCAGCGGCCATGCTGCGCCGCAGCGAGCTGTTTTTCTGGGGGTTGGGGTGGTGGCGGGGAGTTGTGGGGAGGGGGCAAAGTTGTTATGGGATTGCTTCCCCTTCCTGCCCAAGACTTTGTCGGGTCACTTTCCAGGCTTACCTGTGCCCCTGAACGCCCCCGCCGGCTTGAAAATTGAGGCTGAATGGGAAACAGCCCACAAATGGCCATTTTTAGGCCACTTTAGGTGCCTGCAGTGCTGAGAACCACCCCGCTATGAAATAGGACGCCATTTTGGCCTCAGCGAGGAACGCCCCTTTATTTCATAGACATAGAAAATAGGAGCCGAAGGAGGTAATTTGGCCCTTCAAGCCTGCTCCGCCATTCATTATGATAATGGCTGATCATGCAACTCAATAGCCTAATCCCGCTTTTCCCCCCCATATCCTTTGGTCCCCTTCACCCCAAATGCTATATCTAACTGCCTCTTGAACAGGGTGGGATTCTTCATCAGCCGACGAAAATTGGGAAAGGCAATTAGGTGGAGACTCGGTTTAGACACCAAAATCATGGTGCTTGCCAAATCGCAATTCTCCGGTGCCTCAACAGCGGCGTCAATGCTTTCACTCCGCACACACAGTAAATACTGTTTGCATATCATTAGTAGGCCTGATCCGGTATTCTCCGGGGCCTGCGCGATGCTTCATCTCCACCGGGAGGAATTCCCGACGACGAGGTTCACTTGCGCTTTTAAAAATTGGGAAACAGGCGCCGTGGCTGCTGAGGGCGAGAGAGGAGGTAGGACATGCAGAGATGTGATCAGGAGCTGTAGGTCCTGGCATTGGCAGGGCTAGTGGGGATCACCTGCCAGGGCTGGGGGGGGGGGGGGGAGGGCCTGGCCGGGCAGGATTGGGGCCAGGGTCACCTCCCACGGGACTGGGGTTCACACCATCCCCTCCAACAGGCCACCATCTGCTGGTAGGGCATCACCTGAACCACCCATGGACAATGCCACCAGTAGCCCCTACAGGGGAGCACAGTACGGGGGCTGCGGAGTGCACCGCTGGCAAGGGTAGCACCAGCCAATGGTACCCCTGGAAGCAGGACAGGCGCCAGTGCAAGACTCCCGCAGAGTGCTGGGCACTGACTGGGCCAGGGGTGCGGAGATGGGGGAGGAGGGGGAGGCGGACATGCAGGGGCAGGGTCTGCTGTGCCAACCAGGGTGACCATGTACCCTATTTGACCTGGGTGGGCAAGGTGGTACGCACCATGCTATAACATGTAAGCCTTTCACCTCCTGCAGACAATGGATATTGGAATTCAGCCAGCAATGGTGGCCTTTTTCCTTGTTGCAGCAGCCCTGGGGGATGCACTGAGGCTGTACCAGCTGGAGCTGCTCGAAGATGGGAATGTTGCAGCAGCGGAGCCTGCTCCAGAGGAGCAGGAGGCAGCCGCTGAGGATGGGGAGCCGGCCGCCCAAAAGGCTGAGGAGGAGGAGGTGAAAAGGAAGAGCCGCATGCGGCCTTGTGTGTGCCGGCAGCGCCTGTCATTCGAGGACCTACTGGACCGGGCATGCTGTTGAAGACTCTGGCTGAGCAGGGGGACAGTGTGACATATCTGCCAGATCATGGCACACCTGGCACCGTGGGGGAATGGGCGAGGACACTTGCTCCTGGTGTTCGTCAATGTGACAGTCGCCCTGAATGTCTACACCACGGGGTCCTTCCAAGCGCCAAGTGGGGACCTATTCGGAATCTCACAGAGCCCGCTGCACAGGTGTATCTGTGCCACCACGGAGGCCCAATATGCCCGGTTGCACAATACATCCATTTCAATGTGGACTAAGCCCACCAGGATGCCCGGCAGCGTGGTTCGCCACCGTCGTCGAGATGTCCTGGGTCCAGAGGATGATCGACGAGTTGCATATCACCTATGAGTACGTGTAGATGACAGTCACAAACTGAAAGGGGTTCCACTTGGTGAACATGCAGCTGGTGACCATCAGATGCGCATCATGCATGTCTGCGTCCGATATTCGGGCAGTAGCTCAGCGGTTAGCACTGTTGCTTCACAGCGGCAGGGACCCGGGTTCGATTCCCAGCTTGGGTCACTGTCTGTGCGGAGTCTGCACGTTCTCCCCGTGTCTGTGTGGATTTCCTCCGGGCGCTCTGGTTTCCTCCCACAAGTCCCAAAAGACATGTTTGTTCGGTGAATTGGACATTCTGAATTCTCCCTCAGTGTACCCGAACAAACGCTGGAATGTGGCGACTAGGGGATTCTCACAGTAACTTCATTGCAGTGTTAATACAAGTCTACTTGCGACACTAAAAAATTATTATTATCCACAACGCTTACATCCTGACACACTCGATGGTTCCTGGCCTCTTCGTGGTGCCTCCTGGCTGGGGGATTGGCTCTTGGGTGACATGGGTTATCCGCTGCGGTCGTGACTGAAGACACCTATCTGCAGGCCACAGACCGACGTGGAGACCTGCTACAATGATGCCAATGCTGCGACGAGGGGCGTGATCAAGTCGTTCTTTGGCATCCGGAAGATGCGGTTCAGGTGCCAGGACCACTCCTCCAGTATAGCGCTGAGAGGGTCTCCCGCATCCTGGTGGTCTGCTGTGTTTGCCACAACATCGCGCAGCAGAGGGGCAACGTGCTGGAGGAGGAGAATGAACGACAGTCCTCGTCCGACGAGGAAGGTGCAGGGGAGGGCGAGGATGGGGAGGACGTGAGGCCCGGGAGGCCATACAACGTTCACCGACTAGGATTCACCGCTTGGGTCATTGTCGGTGCAAAGTCTGCACGTTCTCCCTGTGTCTATGTTGGTTTCCTCCAAGTGCTCCGAAAGACGTGCTGTTAGGTAATTTGGATATTCTGATTTCTCTCTCAGTGTACCGAACAGGTGCCAGAACGTGGCGACTAGGGGCTTTTCACAGTAACTTCATTGCAGTATTTTAAAAAAATATTTCTTTATTCTCCTCCTTTTTCCCATTTTCTCCCAAATTTACACCCACCAACAATAAACAATAATCAGTAACAAATATGTCAATCCCCATATCAATCCCATCCTCCCACCAAACCCAGAACATTCGCCCACATGTTCACATAAACAAATGACAAAAAGGAATCAGGAATCACCCATAGCCACCATTAACACCCATCGCTCCCCACCCCCCAACCCTCCCACTCCCCCCCCCCCCCCCCCCCAACTAATGTTCGATGTTATCCAGTTCTTGAAAGTGCATAATGAATGCCGTACTGGGCAGCACGGTAGCATGGTGGTTAGCACAATTGCTTCATAGCTCCAGGGTCCCAGGTTCGATTCCGTCTTGGGTCACTGTCTGTGCGGAGTCTGCACTTTCTCCCCGTGTCTGCGTGGGTTTCCTCCGGGTGCTCCGGTTTCCTCCCACAGTCCAAAGATGGGCAGGTCAGGTGGATTGGCCATGATAAATTGCCCTTAGTGTCCAAAATTGCCCTTAGTGTTGGGTGGGGTTCCTGGGTTATGGGGATAGGGTGGAGGTGTGGACCTTGGGTGGGGTGCTCTTTCCAAGAGTCGGTGCAGACTCGATGGGCCAAATGGCCTCCTTCTGCACTGTCAATTCTATGATAATAATGCCCATGAATTATAGAACCCTTCTATCCTTCCCCTCAGTTCAAACTTAACCTTCTCAAGAGTCAAGAATTCCAACAGTTCCCCCGCCACGCCAGGGCACAGGGTGGAGAGGTTGCTCTCCATCTCATCAGGATCCACCTTCGGGCGATCAACGAGGCGACGGCTACAACATCTGTCTCCACACCCGTTTCCAACCCTGGCTGGTCCGACACTCCGAATATGGCCTCCTGAGGGCCCAGGTCCAGTTTCATGTGCACCACTTTAGAAATTACCCTACAAACCTCCTTCCAGTAATCCTCTAGCTTTGGATAGGACCAAAACATATGAGCGTGATTAGCGGGGTCCCCCCCCCCCCCGCAATGTTAACACACATCTTCTACTCCTTCAAAGAATCGGCTCATCCTCGCCCTCGTGAGGTGTGCTCTGTATACCACCTTCAGCTGTATCAGCCCCAACCTCGCGCACGAGGTGGAGGCATTCACTCTCCGGAACACCTCACACCAGAACCCCTCCTCCATATCCTCTCCCAACTCTTCCTCCCACTTTGCTTTGATCCCTTCCAGTGGTGTCCTCTCCTCTTCCACAATAGCTTCGTAAACCGCTTGCACTACCCCCTTCTCCAGTCCACCTGTCGTCAGCACCTCCAGCAATGTGGAGACCGGCTCCTCCGGGAAGTTCTGTATCTCCTTTCTGGCAAATCTCGAACCTGCATGTATCTAAACATTTCCCCCTGCTCCAGCCCATACTTCACTTCCAGCTCCTTCAATCCTGCAAACCGACCCCCAAGAAACAAATCTTTCAGTGTCTTTAATCCCCTTTCCCTCCCATTTCCGAAAATTTCCATCCCACCTCCCTGGTTCAAATCTGTTGTTCCCCCGATTCGGCATTTCCCTTGACCCTGCCCCCAACCTCAAATGTTGGCGAAACTGCCTCCAAATTCTCAATGAAGCTATTATTACCGGACTCCCTTAGTACTTCCCCGGGGCTATCGGGAGCAGCGCTGTTGCTAGTGCTTTCAATCCCGATCCCCTGCACAAACCCTCCTCCATTCTGACCCACTGGGAATCAACCCCTCTGACCCAGCTCCGCACCTTCTCTACATTCGCCACCCAGTAGTAATACATCAGGTTCGGAAGACCCAAACCCCCTGCCTGCCTTCCCCTCTGTAGTAGCACCATTCTAACTCTGGCCACCTTCCCTCCCCAAATGACCGACGTAATCCTTCCCTCAATCTCTCTGAAAAAGCCTTTGGCAGGAAAATTGGCAGGCATTGAAAAATAAACAGAAACCGTGGCAACACGTTAATTTTAACCGCCTGTACCCGACCCATCAGTGACAGAGGGAGACCATCCCACCTTGCCAGATCAGCTTTCACTCTCCCCACCAAACTAGAAATGTTGTACCTGCGGAGCCCCACCCCACTCCCGGGCAACCTGCACCCCCAGGTACCTAAAGTGAGTCCCTGCCCTACGGAATGGCAGCCCCCCCACCCCTGCCCCCACCCCCGGCCGAGCCACCACAAAATACTCACTCTTGTCTGGATTCAGCTTGTACCCTGAGAAATACCCAAACACTCGAAGCAGCTCCAATATTCCCCTTATCGACACACTTGGTTCCGACACGTATTACATAGAACATAGAACATTACAGCGCAGTACAGGCCCTTCGGCCCTCGATGTTGCGCCGACCTGTGAAACCACTCTAAAGCCCATCTACACTATTCCCTTATCATCCATCTGTTTATCCAATGACCATTTAAATGCCCTTAATGTTGGCGAGTCCACTAATGTTGCAGGCAGGGCATTCCACGCCCTTACTACTCTCTGAGTAAAGAACCTACCTCTGACATCTGTCTTATATCTATCTCACCTCAATTTAAAGCTATGTCCCCTCGTGCTAGACATCACCATCCGAGGAAAAAGGCTCTCACTGTCCACCCTATCCAATCCTCTGATCATCTTGTATGCCTCAATTAAGTCACCTCTTAACCTTCTTCTCTCTAACGAAAACAGCCTCAAGTCCCTCAGCCTTTCCTCATAAGATCTTCCCTCCATACCAGGCAACATTCTGGTAAATCTCCTCTGCACCCTTTCCAATGCCAGCAAGTCATCGGCATAAAGAACAACAAAGAACAAAGAAAAGTACAGCACAGGAACAGGCCCTTCGGCCCTCCAAGCCTGCGCCGACCATGCTGCCCGTCTAAACTAAATTTTTTTACACTTCCTGGGTCCGTATCCCTCTATTCCCATCCTATTCATGCATTTGTCAAGATGTCCCTTAAATGTCACGATCGTCCCTGCTTCCACCACCTCCTCCGGCAGCGAATTCCAGGCACCCACTACCCTCTGTGTAAAAAAAACCTGCCTCGTACATCTCCTCTAAATCTTGCCCCTCGCACCTTAAACCTATGCCTCCTAATAATTGACCCCTCTACCCTGGGAAAAAGCCTCTGACTATCCACTCTGTCTATGCCTCTCACAATTTTCTGACCTCTATCAGGTCACCCCTCAACCTCCGTCGTTCCAGTGAGAACAAACCGAGTTTATTCAACCGCTCCTCATAACTTATGCCCTTCATACCAGGCAACATCCTGGTAAATCTCTTTGGCACCCTCTCTAAAGCCTCCACATCCTTCTGGTAGTGTGGCGACCAGAATTGAACACTATATTCCAAGTGTGGCCTAACTAAGGTCCTATACAGCTGCAACGTGACTTGCCAATTCTTACACTCATTGCCCCGGCCAATGAAGGCAAGCATGCCGTATGCCTTCTTGACTACCTTCTCCACCTGTGTTGCCCCTTTCAGTGGCCTGTGGACCTGTACACCTAGATCTCTCTGACTTTCAATACTCTTGAGGGTTCTACCAGTCACTGTATATTCCCTACCTGCATTAGACCTTCGAAAATGCATTACCTCACATTTGCACCGGATTAAACTCCATCTGCCATCTCTCCGCCCAAGTCTCCAAACGATCTAAATCCTGCTGTATCCTCTGACAGTCCTCATCACTATCTGCAATTCCAGCAACCTTTGTGTCATCTGCAAACTTACTAATCAGACCAGTTACATTTTCCTCCAAACCATTTATATATACTACAAAGAGCAAAGGTCCCAGCACTGATCCCTGTGGAACACCACTGGTCACAGCCCTCCAATTAGAAAAGCACCCTTCCATTGCTACTCTCTGCCTTCTATGACCTAGCCAGTTCTGTTTCCATCTTGCCAACTCACCCCTGATCCCGTGTGACTTCACCTTTTGTACCAGTCTGCCATGAGGGACCTTGTCAAAAGCCTTACTGAAGTCCATATAGACAACATCCACTGCCCTACCTGCATCAATCATCTTTGTGACCTCTTTGAAAAACTCGATCAAGTTAGTGAGACACGACCTCCCCTTCACAAAACCATGCTGCCCCTCGCTAATACGTCCATTTGCTTCCAAATGGGAGTAGATCCTGTCTCAAAGAATTCTCTCCAGTAATTTCCCTACCATTGATGTAAGCCTGTAGTTCACCGGCCTGTAGTTCCCTAGATTATCCTTGCTACCCTTCTTAAACAAAGGAACAACATTGGCTATTCTCCAGTCCTCCGGGACATCACCAGAAGACAGTGAGGATCCAAAGATTTCTGTCATGGCCTCAGTAATTTCCTCTCTAGCCTCCTTCAGTATTCTGGGTAGATCCCATCAGGCCCTGGGGACTTATCTACCTTAATATTTTTCAAGACGCCCAACACCTCATCTTTTTGGATCTCAATGTGACCCAGGCTAGCTACACACCATTCTCCAGACTCAACATCCACCAATTCCTTCTCTTTGGTGAATACTGATACAAAGTATTCATTTAGTACCTCGCCCATTTCCTCTGGCTCCACACATAGATTCCCTTGCCTATCCTTCAGTGGGCCAACCCTTTCCCTGGCTACCCTCTTGCTTTTTATGTACGTGTAGAAAGCCTTGGGATTTTCCTTAACCCTATTTGTCAATTACTTTTCGTGACCCCTTCTAGCCCTCCTGACTCCTTGTGTAAATTCCTTCCTACTTTCCTTATATTCCACACAGGCTTTGTCTGTCCCCAGCCTTCGAGCCCTGACAAATGCCTCCTTTTTTTTTTGACGAGGCGTACAATATCTCTCGTTATCCAAGGTTCCCGAAATTTGCCGTATTTATCCTTCTTCCGCACAGGAACATGCCGGTCCTGAATTCCTTTCAACTGACATTTGAAAGCCTCCCACATGTCAGATGTTGATCTACCCTCAAACATCCGCCCCCAATCTATGTTCTTCAGTTCCCGCCTAATATTGTTATAATTAGCCTTCCCCCAATTTAGCACATTCACCCAAATACCACTCTTATCCTTGTCCACAAGCACTTTAAAACTTACTGAGTTGTGGTCACTGTTCCCGAAATGCTCCCCTACTGAAACTTCTACCACCTGGCCGGGCTCATTCCCCAATACCAGGTCCAGTACAGCCCCTTCCCTAGTTGGACTATCTACATATTGTTTTAAGAAGTTCTCCTGGATGCTCCTTACAAACTCTGCCCTGTCTAAGCCCCTAGCACTAAGTGAGTCCCAGTCAATATTGGGGAAGTTGAAGTCTCCCATCACAACAACCCTGTTGTTTTTACTCATTTCCAAAATCCGTCTACCTATCTGCTCCTCTATCTCCCGCTGGCTGTTGGGAGGCCTGTAGTAAACCCCCAACATTGTGACTGCACCCTTCTTATTCCTGATCTCTCCCCATATAGCCTCGCTGCCCTCTGAGGTGTCCTCCCGTAGTGCAGCTGTGATATTCTCCCTAACCGGTAGCGCAACTCCGCCACCCCTTAAACATCCCCTCTATCCTGCCTGAGACATCTAAATCCTGGAACGTTTAGCTGCCAATCCTGTCCTTCCCTCAACCAGGTCTTTGTAATTTCAACAACAGGATAGTCCCAAGTACTAATCCAAGCTCTAAGTTCATCTGCCTTACCCGTAATACTTCTTGCATTAAAACATATGCACTTCAGGCCACCAGACCCGTTGTTTTCAGCAACATCTCCCTGTCTGCTCTTCCTCAGATCCATACTGGCCCTATTCCCTAGTTCTCCCTCAATGCTTTCACCTTCTGACCTATTGCTCCGGTACACCCCCCCCCCCCCCCCCCCCCCCCCCCGGTGTTTAAACCCTCCCCTGTGACACTAGCAAACCTCACGGCCAGGATATTTATGTCTCTCCAGTTTAGATGCAACCCGCCCTTCTTATATAGGTCACACCTGCCCCGGAAGAGCTCCCAGTGGTCCAGATAACGGAAACCCTCCCTCCTACACCAGCTGTTTGGCCACGTGTTTAGCTGCTCTATCTTCCTATTTCTAGCCTCACTGGCACGTGGCACAGGGAGTAATCCCGAGATTACAACCCTAGAGGTCCTGTCTTTTAACTTTTTGCCTAGCTCCCTGAACTCCTGCTGCAGGACCTCATGCCCCTTCCTGCCTATGTCGTTAGTACCAATATGTACAACGACCTCTGCCTGTTTGCTCTCCCCCTTCAGGATGCCCGCTACCCATTCTGAGACTTCCTGGACCCTGGCACCAGGGAGGCAACATACCATCCTGGAGTCTCTTTCACATCCACAGAAGCCCCTCTCTGTGCCCCTGACTATAGAGTCCCCTATGACTATTGCTCTTCTGTGCTTTGACCCTCCCTGCTGAACATCAGAGCCAGCCGTGGTGCCACGGCTGGACACCCTATGCTCTATCCCCCCATTGCACTATTCCTTTCCATACCCCCGAACTTCTTAATACGATGGGCAATGGCTACATCGCGAGTGCAAACAGCAGGAGGGACATAGGACAACCTTGCCTAGTCCCACGGTGGAGAGAAATCTCGAGCTGATGTTGTTTGTGCGGACACTCGCCCTCAGCTCCTTATGTAGTAGCTTTACCCAATTCACAATCTTGGTCCAATCCCAAACCGCTCCAGAACTGACATCAAGTACCCCCATTCTACCCGGTCGAACGCCTTCTCAGTGTCCAATGCCACAACCACCTCTGTTTCCTTCCCCTCTGCCGGTGCCATAACGACGTTCAATATCCTTCTAATGTTTGAAAAGAGCTACCTCCCTCTCACGAACCCCGACTGATCTTCACCTACCATCTTTGGGAGGCACTCCTCCAGCCTACCCCCTAGTACCTTCGCCAATACTTTTGCGTCCACATTCAGAAGTAATATGGGTCTTTACGACCCACACTCTGTCGGATTCTTATCTTTTTTTAGCAACAGGGAAATCGATGCCTGCCCCAAAGTTTGTGGCAAGACCCCCTTCCCTATCGCCTCTTCAAACATCCCCACCATCAGGGGTGCCAGCTTATCCTTGAATTTTTTATAATATTCCACCGGAAACCCATCCGGCCCTGCCACCTTCCCCGACTGCATCCTCCCAATCGCATCCTTTATCTCCTGCTTCACTATCTCTCCTTCTAATGTAGCCCTGTCCCCCTCCCCTAACCTCGGGTACTCCACCCCATCTAGAAATTCCTGCATCTCCCGGTCTCCCCCAGGTGGCTCTGACCTGTACAACCTCTCATAAAACTCCTCAAAAACCTTGTTAATCAGATCCAGAGCCACCACCAACTTCCCTGTCCTATCCCTCACCTGAACAATTTCCCTTGCCGCTGCCTCCCTCCGGAGCTGACCTGCTAACATACGCCGTATCTCCATATTCGTAAACTGCACCCCTTGCTCGTCTCAGTTGGCGAACCGCCTTCCTGGTAGATAGTCGGTCAAAGCTCGCCTGTAGTTCCTTCCTCTTTTCCAGCTTTGCTGGGTCCCCATCCTCTGCATAACTCCTATCTACCTCCAACATCTCATCTATTACCCTCTGCCGCTCCAACCTCTCCTTTTTGTCCACCCTGGCCTTAAAGGAAATCACCTCCCCCCCCCTCACCACCGCCTTTAGAGCCCCCCAGACGACCGCCTTCGACACCTCACCCGCACAGTTGAAACCTACATATTCTTTAATTACCTTTTCAATTTTGTCACAGAACACTTGGTCCCCCAAAAGTCCCACATCTAATTTCCACCCCGCCTCTGCGCGACCCTCTTCTCCAGCACCATATCTACCCAATGCGGAGCATGATCTGACACTGCAATTGCCGAGTATTCCGACCCCTTAAGCCCAACCAGCAAAGCATTCCCCACCACGAAAAAGTCGATCCGCGAATATTCCTTATGGACTGCTGAGGAAAACGAGTACTCCCGCTCCCTCGGGTGCAGAAACCTCCAAGGGTCCACCCCTCCCATTTCCACCATTAGCCCAGCCAACGCCTTCACCCCCCTGATGGGACCAGCAAGCACGGCGTGACCTGTCCAACCTTGGCTCCTGCACCAAGTTCCAGTCCCCCACCCCCACTATCAATTTGTGTGTGTCCAAGTCGGGGATGGCCCCAAACACCTTCTTTGCGAATCCCACATCGTCCCAATTGGGGCTGTATACACTTAACAGCACCACTAACCTCCCCTCCAGCACCCCTATCACAATCACATATTGTGGTAAACCATGTTATTGTCTTATATTCACTGTGCTGTATTGTACATGCCTGGGCTTGTCCAGTCTGGCTCCGCCTGTGTCTCCTCCCCTCAGACTTCTGTATAAAAGTGGCAAGTTTCCGCCTCCGGACCCAGTTCGGGTCCAGAGGCAGGAGGCTTGCTGTTTAGTGTCTTAAAGCCTCATTTATCACTCATCGTCTACTATTGATGGTGTATTAATTTAATACACTAAACTTCTAAAGATGGATCTTAACTCAAGATGAACTCCTCACTCAAGCCTGATCGCTTGCAACTGGACCCACAAGCAGCTGACGCTACAGAGACTTTTGAACACTGGCTAAGCTGCTTCGAGGCGTACCTCGCATCTTTCAACAAAGACTTCACAGACCTCCAGAAGAAGTGGTTCTCCACGCACGGGTAAGCCCAAGAGTCTTTCTCCTCATCAGGGATGCCCCCTCGTACGCAGAGGTAATAACGCTGCTAAAGGGATATTACGTGAAATCCGTTAACCAGGTATATGCTAGGCACCTCCAGGCCACGAGACGTCAATGCCCTGGGGAATCACTCGCGGAATTCCTGTGTGCCTAGCACATCCTCTGCCAGAACTGTGTCTGCCAGGCGATATCGGCTACTCAGCACGCGGAGCTGCTGATCATGCCTATATCACGGGCATGAACTCTAACTATATCCGCCAACGATTATTAGAAGGGGGGGGGGCATTCGGCCTCCTAGAGATAGTACAACTATCCAACTCACTGGAGGTGGCCTCCCAGAACATGGGGGCCCACACCTCCGACCGCGCGGCACCCTTGTGGGTCTAGTGGGTGCAGCCATCAACCAACCTGGGTGCAACGCAAGCCTGCGATGGGCAGCGGCCCGCCAACGCCGAAGGCCCAAAGTGCTACTTCTGCAGCCAGAGTAATCACCCCCAACAATGCTGCCCGGCATGGAACGCGACCTGTAACGCCTGTGGTAAGAAGGGACACTTCGCAAAAGTCTGCCAGGCCCGACCCCCCCCTAAATCTTCTAGGCCCAACGGCGCTGCCTGCTGCCTGTCGGGGTCACCCCCAGCTGCCGCGTCACCCGCCATATGCGACCTGTGGGTGCCGCCATCTTTAACTTTGGCCGTCACGTGCGACCCACGGGGGGGCCGCCATCTTGGACGCCATCTTACACCTCACCCGCCACATGCGACCCACGCGGGCTGCCATCTTGTACCCCACCCGCCACGGGCGACTCATGGGGGCCGACATCTTGGGACCACTCCGCGGCCTCATGGGAGCCCTGCTCTCCGGACCGTACGCTGGCCACCGCCACCTCTGACCGGCCTACCGACCGCCTTCCGACACTCGCCTCCGTCACACTCAACCAGTCCCGGCCGCACCACCTCGCGAAGTCCATGATGACCGTCCGGATTAACGGGCACGAGGCGACCTGCCTTTTCGGCTCCGGGAGCACAGACAGCTTCATGCACCCAGATACGATAAGGCGCGCTCCCTCCCCATCCTACCCGTGACCCAGAAAATCTCCCTGGCTTCCGGATCCCACGCAGTGGAAATCCGGGGGTACTGTGTCGCGACCCTCGCTGTGCAAGACGTAGAGTACACCAACTTTAGGCTCTACATCCTCCCCCATCTCTGCGCTGCCCTATTACTGGGGCTCGACTTCCAGTGACATCTCCAGAGCCTTACCCAAAGGTTCAACGGACCCCTGCCCCCCCTCACCGGCTGTAGCTTCGCGACACTTAAGGTCGCCCCTTAAGGTCAGAGGTCCAGCGACTCCTGCGAGAGGGGATCATTGAGGCTACTAACAGCCCCTGGCGAGCCCAGTGGTGGTCGTCAAGACTGGGGAGAAGCACCGGATGGTCATCGATTATAGCCAGACCATCAACCGGTACACGCAGCTTGATGCGTACCCCCTCCCCCGCATATCTGACATGGTCAATTAGATTGCGCAGTATCGAGTCTTCTCTACAATCGACTTGAAGTCTGCGTACCACCAGCTCCTTATCCGCCTGGCCTGGAGGACCGCCAATACACTGCCTACGAGGCAGACGGCCACCTCTATCACTTCCTCAGGGTTCCCTTCGGCGTCACCAATGGAATGAATGGTTGAAAAATATGGGCTGCGGGCCACATTCCCGTACCTCGACAACGTCACCATCTGTGGCCGTGAACAGCAGGACCAGGACGCGAACCTCCGGCGCTTCCTCCACACCGCGAAACTCCTGAACCTAACTTATAATAGAGAGAAACGCGTCTTTCGCACAACCCGCCTGGCCATCCTCGGCTACGTCGTGGAACACGGAGTCCTAGGGCCCAACCCCGAACGCATGCGCCCCCTCCTGGAACTCCCCCTCCCCCACTGCCCCAAGGCCCTGTAGAGATGCCTGGGGTTCTTCTCATACTATGCCCAGTGGGTCCCCAACTACGCGGACAAGGCCCGCCATTGATCAAGTCCACCACGTTTCTCCTGACGACTGAGGCCCGTCTGGCCTTCGATTGCATCAAAGCAGACATCGCCAAAGCCGCGATGCACGCAGTAGACGAGTCCATCCCTTTCCAAGTGGAGAGCGATGTGTCGGACTTTGCTCTGGCCGCTACACTCACCCAGGCGGGCAGGCCCATGGCTTTCTTCTTCCGTACCCTCCATGCCTCCGAAATCCGACACTCCTCCATCGAAAAGGAGGCCCAAGCCATCATAGAAGCCGTGCGACATTGGAGGCATTACCTGGCCGGCAGGCGATTCACTCTCCTCACTGACCAACGGTCGGTTGCCTTCATGTTCAATAACACACAGCGGGGCAAGATTAAGAATGACAAGATCCTGAGGTGGAGGATCGAACTCTCCACCTACAACTATGATATCTTGTATCGACCCGGAAAGCTCAATGAGCCCCCAGATCATAGATCATAGAATTTACAGTGCAGAAGGAGGCCATTCGGCCCATCGAGTCTGCACCGGCTCTTGGAAAGAGCACCCTACCCAAGGTCAACACCTCCACCCTATCCCCATAACCCAGTAACCCCACCCAACACTAAGGGCAATTTTGGACACTAAGGGCAATTTTAGCATGGCCAATCCACCTAACCTGCACATCTTTGGACTGTGGGAGGAAACCGGAGCACCCGGAGGAAACCCACGCACACACGGGGAGGATGTGCAGACTCCGCACAGACAGTGACCCAAGCCGGAATCGAACCTGGGACCCTGGAGCTGTGAAGCGATTGTGCTATCCACAATGCTACCGTCCTGCCCCTCGATAGATGCCCTATCCTGCGGTACATTTGCCAGCGCACAAGTAGACCGACTCCGGGCCCTCCACAACGACCTCCGTCACCCGGGGGTCACCCGCTTTTTCCACTTTATCAATGCTCGCAACTTGCCTTACTCCATCGAGAAGGTCAGGACCGTGACCAGGGACTGCCAGGTCTGCGCGGAGTGCAAACCGCACTTCTATCGGCCAGACAGACCACATCTGGTAAAGGCCTTCCGTCCTTTTGAGCGCCTCAGCATGGACTTCAAAGGGCCCCTCCACTGACCGTAACGTGTACTTCCTCAACATCGTTGACGAGTACTCAAGGTTCCCCTTCGCCATCCCCTGCTCTGACATGACCTCTGCCTCCGTTATCAAGGCCCTGCACAGCCTTTTCACTCTGTTCGGGTTCCCCGCCTACATCCACAGTGATCAGGGCTCCTCCTTTATGAGCGATGAGTTGCATCAGTTCCTGCTCAGCAAAGGCATCGCCTCCAGCAGGACGACCAGCTATAACCCCCGGGGAAACGGACAGGTGGAGAGGGAGAACACGACGGTCTGGAAGGCCGTCCTCCTGGCCCTACGGTCGAAAAGTCTCTCAGTCTCTCGCTGGCAGGAGGTCCTCCCCGATGCGCTCCACTCCATCCGGTCGCTTTTATGTACGGCCACTAAGGAGACTTCTCATGAGCGTATGTTTCCCTTCCCCAGGAAGTCCACCTCCGGTGTCTCGCTTCCGCCCTGGCTGACAGTCCCGGGGCCCGTCCTTCTCCGGAAGCATGCGAGGAGCCATTAAACTGGCCCCCTCGTCGAGAAGGTCCTGCTGTTCCATGCAAACCCTCAATATGCCTACGTGACACACCAGGACGGGCGGCAGGACACGGTCTCCCTTCGGGATTTGGCTCCTGCAGGCTCCCCGGCGACCATCACCACCACCCCCGACCCTACACCGTCTTCCGCCACCTCCGCCCACCTCCCTCACGAACTGACTCCCACAGGCCACCGAGGACAAGCACCACCACCTCCGCCCTACACCACCCCCCACCTTCGCCGACTCAACATCTGGGTGAAGAAGAAGAAGTCAACATGCTCCCGAACACGCAGGACTCGACGCCGGCGCCCACGCCACAGCCGGGACTGCGGCGGTCACAGCGGAAGGTCAAGGCCCCCGACAGACTTGACCTTTAAGACCACTTCACCCCCGCCAGACTTTTTTTAAACAGGGGGTGCATGTGGTAAACCACGTTATTGTCTTATACTCACTGTGCTGTATTGTACACGCCTGGGCTTCTCCAGGCTGGCTCCGCCTGTGGTTCCTCCCCTCAGGCTTCTGTATAAAAGTGGAACGTCTCCGCCTCCGCACCCAGTTCGGGTCCAGAGGTAGGAGGTTTGCTGTTTAGTGTATTAAAGCCTCAGTTTCGTTTATCACTCGTCGTCTACTATTGATGGTGTATCACATATCTACCCCACCTGACCTGCCACCACCTTCTCCATCTGGAAGCGTACTCTTTTGCTGACCATTACCGCTACCCCTCGAGCCTTCCGTCAAGTTCAGAGTGAAACACCTGACTAACCCAGCCCTTTTTAAGTCTCACCTGGTCCTTCACCCTCAAGTGAGTCTCCTACAGCATTGCTACATCGACTTTCAAACTTTTAAGATGCGCAAGCACCCTTAACCTCTCGACCGAACCTCCTAACCCTCTCACGTTCCACGTGACTATCCTAACTGGGGGTCTCTCACCCCCCCCCCACCCTTCTTATCCACCATCATCATACCACCGGGCCCTGCCCCATGACCCTGATCCGCCCCTATCCATTATTAACATCGAACCGCTTCCCCCCCTCCCAAACCCCCCCCCCTACATTTCCTCTCGAAAAAACATCTCACAGCATGAATCCCTTCCCACCCTCCTCGCTCACCTCGTAGGCGCATCAAAACCTGCTAACCAGGCTCCAATTTCCGCAGCCCTCCTCTCACTTCACCTCCGTTCACTAGTCGACTTTAGTTAGCTAGCGCGGTGGCTCCCCCACCAAGATATACCGTCCCCTCCCACCCAGTCCCAGAGAAAGACAAAACAAAAACAACAATCCAACCCATACAATTCACTAAACTAAGATATAACCGTCGCAACACAGAATGCCAATCATAACCCGAACTCTAACCCTAATCAACCCAACCAATAACTTGAACTCTGTAACAATGTGAAGAGAAGTAAATTACAATACACGTCTGTAAACAAAAAAGTTATAGCAATTGATGCGCAATCAATTGCATTCAAGACGAAGTGATTTCATAACTGAAGGCTTTAATCTACTAGAACCTTTTCCCCAGCAGCTTCGATACAGAAAGTGAAGGCTGCTGGGATGGCACCATCTCTTATACCCCGCCTTCAGGGCGGAGCTACGTAATACAGCCAATGGTGGACTCCTGGGTCTAACCAATGGTCATCAGCCTCTCAGGTACCGCAATACCTGGTACTATCACATTCACCCCCTGTTAAAAAAGAGCCCGGCGGGGGTGGTGGCCAGCGTTAATAGTCGCCTTTAGCATGGTATGACCAGGTATGGAGGTACCGTGATGTTGAGTGTTCATAGTGCAGCAATCAGTCGATCGGGTGGCCTGGTCGTCCTTCTGGAGCGTCTGGGCTTTGGCGGCGATTCTGATGGGGGTCCCGGCGGTTGCGACTCCGGGAGCATGGTGTCATCCTCCCTGGCAGCATCGTCACCCCTAGGCGGCGCTGTGGGGGCAAAAGGTTGACAGGGAGGAGGGGCGCCTGTAGGGGGCGTCGGTGGGTGGTCCCTAGGCAGGAGCAGCGGGAGTACTGACCCTCCAGTGAGGTGCTGTGGGTGAGGTGGGGGTGGGGGCAATGGTTCGGGTGCACGTGGGGTTCCGACGGCGCCAGGTTCCGAAGGGAGACTGTGTCTTGCCGGCCGTCAGGGAACGCTACGTAGGCGTATTGGGGGTTAGCGTGCAGCAGGTGGACCCTCTCGACCAACGGCTCCGACTTGTGCACCCGCACATGCTTCTGAAGCAGGATGGGTCCGGGTGTCGCTAGCCAGGTTGGGAGCGAGGTCCCGGAGGTGGACTTAGGGGGAAAATAAGGAGACGTTCATGAGGCGTCTGATTTGTGGTTGTACAGAGCAGCGACCGGATGGCGTGGAGGGCCATCTGGAGGACCTCTTGCCAGCAGGATACCGGGAGATTCCTGGACCGTAGGGCCAGTAGAACAGTGTTCCAGACCGTTCCGTTCTCCCTCTCCACCTGTCCGTTTCCCCGGGGGTTGTAACTGGTCGTCCTGCTCGAGGCGATGCCCTTGCTGAGCAGGAATTGACGCAGTTCGTCACTCATAAAGGAGGACCACCTATCACTGTGAATGTATGCGGGGAAACCGAACAGTGTAAAGATACCCTGGAGGTCCTTGATGACGGTGGTTGCTCTCATGTCGGGGCAGGGGATGGCGAATGGGAACCGGGAGTACTCGTCAATCACGTTCAAGATATACGTGTTGCGGTCGGTGGAGAGGACGGGGCCTTTGAAGTCCATGCTGAGGCGTTCAAAGGGACGGGAAGCCTTTATCAGGTGCGCCCTCTCTGGCCGGTAGAAGTGCGGTTTGCACTCCGCGCAGATTTGGCAGTCCCCAGTGACTGACCTGAACTCCTCGATGGAGTTGGGCAGATTGAGGGTCTTGACAAAATGGAAAAAGCGAGTGACCCCCGGGTGGCAGAGGTCCTCGTGGAGGGATCGGAGGCGGTCCACTTGTGCAGTGGCACAAGTAGGCAGACAGGGCATCAGGAGGCTCGTTTAGCTTCCCCGAACGGTACAAGATCTCGTAGTTGAAGGTGGACAGTTATATCCTCCACCGCAAGATCTTGTCGTTTTTAATCTTGCCCCGCTGTGCATGATAGAACATGAAGGCAACCGACCGTCGGTCAGTGAGGAGAGTGAATCTCCTGCCGGCCAGGTAATGCCTCCAATATCTCACAGCTTCAACTATGGCTTGTGCCTCTTTTTCGACTGAGGAGTGGCGGATTTCGGAAGCATGGAGGGTACAGGAGAAGAAAGCCACGGTCCTGCCCGCTTGGTTGAGGGTGGCCGCCAGAACGACGTTGGACGCATCGCTCTCGACCTGGAAGGGGAGGGACTCGTCGATGGCGCGCATCGTGGCCTTTGAAATGTCTGCTTTGATGCGCTGAAGGCCTGGCGGGCCTCCGTCGACAGAGGGAAGGTTGTGGACTGGATCAGGGGTCGGGCTTTGTCTGCGTAATTGGGGACCCACTGCGCATAATAGCTGAAGAACCCGAGGCAGCGCTTCAGGGCCTTGGGGCAGTGAGGGAGGCGGAACTCCATAAGGGGGCGCATGCGCTCCGGGTCGAGGCCTATGATCCCACTTCGCACTACGTAGCCTAGAATGGCTAAACGGTCGGTGCTAAACACGCATTTATCCTTATTGTATGTCAGATTAAGGATTTTTGCGGTCTGGAGGAATTTGCGGCGGTTGGTGTCGTGGTCCTGCTGGTTATGGCCGCAGATGGTGACGTTATCCAGATACGGGAACATTGCACGTAAGCAGTACCGGTCAACCATTCGGTCCATCTCTCGCTGGAAGACCGAGACCCCATTAGTGACACCAAAGGGGACTCTTAAAAATTGATAGAGCGGTCACTAGTGCGGAGGGGTAGCTGGTGGTAGGCGGACTTGAGGTCCACCGTGGAGAAGACCTTG
This sequence comes from Scyliorhinus torazame, assembly GCF_047496885.1. Taxonomy (NCBI): domain Eukaryota; kingdom Metazoa; phylum Chordata; class Chondrichthyes; order Carcharhiniformes; family Scyliorhinidae; genus Scyliorhinus; species Scyliorhinus torazame. The sequence goes on from NC_092715.1 coordinate 136,751,398, forward strand.
TATTGTGCAATCCTGTTTACCAGGTCGGCTATACAGGGGAGAGGGTACGCGTCCAGCTGCATAAACCTGTTGATGGTCTGGCTGTAGTCAATGACCATCCTATGCTTCTCCCCGGTCTTTACCACCACGACTTGAGCTCTCCAGGGACTGTTGCTCGCTTCGATGATCCCTTCCCCCAGCAGCCTTTGGACATCTGACCTGATGAAGGTCCGGCCCTGGGCACTGTACCGTCTGCTCCTGGTGGCAACGGGTTTGCAATCCGGGGTGAGGTTCACAAACAGGGAAGGCGGGTCGATCTTAAGGGTCGCGAGGCCGCAGACAGTAAGGGGAGGTATAGGGCCGCCGAATTTAAAAGTCAGGCTTTGCAAATGGCATTGGAAGTCCAGCCCCAGGAGGGTAGCCGCGCAGAGGTGCGGCAGGACGTACAGGCGGAAATTGTTGAATTTCCTGCCTTGGACAGTGAGGTATGCTAGGCAGAACCCCTGTATCTCCACCGAGTGTGACCCGGAGGCCAGGGAGATCCTTTGATTTACAGGGTGGGTTACAAGTGAACAGCGCCTTACCGTGTTGGGGTGAACAAAGCTTTCCGTGCTCCCAGAGTCAATCAGGCATGACGTCTCGTGGCCGTTGATGAGGACCGTCTTTGTAGCTGTTGCGAGTGTCCGGGGTCGACTTTGGTCCAGTGTCACCGAGGCCAGATGCAGCAATTGCGAGTTCTGATCGGGCAGCGTGTAGTCGGCCGTGCTGGAGGCCTGGAGCCCCATACAAGATGGCATCACCCACGGGTCGCAAATGGTGTCCGGGGATGAACAAGATGGCGGCGGCGATGGACAAAATGGCGGCGCCCACCCGTCCAGCGTGGTGTCCAGGGGGCAAGATGGCCGCACCCATGGGTCGCACGTGGCGCTCGGATAGGGGGGTGGCGGTGGGCGGTTGGGGCCTGAAGAAGGGTTTGCCGCGGCGGGCCATAGTCGCTGGAGACCGCGGCCATGGCGCGTGCCTGGCAGACCCCCACAAAGTGGCCCTTCTTGCCGCACCCTTTGCAGGTGGCGGTGCGGGCCGGGCAGCGCGGGCGGGGATGATTCACCTGCCCGCAGAAGAAACAGCGGGGCCCGGCGGCTTTAGCGGGCCGTCTCGTAGTGCAGGCCTGCGGGGTCAGGGGGAAGGTCTGTGGGGCTGCCGCTGCAGGGTACCACGCAGCCCAGGGCCGCCGGGCAATAGGACTGCGCGTTTCTGTAGGCAACGTCCATGGACCCTGCCAGGGCCCGTGCCTCTCTAAGTCCGAGAGTGTCCCTTTCTAGGAGTCTTGGACGAATATCAGGGGAGCTCATACCTGCTACGAAAGCATCCCTGAGTAAAAGTTATGTGTGCGCGCTCCCCGAAACCTGTGGGCAGCCACCGTTTCGGCCCAGCACCAGTAGCACCCGGTAGAAATCTTCCAACGATTCTTCGGGGCTTTGCCGTCTAGTCGCAAGCAGGTGACGAGCGTAGACCTGATTCACAGGGCGGATATAATGTCCTTCTAGCAGTTTGATCGCGGCATCATAGTTCGCCGCCTCCTCGATAAGGGGGTATATCCTAGGGCTGACCCTTGAGCGCAGGAGATGCATTTTCTGTCCTTCAGTGGGAGTGCCTCCGGCCATCTTGAGGTAGCCTTTAAAGCACGCCAGCCAGTGTTTAAAAATTGCAACAGAGTTCTCCGCGTGGGGGCTGAGTTGAAGGCACTCCGGTTTGATTCGGAGATCCATCCTTCCAGCTTAAGTCTAGTAAATTAAATTGATGCGCAATCAATTACACTCAAGATGAAGTGATTTCATAACTGAAGGCTTTAATCTACTAGAACCTTTTCCCCAGCAGCTTTGATACAGAAAGTGAAGGCTGCTGGGACGACACCATCTCTTATACCCCGCCTTCAGGGCAGAGCTACGTAATACAGCCAATGGTAGACTTCTGGGTCTAACCAATGGTCATCAACCTCTCAGGTACCTGTTGCTAACTTTCCATTGGTTCAATTGCTCTGTTTTATTACTTTTGCTCTCGAGTCGCCAGGTATCTTTATGATACTGCCACGAGGTTCAAGTCCGAGTAATGATCAATAACCCAATTCACCGATTAGTAAGATTCAAATCAAAGCACATTTGTTATACACAGTAATCGCTACTCATGCACAACTAAGCTACTTCTACAACTAACAGCCCTATACATAACTTCGGACTGGCCCACCAGGTCAGGGGAACAAATGGCCTTTTGTTCGGGTTCTGAGTCTGCGGGATTCGAAGTTGGTACGGATTGGTAGCTAGGAGCGCCTATCTCGTAGCGAGCGTTGAATTAAGACTTACTTCTGTCAGTGGTCACTGCACCGGTCACGGTCAATGTTGGTTCGTGTTGCTGGGTGACCCGGGCAGGACGAAGAGAGAGAGCAATTTGAACTTGGGGCTTAACTCTTATAGTCCCCAGGGGCTTCCCGCCATTCGGGGCGGACCCTGCACCTGGTCCCAAGTGATTGGACTTTGTCCCAATCGCTTGGTTCGATTTCTCCAATACTGGAGCGGTTCCCTGATAGATAGGCGGTCTTGAGGTGCTCGTTCACCTCCTTTGTGTTGGCTCTTGCTGGCGCCGAGGAGTCTGGCTTTGCTTTGTGTGTCCAAAATGTTACTTATTGTTCCCGGGGATTGCTCATCAGTATGTAGATGGCTGCTACATTGCTGTGCTGATGGTCGCTGGAATCGATGTTGTCTGGCCTTTGCAGAGGTAAATACACAGCAAACCTGTACCTGCTGGTTTCTGTCTATGTTGGCTGTCTTTCCCATCAGCCTTTGCCGTTCGCCATTTTAAATCGGGAGCTGGCCAATTTAGGTGGCTACATACCGCAATACCTGGTACTACCACAGCATTTATACATTTTCTAGCTCCCCAATCACAGTCCAGAGTCTCTCATCTAGCTCCACTCCTCACGTCTGTCCCCAGCCTTCTGCCCTCACGAATGCCTCAGCCGCCTCCGCTGTCTCGAAATAAAAATCTTTGGCACCATACGTCACCCTCAGCTTCGCCGGGTACACCATACCAAATCGCACCCCCTTCTTGTTCAGTGTCGCCTTCACTCGCTCGAACGCCACTCGTCTTTTTGCCAACTCCACCGTCAAGTCCTGGTAGATCCGAACTCCGGCACCATCCCACAACACCTCACGCTTCTGCTTCGCCCAGCTTAATACCTTCTCCTTCATGCAGTACTTATGGAAGCAGATAATTACTGCACTTGGCGGCTCATTCATTTTGGGCTTCGACCTTAACGACCGATGAGCTTGTTCCAGTTCATACCGAGAGGGGTCCCCCCCCCCCCCCCCCCCCCCCCACCCCCTCCATCAACTCCTCCAACTTCTTAGCGAAGTACTCAGTTGGCCTTGGACCCTCTATCCCTTCGGGCAAGCCCACAATTCTCAGATTGTGCCGCCTCGAGCGGTTCTCCAAGTCCTCGAGCTTTGCTCTGAGTCCTCTGTTGACCTCCACCGCCCTCCGCAGCTCGTCCCCCATCGAGGTGAGCTGGTCGCTGTGCTGCGACACGGCCTCCTTCACTTTCTTCATCTTCTCGCCCTACTCTCTCACCTCAGCCGATGTCCTTTCCACAGCTACTCTCACCCGGGGCGATTGCCTCCTCCACCAATGACTTCTATGCAACCGCCATCTCCTTCCTCAAAGCCTCCATGTGCCTCGCAAACTGCTTTTCCAGCTCCACCGCCATCATCTCGGTCATCTTCTCCACTGTAAGTACTGCGGCCCCACCATGCGGTCCGGCATCCGCCATCTTGTCAGCGCTTTTGCTCGTCCTCTCATTCAACGGCGATCCCGCGTTTCCTCCCTTCTTCGACGCTGCTTTTCGCATCCTTTAACGGCTTATTATTTTTCCTTTTTCTCACTCTTCCTTTGTTCTTCAATTTTTTTTTTATATGGAAAAACAAAAAAATTCTTCCTTCAAAAAAAGAGAGAAAAAAAAACTTTCACCAAGTTTCTTTAAAACTTCTTTCTCTTCTTTTTTGTATTCCTCCAGAATTCCCCTGCAACCAGAATTCAGTCTTCTTACAACATTCTAGGCGGGAGCCACCCGATGTGGAACATCTCACCTACATCACGCCCTGGCTTCAGTCCTGCCGCCTCGACCTCCGTTTGGCTCCACCCCCGCTGCTCCGACCTCCGCGCGCGCTGGGCCCGACGCCTCAGCTCCAGCCGCCCGACACCCACGCGGGGTTCCTCACCGGTTTTCAAACCGGCCCCGCTTGACACCCGGGAAGGCCCCAAAGGCCGACAATATCGGGGGGGGGGGGGGGGGCGGGGGGGGGGGGGGGGGTGAGCGAAGAATCGGGGAAACCCCCGAAAGCACCGCAAATAGTGGCCACCGGCGGGAGCTCCTCTCGATGCGGCCGACCCGCCACCGGACAACTTCATTGCAGTGTTAATGTAAGCCTACTTGTGACACTAATAAGGATTATTATTATTATGGTGAATGGCCAGGGGCACAGGCATTGCATCCCAACGCTGCCCCACCCCTCCGGCCACCCCCTCCCATGAACACCCTGCCCGCAACACCCACCCCCGTCCCCCGCTTACAGTCTACCTGCCTCAATACGAGATGTGGGCCATGGGTTGGCAGTAACACGGGTCTGGTCCATGGGATGGAGGATGATGACAACTCGCTCTGGGATGAGTTCTGGTGCTCCGCATCGTTTGACAACATCTAACTCCTGACCACGGTAGCACTTTCCACCATCCACCTGGGTGATCACTGCATGCGAGCTGCCCATCGCAACACACAGTGCCATTGAATCCCTGGGCTGGTGGAGATGGGGATGGTGAGCACTGAACCATTGGTCCCCGGGCCAATCCCACCTACACCGTCCATCCATTCTGCTCGCCCCCACCACCCCCCTGCACCCACTCTGCTGCTGTCCACCCCTCACACCCTATCTAACAGAGCACCCCCCTGCACCCACTCTGCTGCTGTCCACCCCTCACACCGTTCTAACAGAGTATCGAGGCAGGTTGTAACGATGTGCACGGGTGATTAATGTGAACAAATATATACATGTTTGTGCCCTAGCCCCTAATGCTATACAGTGCTTTGCACCCATGCCAACTTAGCTGGTGTTTACTTTTCTGGCATGATGGGCCATAACGCTACATCTAGATGGATTCCCAGGCAGTACATCAGGAGTGGAGGCGGCCTGCCGTGGTTCCTGCCTTGCGACCTGGGTCCCCTGAGGCGGCCGTCTTCTGGGGCGATGGAGCCTGGATGCTGCTCGGGTGTCTCAGGTGGTGTGGTGCTGCACAGTTCTGCCCGGTGTCAATGTGATGCGCCAGGGCCAGGAGGGGTAAGTCCTAGGTGCTGTGGTGTTCCGGCACGTCCCCTGCAGGAGTCACAGGCAGGGCACCATCACCTCCTCTTCCTTCGGGATATCCTATTCTTCTAATAGCGGCATCTGAACTTTACATCAACCTGATTAAGTAGACAAGCCTAGGTTTAATGTATATTTTTTAAAAACTAAGCACACCTAGAGCAACACTCCTTCGTATTAGATAATGAAGTCAAGTCAATCATACATTTCAATCATCAGCGTTTCATGTTGCCATTAGGGTTTTAGGGCTCAGACAATGAAAACCAGTACCTTCTCACCTCATTAGAAAGAAAAAAGTCTTAACTACATTTATACACCACCTGTCATAAGCTAAAGACTTCTCAAAGCACATTACAGCTAATGACGTGCTTTTGAAATATAGTTATTATGGTAATGTAGGAAGCACCGCAGGCAATTTGTGCATAGTGAGGTCCCACAAACAGCGATATCATACTGACGCTATAACCTGTTTTAGTCCAGGACAATATTTATGACTCTTTTCACAACCACTGCTCTCTTTCTGTGCAAATCCAGTGATTAATGAAGTAGACCCAGTTTCCTCTTTTTCTGACAGCACTAATGGAAGGGATTCAGGCCACTTTACCCCGTCGATGGGAACTATTGTGAGAACAGGAGCTCCCACCTCAAGTAGTCACAATCACTGCCATTAACAGCAGGAGAAGAATGGATTCCCAGTTCAGTCCATTAGCAGCAGGATTTGGTTGGAAAAGGGGAATGGACAGGAATGCAGAACTGGAATTGGTATCAATGGTGTGGGAGAACGAAATGAAGGAAAAGGCTTAATGGATAAGCATGAAGGAACAATGAAATGGAGAGGGAAATGGTAACGGGGCAGAAACTAGGAGTAGTGCTTCATCTGGGAGTGGAGAGTGACAGTATGACCTGGGGATGGGTGGCAGAAACCTGATCTGAAGATATTGAAGTGATAAAGATGGCCAACTTGAATGTAATGCAATGAGTACCATGAGTACCACTATGCACTGAGTTGGTGGGAGAAGAGCATCAGGAATTTGAAGAGTTGGGTGAGGAGACAGTGGGGTTAATTTGAAACTTCACCACTTGGGCAGTTCCTGGTGGAATAAATTACCCGCCCCCTGCAGAATCTGGAAAATTTGAGTCCACTGAAATTAATATGATGTAGCTCTATTCTCTAGATGATATGTATCTTAAACCTGACAATGGTAGAACTAGTGAATTGCAAAAATTACATAAATTGAAGGGTGGAGTGGCTAAGACTGAGGCCATCTGTGAAGCAAAAACCAGTGAAGCTGAAATTCTAGTCACACCTGAGTATCCTTCTGACATTTTACTTGCCACTCATCCAACAAAAACTGCATAGTGTAGGAAAGAACCTCCTGCGGTCCCCTCCTCCCTCAGCACAACCCTATCATCGTGCCTCTAGTGTTCACTTGTTCAGTGTTTGATTACATGTCTATTGACTGCTCACTGGGTATGATTAGTTAAGCCTGAATCTGGCCACTTAAAAAGAGAGACTGAAATAAGGTTAGGTGTTGTAAGCACAAGAGCAAACATTTTAAAACATTGTAAATAAATCTCCTGCATGCATAGAAACTGGTGTGCCTTCCTTGCATATCTCCAAGGCTTAACTGCAACAGTGCTAAAACTACAATGTGATTGGGTGGTGGTGCATGAGGGAGAAGTGGAAGGAAAAGATACTGACGATGAACAAACATCATCAGTGAACTTCACGGTCGCAGCCTACAACTCAGATACTGACACTGCACGTGCTTCGGAGGGTACTTTATAGGAAGGATCTGTACATAAGGTGTCACCAGGAGCATCCAGGGCAGGGGAAAGTGTTGTGCAAGTGTGAGCTTGCCAGAGGGCAAGGTTGCACACATGAACTGCTGCAGAGAGCTTAGATGAGGACTTTAATGGGATGATGTACAGGAAAATGCTGCTGTGTTTGCAAAATAAAATGCTTGCTGTGTTGGGGAGTCTTCCAGAAAGCCTGTGATTGAAGTTAAAGAGCATGGAGGAGCTTGGCAACAACTTAACAGAGGGCTTTGTGTAGAGCTAGGAGTCCATCCTTTCCAGTATTGAAGTAGTGGCCAACTCCTTTACCACACTTTTCAAGCCAACTATGAAACAACTGCTGTCTCACATTTCATTCCAGCTCAAGCAGAAGCCTAAGAGGAAGCTTCAACTGAAGCCATATACGCTCAGCTTGTTGCCAGTATTCAAAAGAGCTTGCAGGATATCAGTCCAGTAATATGTCCGCCAACAGATTATTAGGATCACTGTGACACTACCCCTCAGGAGTTTCATTGAGAGAATGGACCTACCGTCCACACTCAGGTTGTTAGAATTCGTCCTCGCACCGCTGTCGCTCCTCCAGTGCCCTTACTGTTGCCTGGCAGCCTGCCGGCAAGGCACACACAGGGCAGGGGGAAGGGTGACCAGCTGAACCTTGTGTGGAATTTTAGATGGTTTTATTCTTAAATTTGACTTGGAATGTTTGCTTTGTGATGGCTTTTATTTTTGCATTGTGGCTAGGAGGACGGTGTGATGGTTCGTGACAGAGGCAAGGTAGGTGTGGGACAGGTTGAGATCTCTTCTACATGTTCCACCCTCCTTGAGCAGTTTGATCTCCTCTATGGTACCTAACATTTTGTCTGATGAGTCCCATCCCAGAGGTGTACACACATAATGCGGATGTTATTTTGCTCCAGGTACCGAACCACTTAACAAGCAACCCAAAATCTGGAAGGACCCAAAAACCAGCAACATTCAAAGCTGGCACCCTGGGCAGCAACTTGAATAAAACCCTTTTATTCTATATTTGTCATACTTTATTTTGGCCCAAAACTTCCGTGTTTCGTGCTGGTGTATGGAAAGCGCATGCCGCAAACCTGCGTCAGGACCATGTGGAAGTCCCGATGCACAGACATGCATACCAAGTTCAATCTTCCAATCCTGTTCTTTGAAAGTCTTTTCCTGCAAGTCCTAGTCTGCAGAAGCTGAATGTGAAATCATGGGACAGCAACAGCTTGACTTGCTTGCCCCAATGTCAGGGAAGTATTTACGCCTGATTATTTGCACGTTCTCTTTTGCTTCCAGAATCAGCGAGCAGAGGCAGAAGACATCGGAGAGGATTTGTTAGGTGGATTAATCTTTTGAAATAGTGTTTATGAGATGTTTAAAATGCACATCAAGTGAAAGAAATATATATAACTCTGCTTTTTCATGAGGCTGTTAATTCTATTAAAATGTGCTTTAATATATAAAGTGGGTTTGGAGTGTATCTAATAAGCTTCAGTGCAAGTACATTTGGATTTTGCAATGTATTTTAAGCTGTGTTGTTTAAGAGTCTCCCTGATGTAATGTTGATCATTACAAGCCTCGGTGATTACTTCAAGTGCTTTAGGAATGTTTAATGCCTTAGTTGATGTATGCAAGCCTCCTCTAAGCTAACGTGAACTATCTCTTTAATAGGTGTTGCAGAATCCAGTTCAGATTCAAAATCTGTAGTCATGCTTCACCTCCGCTGGTACATCATACGTCTAGCTTGTCTTCTTAAAATCACTGAAGTTCTTTTGAGGCTTCAGTGTAGGTACAGGGATCATGAGAGAAGATCTGGAGAGGAAATGAATCAATTACCCACCCCTAAGTGTGTACACGCAAAGGACATCATATGAAATGATATCAGAGGAGATATGTGCCAGAAGACGGTGCTTCAGTAAGGAAGAAATCGGACACCTTTGTGAAATGTTGAAGGAAGACCTGAAGCTGAACTCTAACTGCCGCCTTGCCTTAACAGTGGAGGTGAAAATCATGACAGCGCTGCATTTATTTGTGCCTGGGTCCTTTTAACATGGTATTAGAAGATGACTTGCCATAAATGCAGGAGCTGGAGGATGACAATATGGAGCCTGATGCAGACATAACTCCTGGTGCAAGTGAGGCAGCCCAGGCTCCAGGTGATGCAAGGGCATTTTGAGATCACCTGACAGCTGCTGCTTTTGGACAGTGAACCCTCCTTCCCTCCCCTATTTACAGAAAGACCCGTTGTGTTCAAGGAAAAGATGTATTTTACTGAAAAAATGTTTTCCTACCTGAAATTTGGAAAGCTGACGTAGTTATGAAACAAAATGTGAGACTGCACCTGCTAATGTTAAACATTAAGTTAAAGATTAACATGGTATCAAAGTTTTGTATTTATAATATTTTATTTAATAAATCAGTTAAATTAAACTTTATAAGCTTCTACAGATGTCTTATTGAAACATAAAAACGCAACCTTTAATTATGAGATAATTATCAACGAATAACAGAGTTGAAGTAAACAAGGCAGAAATATAATAATGATAAACACAAATAAAAAAATAATAGATGTTACAAGGACAGTGACAGCTAAAAGAAAAAACCCAGGGGGGGGACTTTTTAAATCTTATGACCAGGTCAGAACCATCTTGGAATAGCATTTCAGGACCCCTTCTGCAGGACTGTAAGGAGACGGTGTTATTTACATTTTGTCCTGCTTCAAGAATCTGCATTGTTTGGTAATTGAAAAGTTCTGACTTCTCTTCTTCCCACCTAAATTTTCAATTGTCTTATTCTAAATTAAAACATATGAACACATTTAAGTATGCAACACATTAAGTTATATAATAATATAGTGCAGACTTTAATTGTAGTTTCACAGATTTAAAACAAATAGCAATGTCATGATATCCAGATCAGCATATCATGGTGCAATCACACACACACACTGATGGACAGACAGTTGGACCAACCAGCACACACATAACATCGCAGCCAATCACCAGTGAGAGCACATGCACTATAAAACAGGGAACACCACAGTTCCCGCTCATTCTACCAGGAGATAGCTCAGAGCACAGAGCTCACAGCGTGCCACTCAGACATAGACCATGTGCTGAGTGCCTCACTAAGATAGTGATAGGGCTGGGTCCACAAGTTAGCTGGTGAAGCACGTACCCAAGCTAGTTATTACCGTTGATTAGACAATAAAACAGAGTTGTACCATCTACAGCCGTGTTGGATCATTTGTGCATCAGAACACCCAACACGACATGATACCAGTAGTGGACGCTAACCAGCGACTGTGAGACCTACCTGCACCCTTTCAGAAATCCGCCATCCTGCTCCATGGAAAACATCAGCCCGCCGCAGCCGCTCCGAATCGCTGGTAATCTTGGCGTAAACTGGAAGCTGTTTAAACAGCGCTTCCAGCTCTTCCTAGAAGCCCCACACAGGGAGAATGCATCGGACACCAGGAAGCTCGCCCTCCTCCTCTCCACGGCAGGGCAACACGCCATCCACATCTATAACTCCCTGGCATTCGCGGAAGGCGAGGACAAAACAAAATGTAAGACGGTGCTTCAGCGGGAAGTCAATGAGAGCTTCGAGAGGTACCTATTCCAGCAGCACCTGCAGGGTAAGGATGAGCCTTTCCAATCTTACTTGACACACCTCCGTATCCTCGCGAAGTCCTGTGGCTATGAGGCCACCTCCGACTCCATGATACGGGATCAGATAGTTTTTGGGGTCATCTTGGACACCCTACGCCAGCAGCTCCTTAAAATAAAGCGCCTCACCCTAGCGACTGCCATTGAGACCTGCGTCCTCCAAGAGAACGCGACCAGCCGGTACTCCCAAATCCAGGCGGCAGAAACGGCACGGCACGGGTCCGACGAGGCGGAGCGGGTCCAGTCGATCTAGTTCGTCCCGGCCCGCGGCCCGGACGAGGGCGGCCATTTTGCGCGCTTTCCGAGGCCTCCCGTGCTTGTACGCGCCAAAAGAGGGGACGTTGACGCAGAGTGTGATGCGCAGGCGCGCTCTACGCAGGACCGCACTGCGCATGCATGGTGGCGCAACAAACGCAATGAACGCCATGGCATCACGACGTGCGGTACCTGTGGCTCCGCCCACTTAAAGCGGCAATGTCCGGCCAAAGCGTGACAATGCCTAAGATGTGGCAGAATGGACCACTATGCTGCCTGCTGTCGAGCAGCTCAACCTGCCAACTCCCAACAATTCCGCCAGCCTCGCAGGGACGTGCGGGTGATTTAGCCCCCCTACACTGAGTCATATCCAGATAGTATGCAGACCAGCGATACCGAAGACAGGGAGCCCTTCCGCGTTGCGGTAATCCACAAGAACCGGATGTCCCCAAGTCGGAACCACCAGCCGCTGCCAGTGCACAGCATTGATCCGGGCGATGAGTGGTGTGCCACCCTAACGGTCAACCGATCCCAGATCACATTTCGCCTGGACACTGGTGACTCCGCCAATCTCCTCGCATGGTCAGCCTTCCAGACCTTGAAGGTTAAACCACCGATTCTGCCATCCCACTATCAGCTGGTTGACTACAATGGAAAAGTCATCCCGGCCATTGGGTCCTGCCAGCTCGATGTTACACACAACTCACACAAAGCCACATTATCATTTGAAATCGTAGGATCCTCGAAGGACTCTCTGTTAGGCGCACAGGCATGCAAGTTCCTCCACCTCATTCAGCGGGTACACACTCTGTCTCCAGAAGGCACGTTCGATTTCCCGGATGCAGACGTTAGGGCGCAGCTCCACTCACTCCTCTCGCACAAGCAGGAGGTTTTCGAGGGCATGGGCACACTGCCCTACACGTACAAAATACGGCTCAAACCGGACGCCACCCCGGTCATTCACGCACTTCGTAGGGTCCCAGCACCACTCAAGGACCGCCTCAAGCAGCAGCTGCAGGATCTGCAGGACCAAGGAGTGCTGTCCCGGGTCACGGAGCCACGCCATGGGTCAGCTCCATGGTGTGCGTCAAGAAGCCCTCTGGCAAACTCCAGATCTGTATTGACCCAAAAGATTTGAATCACAACATTATGAGGGAACATTACCCCATACCCAAAGGAGAAGAAATCACGAGCGAAACGGCTCGGGCAAAAATATTCACCAAGCTTGATGCCTCCAAGGGCTTTTGGCAGATTCAATTGGATCAGTCCAGCAGGTAGCTGTGCACTTTCAACAGTCCATTTGGCAGTTACTGCTACAATAGGATGCCATTCGGCATCATCTCGGCCTCCGAGGTGTTCCATCGCATCATGGAACAGATGATGGAGGGCATCGAAGGGGTACGCGTCTACGTAGACGACGTTATCATCTGGTCCACCACACCACAGGAGCACATCAGTCGTCTCCAGCGTGTCTTTGCACGGATACGGGATCAGGGCCTGCGCCTTAACCGAGCCAAGTGCTCTTTCGGCCAGACTGAGCTAAAGTTTTTGGGGGACCACATCTCCCGGTCGGGTGTGCGGCCAGATGCCGACAAAGTGGCAGCTATCGCAGCCATGCAGCAGCCGTCAGACAAGAAGGCAGTGCTGCGCTTTCTCGGGATGGTCAACTTCCTGGGGAAGTTCATTCCTAACCTTGCTTCGCACACGACTGCTCTTCGACACCTGGTCAAAAAGATAACGGAATTCCAGTGGCTGCCCGCACACCAGAGTGAATGGGAGGAGCTCAAGGTCAAGCTCACCACCGCCCCGGTACTGGCGTTTTTCGATACCACACGGGAAACAAAGATCTCAACTGACGCGCCAGTCCGGCATTGGGGCGGTACTCATGCAACGGAACGACACCGCGTCATGGGCTCCGGTCGCCAATGCGTCGAGGGCCATGACCCCCACAGAACAGCGCTATGCGCAGATTGAGAAGGAGTGCCTAGGCCTGTTGACTGGCATCGACAAGTTTCACGACTATGTATATGGTCTTCCGCAGTTCACTGTGGAGACCGACCATCGGCCCCTGGTCGGCATCATTCAGAAAGAACTCAACGATATGACCCCTCGCCTCCAGCGCATTCTGCTCAAGCTCCGGAGGTACGACTTCCAACTTGTCTGCACCCCGGGGAAGGATCTCATCATCGCAGATACTCTGTCCAAGGCAGTCAACACACCGCCAGACTCGGAGGGGTTCGTTTGTCAGGTCGACGCACAAGTAGCCTTCACATCGGCCAATATGCCGGCCACTGATGCACGTCTGGCCCACATTCGCCGTGAGACTGCGGCTGACCCCCTTCAGCAGCGTGAGATGCGCCACATGACGGAAGGGTGGCTCAAGGGGCAGTGCCCACAATTTTACAACGTCCGGGATGACTTGGCCGTCATTGATGGTGTCCTCTTGAAGTTGGACCGGATCGTGGTCCCACACAGCATGCACCGGCTTGTCCTCGAACAACTGCACGAAGGCCATCTCGGAGTTGAAAAGTGAAGGCGGAGGGCCCGAGAGGCTGTGTACTGGCCGGGCATCGGGGACGACATCACCAACATGGTGCTCAACTGCCCCACCTGCCAAAGGTTTCAGCCGGCGCAACCCCCTGAGACCCTTCAGCCCCATGAGTTGGTCACGTCCCCCTGGGCGAAGGTGAGCGTGGACCTCTTTCATGCGCTCGGCAGGGACTACATTATTCTTATTGACTACTTCTCAAGTTATCCGGAGGTCATACGCCTGCATGACACGACGTCATCAACTGTCATCCGGGCATGCAAAGAAACCTTTGCTTGCCATGGAATTCCGCTCACCGTCATGTCTGACAACGGGCCTTGCTTTGCGAGCCAAGAATGGTCTTCCTTTGCCACTTCATACAACTTCACACACGTGACGTCCAGTCCCTTGCATCCTCAGTCGAATGGCACGGCGGAAAAGGGTGTCCACATTGTGAAGCGGCTCCTCTGCAAGGCTGCTGATGCCGGATCTCACTTCTGTTTAGCCCTGCTGGCCTATCGCTCGGCCCCACTGTCCACGGGCCTCTCGCCAGCCCAGCTGTTGATGGGTCGCACACTCATGTGGTGTGCCGTCCATTCATGTTCCTGACCTGACCATGCTCCAGTATTGCGAAGGATGCAACAACAGCTGCTCAGCAGAAGGTGGCACATGATGCTCGGGCGACTGATCTTCCTGCCCTGGCGCCTGGAGACAACGTCCACATACACCTACCGGAGGGTGGCTGGTCGGCAACCGTCGAGGTTCTCCGCCACGTGGCTCCCCGCTCATTCCTGGTTCGTATGCCTGATGGCTCCATTCGCCGCCGTAATCGGCGGGCCCTTTGGCTGCTTCCGCGCTCGCTACGAGATCATGCACCGGTGCCACGCCCTCCTGTTGTCCCTGATGTCGACTTTGTTGAGCTTCCTGCCACTCTGCCTCTTCCTCTCTCATCCGTGGCCAGGCCCATTCCTCCCAACACGACAAGCAAAACCTACGTTCACTTATAAACATTAAATAATAATCATCCTCAATCATAAAAAAAATGTTAAAATACTTTAAAAGAACCAATATCAATAGCATTGCCTGGTTAAAAGAACAAAAAAAAACTGAAAATAACTTCAACATACCTTTAAAATAGCTGTGAAATCAGCTATTCTTCAGTTCAAACATGCAGTTTAAATCCCTGACCTTAATTCGCATTCCCTTAGTTCTCCCATCAGAAGGGGGCGTGGCTTCACTCAAACTGCACCCCGCTTTGGCCTGCGCAGGCCCTAGGTTGCTGCTGGATCCGGAAAGTGCATTGCGATTTTTGAGCGCTCCTCAGTGGAGCGGGCCAGTCCCTTGCATCCTCAGTCAAATGGCAAGGCTTTAAGGGCACCCACATTGTGAAGCGGCTCCTCTGCAAGGCTGCTGATGCCGGATCTGACTTCTGTATCGCTCAGCCCCACTGTCCACGGGCCTCTCACCAGCCCAGCTGTTGATGGGTTGCACCCTCAGGACCACTGTGCCGTCCATGGCTTTCTGCTGATACAGTCCCAAGCTTCTCGGATACAGGGTCCGGTACCTGTACTGAAAAGGCATCGATAGCTCAAAAATTAAGGTGCTACCTATGTGAATTTTGAGGGCTATGATTTTATGTATGTGAGAGGGAAAGTATTATTTAAGGGTAACAAAACAGAATAATGCAAGGAATTGTGTAACTGGTGGAATATCATAGCATTTGTGGTGTGTTGGACTTGAGAATGTCAGCAAGTCTGCCAACCCTTGTAAATTATTCTTTCAATCAAATTAAGTACCCGGCAAATTATATCTAACGCAAGATCTAACACGTCTACTGATTTGAATCATTCAAAAACTTGCCTGTATGTTAACACAGCTGAATAAGCAGAATCACGATCTAGAATATGTTACAGTATGCAATAATGTAGTGCGATGGAACAAACTTTTCACCTCTGGGATCTGGGTTCAAATCCAACTCAGACTGATGAGATGAAACACTTCTCATTCTACATTGTCAGTGAAACAACTTGTGACAGTTTCACTTCTATCCAATTGGCCACACAGTCCACAGCACAAACTGCCTATGATTAAACACAAACGGTTATTCTCTAGGACTTGCACCCCTCATATTAATAATCCCAGGCACATCCCGATTTCCTGTAAGAAATGAAGGAATATTGTTCATTAATTTAATTCATACTTCATTCTGGTATACACAGCTGCCTGTGATTAACTAAATACTGGTTTATATTCTATTTAGCGAAGACTGCTAAAATAAATCCCTTTGAGCTTTAGTCTTTCAACAGATGTCTTCTTATAAACGAAAACATTATGGTCAGCTTTAAAAGAGGATTTTGCACATTGGTGGTATATGATGCACAATCAATTACACTCAAGACAAAGTGATTTCATAACTGAAGGCTCTAATCGACTAGAACTTGTTCCCCAGCAGCTTCGGTACAGAAAGTGAAGGCTGCTGGCCGGCAATCACGTTCAGGAAGTACGTATTGCGGTCGGTGGAGGGGAGGGGGCCTTTGAAATCCATGCTGAGGCGTTCAAAGGGACGGGAAGCCTTTATCAGGTGCGCCCTCTCTGGCCGGTAGAAGTGCGGTTTGCACTCCGCGCAGATTTGGCAGTCCCTGGTGACGGTCCTGACCTCCTCGATGGAATAGGGCAGGTTGCGGGTCTTGATGAAGTGGAAGAAACGAGTGACCCCCGGGTGGCAGAGGTCCTCGTGGAGGGCTCGGAGGCAGTCCACTTGTGCAGTGGCACAAGTGCCACAGGACAGGGCATCAGAAGGCTCATTTAGCTTCCCTGGATGGTACAAGATCTCGTAGTTGAAGGTGGAGAGTTCTATCCTCCACTGCAAGATCTTGTCATTTTAAATCTTGCCCCGCTGTGCATTATCGTACATGAAAGCAACCGACCGTTGGTCCGTGAGGAGAGTGAATCTCCTGCCGGCCAGGTAATGCCTCCAATGTCTCACAGCTTCAACTATGGCTTGTGTCTCTTTTTCGACCGAGGAATGGCGAATTTCGGAAGCATGGAGGGTACGGGAGAAGAAGGCCACGGGCCTGCCTGCTTGGTTGAGGGTGGCCGCCAGAGCTACGTCGGACGCATCGCTCTCGACCTGGAAGGGGAGGGACTCGTCAATGGCTCGCATCGTGGCCTTTGCAATGTCTGCTTTGATGCGGCTGAAGGCCTGGCGGGCCTCCGTCGACAGGGGGAAGGTTGTGGACTGGATTAGGGGTTGGGCTTTGTCTGCGTAGTTGGGGACCCACTGTGCGTAATAACTGAAAAACCCGAGGCAGCGCTTCAGGGCCTTGAGGCAGTGAGGGAGGGAGAACTCCATCAGGGGGCGCATGCACTCAGGGTTGGGGCCTATAACTCCATTTCGCACTGCGTAGCCTAGAATGGCTAGACGGTCGGTACTAAACACGCATTTATCCTTATTGTATGTTAAGTTAAGGATTTTTGCGGTCTGGAGAAATTTGCGGAGGTTGGTGTCGTGGTCCTGCTGGTCATGGTCGCAGATGTTGACGTTATCCAGATACGGGAACGTTGCACGCAAGCCGTACCGTCAACCATTCGGTCCATCTCTCGCTGGAAGACCGAGACCCCATTAGTGACACCAAAAGGAACTCTTAAAAATTGATAGAGCCGCCCATCTGCTTCGAAGACAGTGTACTTGTGGTCACTATTACGGAGGGGTAGCTGGTGGTAGGCGGACTTGAGATCCACCGTGGAGAAGACCTTGTATTGCGCGATCCGGTTCACCAGGTCGGCTATACGGGGGAGAGGGTACGCGTCCAGCTGCGTAAACCTGTTGATGGTCTGACTGTAGTCAATGACCATCCTATGTTTCTCCCCGGTCTTTACCACCACGACTTGAGCTCTCCAGGGACTGTTGCTCGCTTCGATGAACCATTTCCTCAGCAGCCTTTGGACCTCTGACCTGATGAAGGTCCTGTCCTGGGCACTATACCGCCTGCTCCTGGTGGCGACGGGATTGCAATCCGGGGTGAGGTTCGCAAACAGGGAAGGTGGGTCGATCTTAAGGGTCGCGAGGCCGCAGACAGTAAGGGGGGGGATATAGGGCGACAGAATTTAAAGGTCAGGCTTTGCAAGTTACATTGGAAGTCCAACCCAAGGAGGGTAGCCACGCAGAGGTGCGGCAGGACATAAAGGCGGAAATTGTTGAATCTCCTGCCTTGGACAGTGAGGTTCGCTAGGCAGAACCCCTTTATCTCCACCGAGTGTGACCCGGAGGCCAAGGAGATCCTTTGGTTTACAGGGTGGGTAACAAGTGAACAGCGCCTTACCGTGTCGGGGGGAACAAAGCTTTCCGTGCTCCCAGAGTTGATGAAGACCGTCGTTGTTGCTGTTGCGAGTGTCCGAGGTCGACTTTGGTCCAGTGTCACCGAAGCCAGATGAAGCAGTTGCGAGTTCTGATTGGGCAGTGTGTAGTCGGCCGTGCTGGGGGCCCCATATAAGATGGCGTCTCCCATGGGTCGCACATGGTGGCCGGGGATGGACAAGATCGCGGCGGGGATGGACAAAATGGCGGCGCCCACCCGTCCAGCCTGGTGTCCGGTGGGGCTAGATGGCCGCACCCATGGGTCGCACGTTGCCCTAGAATAAGGGGGTGGCGGTGAGCGCTGGCCCGTCGGCGGTCCGGAGTCGCTGGAGACTGCGGCCACGGTGCGGGCCTGGCAGACCCCACAAAGTGGCCCTTTACAGTTGGCGGTACGGGTCGAGCAGCGCGCGCGGGGATGATTCGCCTGTCTGCAGAAAAAATAGCGGGGCCCGGCGGCGTTAGCGGGCCATCTCGCCGCGCAGGCCTGCGGGGTCAGGGGGAAGGTCTGTGGGGTTGCCGCTGCGGGGTGCCACGCGGCCCAGGGGGCCACCGCGCGGCGCATAGGACTGCGTGTTTTGGGAGGCTACGTCCATGGACCCTGCCAGGGCCCGTGCCTCTCTAAGTCCCAGGGTGTCCTTTTCTAGGAGTCTTTGGCGGATCACTGAGGAGCTCATACCTGCTACGAAGGCATCCTTGATTAAAAGTTCTGTGTGCTCGCTCCCCTAAACTTGCAGGCAGCCACAGTTTCGGTCCAGTACCAGTCGCGCCCGGTAGGAATTCTCCAACGATTCACCGGGGCTTTGCCGTCTAGTTGCAAGCAGGTGACATGCGTAGACCTGATTTACAGGGCGGATATAATGTCCTTTTAACAGTTCGATCGCGGCATCATAGTCCTCCGCCTCCTCGATAAGGGTGTAGATCCCAGAGCACAGGAGATGCATTTTCTGTCCTTCTGAGGGGGTGCCTCCGGCCGTCTCGAGGTAGCCTTTAAAGCACGCCAGCCAGTGTTTAAATATTGCAGCCGAGTTCTCCGCGTGGGGGCTGAGTTGTAGGCACTCCGCTTTGATTCGGAGATCCATCCTTCCAGCTAAAGTCTAGTCGATTAAATTGATGCACGATCAATTACACTCAAGACGAAGTGATTTCATAACTGAAGGCTTTAATCGACTAGAACTTGTTCCCCAGCAGCTCCGGTACAGAAAGTGAAGGCTGCTGGGACGGCACCGGTTCTTATACTCCGCCTGTCAGGGCGGAACAATGGTAAACTCCTAGGTTTAACCAATGGTCATCAGCCTCTTAGGTACCGCAATACCTGATTCTACCACAGTACACACTATCAATCGGTAATTTCTTATGTCGAGGATTGCCTCATGTCCAGGATTGCTGTTTCTTGCAGATGGCTGGGTGGAAATGAGGTGACAGTGTTGGCTGGGGGTTCACAGATGGAAAATTAAGACCTTTGAGTTTGTTGGGTCTGATATCAGAATTTATATACTTAAGTATATAATTTATATACTTAAGTATCGAATTCACTATAGGCTGGCCTAGCACATTGGATACGGTGATGCACCTTGTCTTCAATATGAGCTTTAAATGGATAGCTTCCAAAATATGGGAAGTGAGGAACATTTTCCAACACCTCTTCATAAACCTCAATTGAAAGTGTTGGATTCAATACATGTGGTGTGGTTGGGAGATGACTTTGATCTTCCTGATCGGGTTAAATCCCATGCTCTTATAGCTGACAAATATATATTCACCAAAGCCTATCGTATTGTTTCTTCAGAGTGATTCCTAACTTGTACAGAATTAGGAGACTGTAGTTCTAGTGCTAAAGTGGCTGTGGTCTTGGTTTCAACATTCGGCCTGCTGACATTGCAGGTTTTACCATCGGTGTGATAAGTTATTGCCAGAATTGAGGGAGCTTGTCAGTAGTATGTTGCGGTGTTACCTCCAGAAAAATTGAGGATCGCGTTGGTACAATGACAGTCTCCTGGTTTGACAGGAAAGGGGTCTGTTTTGTCGCCCTTATTTCCATTACTTGCACATTGTTATGTAGGAGATGGATGATGTTTGTGCACTTAGGGCATCTATATCGTTATAGTGCCTTCAAGAGATTAATTTGATTCACTGATTTGAAGACTTTTGTGGGATTGTGGAAAGCGATGTACAAAGGGATGTTCTGCTCCCTACACTTTTCCTGAAGTTGATGTCCGACCTTTGGCAGGTTGGAAGCCACACTGGGATCTGGAAAGACTTCCTCTGTAATTGGTGAGAGGTCATTAAGAAGTATATTTTCTGGGACTTTGGCCAATGACCAATGTAGTTATTACAGTTCAACTTATCTCCTTTCTTGAAGACTGTGATTACCACGGCATTGCTAAGGTAACTTAACATTTTTTCATCCTGCCAGAGTTTCACAAATACGGCACGTTCCAAGAAATCAATCTGTCTCTTCCAAGTTTTAATACATCCACAGGGATATTGTCAAGACCAGAGCTTTGTTGCTTTTCATTTGATTGACAGCAGTTGGTTTTTTTCCAATTAAGGGGCAATTTAGTGTGGCCAATCCACCGACCCTGCATATCTTTGGGTTGTGGGGGTGGGACCCACACAGACATGGCGAGAATGTGCAAACGCCACATATACAGTGACCATGGACCATGACTGAACCCGGGTCCTCAGCGCTGTGAGGCAACAGTGCTAACCACTGCATCACTATGCTGCCCTAGATTGACAGCAGTTATTACATCATCAAGCATTGGATCATCATCTAACTCACTTCTGATTGCATGTTGTGTGAGGTTCTCGAGCAGCTGTATGGTTACCATGAAAGTTTTGACTGAATATGTCTACAAAATGCCCTTTGGCATAAATGTTGATACTATCTGTGAGAAGAATCTTGTCAAATTTGGATTTTATTGGTGTTGGTCCATGTGTTGAAGGTCCATAGATATTGTAGTATATTGCAAGATCTGCGCAGTTTGTTCTATTGCAGGCTTGTCCAACCTTTTTTGTATGAGAGCCACAATTTCCATTTTCTCTCATTCCAGGGGTTGAGAAGCAGATTTCGGGAAAATACAGGAGTTTTAAAAATGAAGAAAAGAAGCAACTTGTTGAGCAAAAATAAACCCATCTTAAAGTAATAAATTGATAATTTAAAAAAAAGAATAAAAATGACCATTAAATAGTAAGAGGGCGAGAGTGTGTAAGGTCAAACATGGACAAGGAAACCTGCTGATTACCATGTACTGTCTCCCCATAGCTGGCGAAACGGGGCTCCTACATGTTGAACACCACTTGGAGGAAGCACTGAGGGTGGCAAGGGTGCAGAATGTACTCTGGGTGTGGGACTTCAATGTCCATAACCAAGAGTGGCTCAGTAGTACCACCACAGACTGAGCTGGCCAGGTTCTAATGGGCACAGCTGCTAGACTGGGATTGTGGCAGGTAGTGAGGGAAACAACAAGAAGGAAAAACATACTTGACCTATCCTCATCACACTGCTTGCCGCAGATGCATCTGCCCATGATGGTATTGCAATATTCTACAATATCTCGGGACCTTCAACACATGGACCAACACCAATAAGATCCAAAGATTACAAGATTATCCTCAAAGCCATAGGCAGTATCAACACTCCATCCAAGCAGCGTGCTTGCGGACAAAGTCCTTTCTTTACATCGAGGATACCCTTTATCGTGTTCTGTGGCACTACTACCGTGCTGAATGGGATAGACTTTGAACAGAAGCTCAAAACTGGGCATCCATGAGGTGCTGTGGGCCATCAGTACATAGAACATAGAACATAGTAAATACAGCACAGAACAGGCCCTTCGGCCCACGATGTTGTGCCGAACCTTTGTCCTAGATTAATCATAGATTATCATTGAATTTACAGTGCAGAAGGAGGCCATTCGGCCCTTTGAGTCTGCACCAGCTCTTGGAAAGAGCACCCTACCCAAACTCAACACCTCCACCCAACACCAAGGGCAATTTGGACATTAAGGGCAATTTATCATTGGCCAATTCACCTAACCCGCACATCTTTGGACTGTGGGAGGAAACCGGAGCACCCGGAGGAAACCCACGCAGACACGGGGAGGACGTGCAGACTCCGCACAGACAATGACCCAAGCCGGAATCGAACCTGGGACCATGGATCTGTGAAGCAATTGTGCTATCCTCAATGCTACCGTGCTGCCCTTAAGAACAAATAAATCTACACTATATCATTTTCCCGTAATCCATGTACCTATCCAACAGCTGCTTGAAGGTCCCTAATGTTTCCGACTCAACTACTTCCACAGGCAGTGCATTCCATGCCCCCACTACTCTCTGGGTAAAGAACCTACCTCTGATATCCCTCCTATATCTTCCACCTTTCACCTTAAATTTATGTCCCCTTGTAATGGTGTGTTCCACCTGGGGAAAAAGTCTCTGACTGTCTACTCTATCTATTCCCCTGATCATCTTATAAACCTCTATCAAGTCGCCCCTCATCCTTCTCCGCTCTAATGAGAAAAGGCCTAGCACCCTCAACCTTTCCTCATAAGACCTACTCTCCATTCCTGGCAACATCCTGGTAAATCTTCTTTGCACCTTTTCCAGAGCTTCCACATCCTTCCTAAAATGAGGCGACCAGAACTGTACACAGTACTCCAAATGTGGCCTTACCAAAGTTTTGTACAGCTGCATCATCACCTCACGGCTCTTAAATTCAATCCCTCTGTTAATGAACGCGAGCACACCATAGGCCTTCTTCACAGCTCTATTCACTTGAGTGGCAACTTTCAAAGATGTATGAACATAGACCCCAAGGTCTCTCTGCTCCTCCACAATGCCAAGAACTCTACCGTTAACCCTGTATTCCGCATTCATATTTGTCCTTCCAAAATGGACAACCTCACACTTTTCAGGGTTAAACTCCATCTGCCGACAACAGCCCTCCTTACTATCCACAACTCCACCAATCTTCGTATCGTCTGCAAATTTACTGACCCACCCTTCAACTCCCTCATCCAAGTCATTAATGAAAATCACAAACAGCAGAGGACCCAGAACTGATCCCTGCGGTACACCACTGGTAACTGGGATCCAGGCTGAATATTTGCCATCCACCACCACTCTCTGACTTCTATCGGTTAGCCAGTTCGTTATCCAACTGGCCAAATTTCCCACTATCCCATGCCTCCTTACTTTGTGCAGAAGCCTACCATGGGGAACTTTATCAAATGCCTTACTAAAATCCATGTACACTACATCCACTGCTTTACCTTCATCCACATGCTTGGTCACCTCCTCAAAGAATTCAATAAGATTTGTAAGGCAAGACCTACTCCTCACAAATCCGTGCTGACTATCCCTAATCAAGCAGTGTCTTTCCAGATGCTCAGAAATCCTATCCTTCAGTACCCTTTCCATTACTTTGCCTACCACCGAAGTAAGACTAACTGGCCTGTAATTCCCAGGGTTATCCCTAGTTCCTTTTTTGAACAGGGGCACGACATTCGCCACTCTCCAATCCCCTGGTACCACCCCTGTTGACAGTGAGGACGAAAAGATAATTGCCAACGGCTCTGCAATTTCATCTCTTGCTTCCCATAGAATCCTTGGATATATCCCGTCAGGCCCGGGGGACTTGTCTATCCTCAAGTTTTTCAAAATGCCCAACACATCTTCCTTCCTAACAAGTATTTCCTCGAGCTTACCAATCTGTTTCACACTGTCCTCTCCAACAATATCGCCCCTCTCATTTGTAAATACAGAAGACAAGTACTCATTCAAGACCTCTCCTATCTCTTCAGACTCAATACACAATCTCCCGCTACTGCCCTTGATCGGACCTACCCTCGCTCTAGTCATTCTCATATTTCTCACATATGTGTAAAAGGCCTTGGGGTTTTCCTTGATCCTACCCGCCAAAGATTGTTCATGCCCTCTCTTAGCTCTCCTAATCCCTTTCTTCAGTTCCCTCCTGGCTATCTTGTATCCCTCCAATGCCCTGTCTGAACCTTGTTTCCTCAGCCTTACATAAGTCACCTTTTTCCTCTTAACAAGACATTCAACCTCTCTTGTCAACCATGGTTCCCTCACTCGACCATCTCTTCCCTGCCTGACAGGGACATACATATCAAGGACACGTAGCACCTGTTCCTTGAACAAGTTCCACATTTCACTTGTGTCCTTCCCTGCCAGCCTATGTTCCCAACTTATGCACTTCAATTCTTGTCTGACAACATCGTATTTACCCTTCCCCCAATTGTAAACCTTGCCCTGTTGCACGCACCTATCCCTCTCCATTACTAAAGTGAAAGTCGCAGAATTGTGGTCACTATCTCCAAAATGCTCCCCCACTAACAAATCTATCACTTGCCCTGGTTCATTACCCAGTACTAAATCCAATATTGCCCCTCCTCTGGTCGGACAATCTACATACTGTGTTAGAAAAGCTTCCTGGACACACTGCACAAACACCACCCCATCCAAACTATTTGATCTAAAGAGTTTCCACTTAATATTTGGGAAGTTAAAGTCGCCCATGACTACTACCCTATGACTTCTGCACCTTTCCAAAATCTGTTTCCCAATCTGTTCCTCCACATCTCTGCTACTATTGGGGGGCCTATAGAAAACTCCTAACAAGGTGACTGCTCCTTTCCTATTTCTGACTTCAACCCATACTACCTCAATAGGGTGATACTCCTCGAACTGCCTTTCTGCAGCTGTTATACTATCTCTAATTAATAATGCCACCCCCCCACCTCTTTTACCACCCTCCCTAATCTTATTGAAACATCTATAACCAGGGACCTCCAACAACCATTTCTGCCCCTCTTCTATCCAGGTTTCCGTGATGGCCACCACATCGTAGTCCCAAGTACCGATCCATGCCTTAAGTTCACCCACCTTATTCCTGATGCTTCTTGCGTTGAAGTAGCAGCACAATTGTACTCAACCACAATCTGTGATGTCATTGCCCGGCGTATCCCCCACTCTACCATTACCATCAAGCAAGGGGATAATTCCTGGTTCAAGTGTGCAGGAGAGCATGCCAGGAACAACTTCAGGCATGCTTGAAAATGAAATGTCAATCTGGTGAAGCTAAAAGTTAGGACACCTTGTGTGCCAAACAGCATAAGCAGCAAGTAATAGAACCATGGGAATAGGACCATGGAATCCTTACAGTAAAGAAGGGGACTAGTCAGCCCATCGAGCCTGCACCGGCCCTCTGAAAGAGCATCCTACCTAGACCCCCCCCCCCCCCCCCCCCCCCCCCGTAATGGCACCTAACCTGCACATCCCTGGACACTAAAAGGCAATTTTATCATGGCCAATCCACCTAACATGCACATCTTTCAACTGGCAGGAAACAGGAACACCCAGAGGAACCTCTGTAGGCACAGGGAGAAACTCCACACAGACAGTCACCCAAGGTCAGAATTGAACCCAGGTTTCTGGTACTGTGAGGCAGCAGTGCTAACCACAGTGCTACCGAGCCGTCCTCAGACAGAGTTAAGCGATCCCACAACCAATGGATCAGATCTAAGATCTGCAGTCCTGTCATATCCAGCCGTGAATAGTGGTGGACAATCAAACAACTCACTGGAAGCGGAGGCACCACAATTCGCTCCATCCTCAGTGATGGAGCGGCCCAGCACCTGACTGCAAAAGATAAGACTGAAGCATTCACAACAACAACCAGAAGTGTCAAATGTATGTGCCATCTCGGCCTCTTCATAAGGTCGCCAGCATCACAGATGTCAGTCTTCAGCCAATTCGATTTACTCCACGTGATATCAAGAAAGGGTAGATGCACTGGATAGTACAAAGCCTATGGGCTCTGACTATATTCCAGGAATAATACTGAAGACCTGTGCTCCAGAACATGTATGCTCCGAGCCAAGCTATTCCTGGACAGCAGCAACACTGGCATCTACCCACCAGGTGATTGCCCAGGTATGTCCTGCATACAAGAAACAGGACAAATTCAACCCAGCCAATTACCACCCTACCAGTCTACTCTTGATCATCAGTAAAGTGATGAAAGGGATCATCCTGTCACTTAACAGGCCAGAAACGTCGAACTTTCTCTGTGACTGTCACAGCTGTTGGTTCATATGGGGAATCAGTTCAAGTACGAATAAGGTGCAAATGAGTCACTGATCTGTCCAGTATTCATCATCCAGAACCAGAGAATGTACAATATACACACTTTTTAATTCCTGGTCCTGACCATCACATTGTCTGTTAAACATCAGTGTTTCAATCAATGATTTAGACAGGATGACTTATTTGACAGAAAAAGCTACTCATGACAACCAGACTATGTTCAGCGTATGGGACAAGGACTTGGACTTTCCAACTTTTAAAAATTTAATTTTCAGGATGTGGGTTTCGCTGGCTAGGCCAGCATTCATTGCCCATTCCTAGATGAATGAAATGAAAATCGCCTATTGTCACAAGTAGGCTTCAAATGAAGTTACTGTGAAAAGCCCCTAGTCACCACATTCCGGTACCTGTTCGGGGAGGTTGGTACGGCAATTGAACCGTGCTGCTGGCCTGCCTTGGTCTGCTTTAAAAGCCAGCTCTTTAGCCCTGTGCTAAACCAGCCCTGTTCTGCTCTCCTCTGATCCCATGTGACTTCACCTTTTGTACCAGTCTACCATGAGGTACCTTGTCAAAGGCTTTACTGAAGTCCATGTACACAACATCGATTCCCTTTCCCTCATCTATCATCTTTGTCACTTCCTCAAAAACCCCATCAAATTAGTGAGGCACGACCTCACCTTCACAAAGCCATGGGGTCCATCACTAATAAGCCCATTTGTTTCCAAATGTGAGTAAATCCTATCTCAAAGAATCTTTTCCAATAATTCCCCTACCACTGATGTAAGGCTCACTGGCCTATAATTTCCTGGATTATCCATGCTGCCCTTCTTAAACAATGGAACAACATTGGCTACTCTTCAACCTCTGGAACTTCACCTGCAGCGAATGAGGATACAAAGATTACTGTCAGGGCCCCAGCAATTTCCTCCCTTGCCTCCTCAGTATTCTGGGATAGTGTGGTGAATGTATTTTGCCAATAATCCACCATTGTATTTGTATCTGTGCTGTTGCCCTTGTATCTATCTGTGCTATGCTGTTGCCCTTGTGGGCTCCTCCTATGGGCCATTGTATGGCATTATCCATAGGGGAACATGTTGGGGCCTGTATGGGCTCCGCCCATGGCTCCTCCCCTTGAAGGGAGGTATAAAGAGCAGTCAACCTGTAGGCTCAGTGTTGGGTCAGTTGCAGGCAGGCACTGTTCTAAATTGATTAAAGCCACAGTTTACTTCTACTCCCGTCTCGAGTGAATTGATGGTCGCATCAATTTAATCAACTTAAACGCAACTATGGAATTGGCCCTCAAACCTGACCGAATGGAACTCGATCCGCAGGCCGCGGAGGCAAAATAATTTTTTTCACACTGGCTCCGCTGCTTCAAGGCCTACCTCGCAGCCTCCTCCATGCCTTCCGTCACCGACGAACAGAAGCTGAGCCTCCTCCATGCACAGGTGAGCCATCGAATCTCTGTTCAACTCGACGAGGCCTCCTCTTACGCAGACGCCCTCGCGATGCTCGAACACCTCTATGTATGGCCCGTGAACGAGGTCTACGCGTGACACATCCTCAACACTCACCGCCAGCACCCCAGGGAATCGCTAGAAGACTACCTACACGTCCTCAAAGTCCTCGCACGCAGCTGCAACTACCAGGCCGTTACGGCCACTCAACATATGGAACTCGCCGTCCGAGACATCTACGTGGCGGGAGTCTGGTCCAACTATGTGAGACAGCGCCTACTCAAAAAGAGGGCCCTGGACCTGGATCAGATGGTAAAGTTAGTCTCCTCTCTGGAAGTAGCATTCCAGAGCCTTAACACGTTCGCGGCTGACCATGCGACCCCGTTGTGGACCCCTGACCAAAGACTACCCCAGGCCTGTGCCGCGTGGCAGCCCGCCCACCGTGGAGGCTACCCTGCTATTTCTGCGGCCAGTCCCAACACCCCCGGCAGCACTGCACGGCCCGTAACGCAAACTGCAGCAGCTGCGGGAGAAAAGGACATTTCGCCAAAGTTTGCCTGGCCAGGTCCAAGAGCTCTAACTCACAGGCCCGATCCTCAGACTCACAGGCCCGCAGACTCCGCAGTGTGGCAGCGTGTCTGCCGACTCCGTCCCCTGTAGACACGTCATCAGCCTCATGCTATCCGTGGGGGCAGCCATCTTCCAGTCCTCACAGCACGTGCGACTAACGGGGGCCGCCATCTTGGCCATCCTCCCACACGCGGCCGGCCATGTGCAATCCATGGGGACCGCCATCTTGGACGCCATCTTCCTCACCGCCCGCCACGCTCAACCAATGGGGGCCGCCATCTTGGCTGCCATCTGCTACGCCGCATGACGTGTACTATCAACAAGGGCAGCCATCGTGGAACCCCCCCAGCACCTCCAACCACGCCGGCTATCTGCAACTCAGCGTGGTCACCCTGGACCAGTCGCGACCCAAGCACCTCCGGAGCTCCATGATGACCGTCTGGGTAAACGGGCACGAGACACCTTGCCTTTTCGACTCCGGGAGCACAGAGAGCTTCATTCACCCGGACATGGTAAGACGCTGCTTGCTCCCAATTTTCCCGGCGCACCAAAGCATCTCCCTCGCCTCTGGGTCGCACTCGGTGCAAATCCGAGGGTGCACTACCGCAACCTTAGCAATACAGGGTGCCGAGTACGCCAATTTTAAATTATATGTGCCCCCAGACCTCTGCGCTCCTCTCCTATTGGGACTAGATTTCCAATGCAACCTCAGGAGCCTAACCCTGAAGTTCGGAGGGGCCCTACACCTACTCACCACATGCAGCCTCGCAACCCTAAAAGTTGACCCTCCCCCACTCTTCGCGAACCTCACCGCCGACTGCAAACCAGTCACCACCAGAAGCAGGCGGTATAGCATACAGGACAGGACTTTCATCAGGTCCGAGGTCCAGCGACTCTTGCGGGAGGGAGTCATCCAGGCCCATCCAGGCCAGCAATAGCCCCTGGAGAGCTCAGGTGGTGGTCGTCAAGACCGGGGAAAAGAACTGGATGGTTGTAGATTACAGCCAAACCATAAACCGGAACATACAACTCGATGCATACCCCCTTCCCCGGATTGCAGACATGGTAAACCAGATCGCATACTACCGGGTGTTCTCCACGGTGGATCTGAAGTCTGCATACCACCAGCTCCCAATCCGCCCAGAGGACCACCACTACACGGCTTTTGAGGCAGACAGCTGCCTTTTCAACTTCCTCCGGGAGGTCCCCTTTGGCGTCACGAACGGGGTTTCGGTGTTCCAAAGAACAATGGACCGAATGGTGGACCAGTACGGGCTGCGGGCCACATTTCCGTACTTGGACAATGTCACCATCTGCGGCCATGACCAGCAGGACCACGACGCCAACCTCCACAGATTTCTCCAAACCGCCCAAACCCTAAACCTCACGTACAACAAGAAGAAATGCATTTTCCGCACAACCAGACTAGCCATCCTCGGCTACATCGTGGAAAACGAGGTTCTAGGACCTGACCCTGACCGTATGCGCCCCCTCCTGCAACTCCCCCTCCCCCACTGCCCCAAGGCCCTGAAGAGGTGCCTCAGGTTCTTTTCAAATTATGCCCAGTGGGTCCCCAATTATGCGGACAAAGCCCGCCCACTAATCAAGGCCACCATCTTCCCACTGGCGACTGAGGCCCACCAGGCCTTCAGCTGCATCAAGGCAGACATCGCCAAAGCCGTGATGCGTACAGTGGATGAGTCTGCCCCCTTCCAGGTGGAGAGCGCGCATCAGAGGTCGCTCTTGCCGCTACCCTCAATCAAGCAGGCAGACCGGTAGCGTTTTTTTCGCGCACCCTCACCACCTCCGAAATTTGGCACTCCTCAGTCGAAAAAGAGGCCCAAGCCATTGTGGAAGCCGTATGGCACTGGAGGCACTACCTCGCTGGTAGGAGGTTTACCCTCGTCACCGACCAATGATCGGTAGCCTTCATGTTCGATAATACACAGTGGGGCAAAATCAAGAACGATAAGATCTTAAGGTGGAGGATCGAACTCTCCACCTATAATTACGATATAGTATATCGTCCCGGGAAGCTCAACAAGCTCCCAAATGCCCTGTCCCGCGGCACATGCGCCAGTGCGCAAGATGGCCGACTACAGGCTATCCACGATGACCTCTGACACCCGGGGACACCCGGCTTATCCACTATATCAAGGCCCGCAACCTGCCCTACTCCACCGAGGGGGTCAGAGCTATGACCAGGGACTGCTAGATCTGTGTAGTTTGTAAAATGCACTTCTATCGACCAGATAAGGCCCACCTGGTGAAGGCATCCCGGCCCTTTGAGCGCCTCCGTATCGATTTCAAAGGGCCCCTCCCCCCCAATAACCGCAATACATATTTCCTCAACATTATTGATGAGTTCTCCCACTTCCTCTTTGCAATGCCTTGCCCCGACATGACCACGTCCACCGTCATTAAAGCCCGACATAGTGTCTTCACCCTGTTTGGTTTCCCCAATTATGTCTACAGTGACCGGGGCTCATCGTTCATGAGCGACAAACTGCGTCAGTACCTGTTCAGTAAGGGCATCGCCTCGAGCAGGACTATCAGTTATAACCCCAGGGGAAACGGGCAGGTGGAGAGGGAGAACGCGAACGTCTAGAAGACCGTCCTACTGACCCCGCGGTCCAGGAATCTCCCAGTTTCTCACTGGCAGGAGGTCCTCCCCGATGCGCTCCACTCTATTAGTCCCTACTTTGCACGGCCACAAACGAGACCCCTCATGACCGCCTATTTGTTTTCCCTAGGAGATCCACCTCAGGGGCCTCGCTTCCGTCCTGGCTGAAGACACCGGGGCCAGTCCTACTCAGAAAACACATCAGGGGCCATAAGTCCGATCCTCTGGTAGAGAGGGTCCAGCTCCTACACTCCAATCCCCAGTACACTGATATTGAACTAACAATATGGCTGACAGGATACGGTCTCCCTCCGGGACCTGGTGCCCGCCGGTTCCACCACCACCGCCCCCCTACCATATCTCGCCCAACCTACCATGACCAGCGCCCCCGCCCCTATATGGCTCCCGCACTCCCTCCCGCCCGCCAGCCCCCCTTCACCGATCCATAGGAATGAAGCTCCAGAAGAGACGCTACCGGAGTCTACGTCTGTACCCGCACCGGCGCCCTCACTACCGATGCCAGCATGGACGAGCTCGACACCCAGGCCAGCAACAACGCCAGAGCTTCGGCGATCACAGTGCACAATCCGTGCACCGGACCGGCTGAACTTATGAACCCGTCACCCCCGCCGGACTTCATTTTTTTAACAGGGGGGTGAATGTGGTGAATGTATTATGCCAATAATCCACCATTGTATTTGTATCTGTGCTGTTGCCCTTGTATTTGTATCTGTGCTATGCTGTTGCCCTGTGGGGCATTGGCCATTGTATGGCATTATCCATCGGGCAACATGTTGGGGCCTGTATGGACTCCGCCCATGGCTCCTCCCCTTGAAGGGAGGTATAAAGAGCAGTCGACCTGTAGGTGGTTCTCAGTATTGGATCAGTCGAAGGCAGGCACTGTTCTAAGTTGATTAAAGCCACAGTTTACTTCCACTCCCGTCTCGAGTGAATTGATGGTCGCATCAGGTAGATCCCATCAGGGCCTGAGGACTTATCTACTTTAGTGTTTTTCAAGATACCCAACACCTCCTCTTTATTAATATCAACATGACTCAGAATATCTACACATTCTACCCTGTACTCCTCATCCACCAAGTCCTTCTCTTTGGTGAATACTGAGGCAAAGTGTTCATTTCATATCTCTCCTATTTCCTCTGGTTCCACACATAGATTCCCTCCAAAATCCTTGAATGTACCAACCCATTCTCTGGCTACCCTCTTGCACATATGTACAAAACGCCTTTGGATTTTCCTTAATCCTGTTTGCCAATGACATTTCAGGACCCCATTTAGCCTTCCTAACTCCTACCTCAAGTTCTTTCCTACTTGCTTTATATTCTTCAAGGGCTTCACCTGTCTTCATCCTTTTATACCTTACGAATGCTTCCTTTTCCTTTTTGACAAGGTTCATACTATCCCTCGTTATCCAGGGTTCCCTATACTTGCCACCTTATCTTTCATCCTCACAGGTACATGCCAGTCCTGAATTCTAATCAACTGACATTTGAGAGCCTCCCACATGCCGATGTTGATTTTCCCTCAAACAGCCTCATCCAGTCAACACTCTCCAGATCCTGCCTAATGCTGTTGTAATTAGCCTTCCCCCAGTCTAACACTTCACCTGAGACCACTCTTGCTCTTTTCCATAAGTAGCTTAAAACTTACAGAATTATGATCACTGTTCCTGAAATGATCTCCGACTGAAACTTCAATCAACTGGCCGGTCTCATTCCCCAGCACCAGGTCTAATATGGCCCCTTCCCGAGTTGGGCTATTTACATATTGTTTCAAGAAATCCTCCTGGACGCACCTTACAAATTGTGCTCCATCGATACCTCCAGCAGTTAGTGTGTCCCAGTCAATATAGGAAAGTTAAAATCACCCACCACAACAACCCTGTTGTCTATGCATCTTTCCACGGCAGCACGGTAGCAAAGTGATTCGCACTGTGGCTTCACAGCACCAGGGTCCCAGGTTCGATTCCCTGCTGGGTCACTGTCTGTGCAGAGTCTGCAAGTTCTCCCCGTGTCTGCGTGGGTTTCCTCCGGGTGCTCCGGTTTCCTCCCAAAGACGTGCAGGTTAGGTGGATAGGCCATGATAAATTGCCCTTCGTGACAAAAAAAGGTTAGGAGGGGTTATTGGGTTACGGGTTAAGTAGGTCGGTGCAGACTCGATGGGCCGAATGGCCTCCTTCTGCACTGTATGTTCTATGTTCCAAGATCTGGCTGCATACCTGCTCCTCTACCTCCCGCTGGCTGTTAGGAGGTAAACTCCCAACATTGTTACAGCACCTGTCCTATTCCTGAGCTCTACCCAGATTGCCTCGCTGCCTGAACCCTCCAAGGTGCCCTCCCTCAGGACAGCTGTGATATTCTCCTTAACCAATAATGCAACTCCCCACCCCTTTTGCATCCTCTTTTATCCTGCCTGAAGCATCTAAACCCTGGTTAATCCTGTTCCTGTTTCAACCAAGTTTCTGTAATAACAACGACATCATAATTCCACGTACTAATTCAAGCTCTAAGTTCATCTGTTTTACCTGAAATACTCCTCGCATTGAAACTAATGCACTTTAGCTCACCAGCCGCGCTGCGTTGACCAACCACTCCCTGCCTGCTCTTCCTCTTAATCTTACTGGCCTTAGTTTGTAGCTCTCCCTCAGTTATTTCTCCCGCTGACCTTCTGCTCTGGTTCCAACCCCCTGCCATACTAGGCAGTTCAATCTGTTTTTCTGCCTTTCACTTTTCTCCTTACTAACTTTAGTTTCTGTCCCCCCTTTACTACCCTCTGACTTCTTGCATTGGTTCCCATCCCCCTGCCACATTAGTTTAACCCTCCCCAACAGTGCTAGCAAACAAACCCCCTCAGACATTGGTTCCAGTCCTGCCTAGGTGTAGACCGTCCGATTTGTAATGGTCCCACCTCTCCCAGAACCGGTTGCAATGTCCCAAAAATCTAAATCCCTCCTCCCTGCACCATCTCTCAAACCACGCTTACAGACTGCATAATTGATTGTTGGGAAGTATGTTTTTTGGGGTGTTTATTTGCTCTAACCTGTTTTGATACATGTTTGTAATAAAATACACTTTTTTAAAAAATCTCTCAAACCATGCATTTATCCTGTCTATCCTGTCATTCCTACTCTGACTAGCACGTGGCACTGGTAGCAATCCTGAGATTACTACCTTTGAGGTCCTACTTTTTAGTTTATCTCCTAACTCCCAAAATTCAGCATGTAGGACCTCATCCTGATTTTTACCTATTTCGTTGGTGTCCATATGCACCACGACAGCTGGCAGTTCACCCTCCCCCTTTAGAATGTCCTGCAGCCGTCCTGAGACATCCCAGGACCCTTGCACCCGAGAGACAACATACCTTCCTGGAGTCTCATTTGCGTCCGCAGACACAGACTGCTGGTGCCACCCGGGCATCTTGGCACTGCCAGCCTGGCACCCTGGCAGTGCCATGTGAGCACCGTCAGTGCTACCCATTTGCCAGCCTAGCTGGCAGTGGAACTGCTAGGGTGCCAAGCTGACATTTTGCTCATGCCGGGTATCGGGCACTGGGGTGCCCTGCTGGTATGTGGTGGGTGTGAAGGGCTTCGAGGACTCCAAAAATGGTGAGTTGGGGCATTGGGGGGGATCTGAAGGTCACGTCAGGATGTCGAGAGATCGGGACGCCATTTAAAAATGGTGCCTGGTCTCATCTGCAGAGTTCCTCAGTGCAGGATATGCGGCTAAGTGCGGCCTAGGTGGGATATTCCTTGCCGGGGGCCGAAAGAAACCCAGAGTACCATTAGATAGTGAGGCCGTTACTGGCGCTACAAACGCTGAGAAAGACCCCTCGATTTCCGCCCAGAACGGACTCAATTTTTTAAAAATTAAATCGTGACCCAAGATGGTAGTGATCGTGGGTTTGGAAAGTGCTGCCTAAGGAACCTTAGTGAGTTCCTGTAATGAATCTTGTAGATGGCACACAATGCTGCCACTGTTTGTCAGTGATGGAGGAATTTCATATTTGTGGAAGGGGTAACAATCCAACGGGCTGCTTTGTCCTGGTTCTCATTGACTCCAGTTTTGATCGGGCTCCTTAATGCCACACTCAATCAAATAGAAAGAATAGCATCCCCACAGTGCAGAGGGAGGCCATTCAGCCCATCGAGTCTGCACTGACCTTTCGAAAGACCACCCTACTTAGGCCCAATCCCCAACCCTTTCTCTGTAACCTCACCCAACTTTGGAACACTTAGGGACAATTTAGCATGGCCAATCCGACCTAGTCTGCACATCTTTGGACTGTATGAGGAAACCCACGCAGACACAAGAAGAATGTGCACAGCCCACACAGACAGTAACCTGAGGTCAGAATCGAATATGGGTCCCTGGTGCTGTGAGGCAGCAGTGCCTGCCACTGTGCTGCCCACAAATGCTGCCTGATGTCAAGGACAGTCACTCTCTCCTCACCTCTGACATTCAGCTCTGAAATGAGGTCAGGAGCTGAGTGACCCTCGGAGAACCCAAACTGAGTGTCCGTCAGCAGTTTATTGCTGCGTTAAGTGCCACTTGCTACTGCTGTTGATGACATTTCGATCACTTTCCTGATGATTGTGAGTAGACTGATCGGATGGTAATTGGTCAAGTTAGATGTATCCTGTTTCTTGTATGCAGGACATCCCTGGGCAATTTGCCACATTGCCAGGTAGTTTCCAGTGTTGTTGCTGTATTGGAACAGCTTGGCTAGTGGTGCGGCAAATTCTGAAGCACAAGTCTTCAGGACTATTTCTGGATTATTGACAAGGCCCATTGCCTTTGCAGTATCCAGTGCCTTCAGCTGTTTCTTGATATCAATTGAAGTGAATTTACTTGGCTGAAGACTGATATCTGTGATGCTGGGAACCTCCGGAGAAGACTGAGATGGATCATCCACTCGGCACTTCTGGTTGAAGATTGTTGCGAATGTTTCAGCCTTTCCTTTTGCAAAGATGTTTTGGGTTCCTCTATCATTAAGGATGTGGTTATTTGTGGAGCCTCCTCCTCCAGTGAGTTGTTTAATTGTCCACTACCATTTATCGCTGGGTATGGCAGGACTGCAGAGCTTAGTTTTGATCCGTTAGTTGTGGGATCACTTAGCTCTGTCTGTTATTGCTGCTTATGCTGTTTGGCACGCAATTTGTTCTGTGTCGCAGCTGCACCAGCTTGACATCTCATTTTTAGCAATGCCTGGTATTGCTCCTGGCATGCTCTCCTGCACTCTTCATTGAACCAGAATTAATTCCCTGGCTTGGTGGTAATGGTAGAGTGAGGGATATGCAGGGCCATGAGGTTGTAGATTGTGGTTGAATACAGCTCTGCTGCTGCTGATGGCCCAAAGCATCTCATGCATGCTCAGTCTTGAACTGTTAGATCTGTTCGAAATCTATCCCATTTAGCACGGTGGTAGTGCCACACAACATGATGGAGGGTATCCTCAATGTGAAGATGGGACTTTGTCTCCACAAGATCTGTGCAGTGGTCACTTCCACCAATATCATCATGGACAGAAACATCTGCAGCAGGCACGTTGGTGAGAATGAGGTCAAGTATGTTTTTCCCTCTTGTTGGTTTCCTCACCACCTGCTGGAGACCCAGTCGATCAGCTGTGCTCATTAGGAGCCGGCCAGCTCGGTCTGTGGTGGTACTACCGAGCCATCCTTGGTGATGGACATTGAAGAACCCCACCCAGAGCATATCCTGCGCCCTTGCCATCCTCAGTGCTTCCCCCAAGTGGTATTCAACATGGAGGAGTATTGATTCATCAGCTGAGTGGGGACAGTACATGATAGTTGTGGTGATGTGCATCAATGTAAATGCATGTAGGCTAGCTAGACACTAGAGGGATCACCAGAAACATCACACACACACACTCAGCCAATAGATCAGTTAGATAGGAGATGACCAATAGACATTCACGATACACACGGAGGTGACACGATCACAGGGGGGCATTACACCAACCCATATATAAAGGACACCACACACATGATCTGCCTCTTTCCAGTGGAGACAGTCAGTGAGTACAGACACAGGATTGATTCAATAATAGACCCACCACGTGGATTGCAGCAGCTGGTTAATCAGTCTGGGTAGCTATAGTAGGATTAGCAGTAGTGTCGAACCCGAGTAATAGAAGTGTAAATAGCTTAATAAACGTGTTGAAGTTATCTCCACGTCTGAACCTTCCTTTGTCAAGTGCACCACAAGGAAGCCGCTTATGTTACACCTACAACATAACAAATCATGGTACCAGGACTGAACTGTTTCAATCCAGATAGCCATACCTCAGTGTATAGTGACAACCAGCAACGATACCCAGGCAAGATGTTTGAGATCCGGGTTCCGCAGCAGCTCCAGTGCCATGGCGATCTCCGCGAAAACTGGCAGGCACTCCGGCAAAAGTTTGAAATCTTCCTGGTGGCAGCCGAACGAGAAGATGTGGCCGATCCTGAAAAAACAGAACTTCTCCTCACCATCGCCGGTGCCAGAGCAGAAGAAATCTTTTAAAAATTCAAGTTCTCCAAGGGGCAAAACAGGAGCGACTTCCAGGCAGTCCTGGACAAATTCAGCAAATACTGTGAGGAAAATACACTCCAACCAGGAAGAAAAGGTAAGAGAAGCGCCAGTACTCATCTCGAGGCCGAGATCCTGGATCGGAGAACGATTTTGGTCGGCGGCCATCTTTCTAAAGGGACTGCACTTGCGCAGTTGCGCGAGAAACGCGCAGAACGGGAAGTTCCGTTTGCACATGCGCGAGAAGCCGCGCACGCGCAATCACGAAAACGGCCCAAAGTAAAGGAACAGCGATTTGCGCATGCGCAATCGCTTCCTACGCGCTACGTCACATGCGTCATGACGTCAGAGGCCCAGGACCACGCCCATTTATAGGGGAAACATCCCAAATTAAAGAAAAAATCTTTTAAAGCCGTAAAACAACCTTCCTTCACCTGGAATGACAGCACAATGCCTCAAATTGAACCAGGACATGAAATTAACCTCCGAAGAACCCTGCAACAAGCAGTTACCTACGCCCAAACCGATGATTCCGACCTTGAATACTTCGATACCGACCTTTACATTTTCTCTGGACCTCGCGAGCCTAATGCCAGCTCCGACGCAAACAGTGATGATATGGTTCGAGAAGACTATGACTCGGACGAACCTTTCACCCAGTACCAAACCCGAACCGCAACTAGACGTGTTGCAAATTGGCGACCCCCGTATTGAATCTGACGCAGACGCGGATTTGTTCTTCGGATTTGAGGATCTTCAGCCCAGCAGATATGACATCCCAACTCGTGACTGCAGGATGATGCTGCAGCCTGAAACCAAGAGACAGAGACCGGTACAAGCCCACAGAGAGCGGCCTGCTGCCACACAGAGCGTGGTCCACGCACCACTCAGGGTTCCCAACTCTACGAAAGAAGACATGCATGACTCCACACCACAGTCCTTGCATGAACAAGAAGTGACTCCAGTGTTGCAAGCCTCCACAGCGAGCTCGTGGACAGACTCCACAATTGCAGAAACCAAGACTCCAGAGCGCAGTCCTTGCATGAACAAGAAGCGACTCCAGTGTCACAAGACTCCACAGCGAGCTCGTGGACAGACTCCACGATAGAAGCGACGCAAGACTCCAATGCGCAGTCCTTGCAGGAACAAGACTATGAGGGTCTAGCAACCTCCTCTGACCAATTAGCGGCAGACGATGCAAGTCTGCCATGCTCAAGTAAACAGCAAGAAGACTATGGCAGTCTACCACGCTCCAGTGCACAGCAGGATGACCATGACAGTCTATCATGCTACAGTGAAGAACAAAGCGACGATGACAGTCCAAGCCCAAATGAAGGACAACAGCAAGACAATGACAGTCCACCCACATTGTTTGCACCATCAGATGAAGACTCTGCAATTTACCCAACCCAAGTGAACAACAAGCAGCTACTGAGGATCTACCCACGGTATGTGAGACGAGTGACGACAGCATCCCACTTCCCATACAAGATGTGCAAAGTGACAGACCTCAGCTAGTGTGTACAGAGGCACTCGACGATCACTGTGAGACCACTGGTGACTCCGGTGACACCACAATACTTCCACCCTCATTCGCTCGAACCTCTCCACAAGTCAATGTATTCCTGCATGTTCTGACTCCAGACATGCAGCTTCAAGAAATCTTAGCTGACTCCAGTGAACCTGCGAAGACTCCGGACGGGGAGCATCAACAAACCAACACTGACCCAGTTAAAACAGACCAGACTCCAGATGGGGAGCAACCAAACGCCGACTCTGATTCACGTAAGCCGGACTTTACTCCAGACAGGGAGTGCCGCAACCTAAGTGATGACACGCTCAGGGTGACAGCAGATGCCACAACGACAGGAGATGGATCACTTAACAATTACACTGGGTCAGTAATGACAAGCAGCGGCTACAGTCCAAGAGGAATGAATACACCAATATTCACCACAGCTCTCTCCACACATTTTTTCCACACCAGCAGTGCAGTCAATGACAGCTCATGCTGGACAAACCCAGTATTCAGGCATGCAGCAGCCAGCAGTCTATGCAGCATATTCTCAAACAGGCCAGCACTACGGATTGCCCACTAAAGGAATCAAGACCGAAGGAGGACTACCGCAAGCGCAATCTGCACTACAGACTGGATGCCTTAGTTACAGCCCAGGATTTGCTGCACCCCAGCCTGGCCAGACAGCATATTCCTATCAGATGCAAGGTTCTAGTTTCACACCATCACCAGGTATTTATGCGAACAACAATTTTGTTTCCAATTCGACAAGCTTCAACGGTTCTCAGCAGGATCACAATTCCTGCACAGCATGTGGCCAGAACCAGTATGTACAGTCTTATCCAACTTCAACATATGGTACATCCATTACCTCGAATTATACTGTTGATGGTACCTCTTCAACGTCAATCGCTACAAGATGCCATCCGACAGCACCATCACAAACATCGGAAAAAGAAAGACTCCAAATCAGACAGCGAAGTGATTTGACCACTTCTTGGTTCCTGTGGCACAGAGACGTTGATGGCGTTCAGAACCAAGAGAGACATTTGACTAGGATAATTGATGGTTTTTGGACTCACACGAATGATTTGGACTTATTGTTCAATCACTGTTCCCATGACTTGTATATACCTTAACCTATCTACCTGTTTTTTGTTTAATTTTCTCAAAGTGTGCAGAAATATGTAACATATAAAAAAAGGGGATCATCGAATTATCATAGAATTTACAGTGCAGAAGGAGGCCATTCGGCCCATCGAGTCTGCACCGGCTCTGAGAAAGAGCACCCCACCCAAGGTCCACACCTCCACCCTAACCCAGTAACTCCACCCAACACTCAGGGCAATTTTGGACACTATGGGCAATTTAGCATGGCAATCCACCTAACCCGCACATCTTTGGATTATGGGAGGAAACCGGAGCACCCGGAGGAAACCCACGCATACACGGGGAGGATGTGCAGACTCCACACAGACAGTGACCCAAGCCTGAATCAAACCTGGGACCCTGGAGATGTGAAGCAATTGTGCTATCCACAATGCTACCGTGCTGTGGTGATGTGCATCAATGTAAATACATGTAGGCTAGCTAGACACTAGAGGAAGCACCAGAGACATCACACACACACTCAGCCAATAGATCAGTTAGATAGGAGACGACCAATGGACATTCACGATACACACGGAGGTGACATGACCACAGGGGGGCATTACTCCAACACATAGATAAAGCACACCACACACATGATCTGCCTCTTTCCAGTGGAGACAGTCAGTGAGAACAGACACAGGGTTGATTCAATATTACACCCACCACGTGGATTGCAGCAGCTGGTTAGTCAGTCTGGGTAGCTATAGTAGGATTAGCAGTAGTGTCGAACCCCAGTAATAGAAGTGTAAATAGTTTAATAAATGTGTTGAAGTTATCTCCACGTCTGAACCTTCCTTTGTCAAGTGCACCACAAGGAAGCCGCTTATGTTACACCTACAACATGACAAATCAATAATCAACAGGAGCTATCCTCACTCATGTTTGACCTGACATGAGACTTCATTGGGTCCAGATTTGATGTTGAGTACTCCCAGGGCTCCCTTCTAACTGTACAACCATGTGCCACCACCTCTGCTGGGTCTGTCAGCCGTGGGACAGGACACACCCAGGAATGGTGATGGTGGTACCTGGGACATTATCTGTAAGCCCCCCTCATTGGGGGAGCTCATATTCCAAGAATATGCCCTGTGAGCTCCTCTCCTGTGGATTTAGAATTTTGCAATCAGCTGTTCCACACAGCCTAGAATACGGACAAAAGGAGAGATTTGCTGCTGCCTGTTTTATTTGAAGCTGAGTGGCTGCTACAGGGAACTGCAAGATAGGGAAGGAAATCGCTACAGGTGTACGTTTGGCCTCTAGCCTGGCCTGAGCTCCAGCCTGGGGCTGGATTTAGATACTGCCGGCCTGCCTCCTTGCATTTCCACAGCCTGCAGCAGAAGGAGGGGCTTGGGCTGTTTGCTGCTTGTTCCATCTGCAGGGCCCTAGGGCCTGAGACCTCTCAACAAACAGGAGGTTGTTGCAACATCTGGAAGGGGACAAAGAGGAAAGGAAGGTTACTGCATCTGGACTTTATTTCTTTTCCAATTGCCGATTGTGCTGAGATGGGATAACACCTGTGGACTGTTTTGCAAGGCCCCTGCTTAGCTGAAGACCCTGTACCCCATCCACCCACCACTGAATCAAAGACCATTTTGGGAGACCAGCCTGCTAGCCTGTCTCGGTCGAGCTGGGGGCACTGGCCCATCCTTTTGTGCCCCACCTTTCTGCTCCTCCTTCCCCTCTCCTCCCTTGTGTAGGAGTGTTTTCCAAGGCTTGAGTATTGAGCCAGCCTTAACGTGGGGTTCATCCCTCATTGTTAGGCCTTAGCTTAGTAAACAGAGCAGACACACAACAACCTTGAATAAGATGGCTTTCATTACCCCAAGCTTGGTTTTGTGTACACGAGAGATGGACCTGGACAATGCCAAGATCGATCTGCTGAAGACTGACAAAACATAGCAATTATACGATTTCCAAAAATCAATAGTCCACCCCAGTTGGACTCGATCCAATCCCTGAACCTGTCATGTTCAAACACTATCCAATAAAATTGTGACCAACCCATGATTTAACCGCATCCTGTCACATTTTGTTTACCAAGGTTCTGTGTCCATTTTAAGTTGTTTTTCCCATCCTAATATCCTGCCCACCCTTTGTCCAGCTAGGGACAGGATGTCAGAACTGGCTTCCTCTTCATCATGGATTGTGTCAGAGGATATTGGGGGCCACTGATAAAACTTGTTTACTCAGTCCACTATGTAATCTGCTGACCACACAATCCCGTTCGTCTCAAAAACATGGGCAAGTTAGCTAGCCTAAATCCCATCATACATTGTGCCCACTGCTTGTAGTCAAAGCCTACATGATTATGACTGTTGTGTCCTAAAATACAGGTTTAATGGTTAATATTGATTACTGGGCATACTTTCCATAATTAATCTCAATCCTTAATAAACTAATTTATGCAAAACTACTCTAGTGGCATCCTAGCTATTCAGTTTTAAGAGGTCTCATCGCTGAACACCCCCTTCACTTTGTACTTTGGGCACCGGTCCATCCCCCTGCACCCCATCCTCCTGTGCCTTCCCCCCTTTCTCCCCTTCAATTACTCCCTCCCCATTCTCCCCTATCGTCCACCACTGGCCGGGATGGCGGCAATGCTGCTTACACCAGTGGCGGGGCTCTCTAAAGTCACCTACGTGGGAGTGGTGGCCTCCACCCTCCTCACTGCTCCCAAGGCTCCGTCACTGTTTTGTCTTTTGACACAAAAACTCAGGTGA
The DNA here is from genome assembly GCF_047496885.1 of Scyliorhinus torazame. Classification (NCBI taxonomy): domain Eukaryota; kingdom Metazoa; phylum Chordata; class Chondrichthyes; order Carcharhiniformes; family Scyliorhinidae; genus Scyliorhinus; species Scyliorhinus torazame. The sequence continues at coordinate 136,794,096 of NC_092715.1, forward strand.
AGTATTGCACTCACCTCACAACGTCAATCGAGATCTCCGTCTGTGCTATGGCCGAAGTTGTCGGCCCTTCGGTCATCGTTGCAGCCTAGAAGGTGTATAGCAAGGCTGTCTTCTTTCTGAGAGCCGAGCGGGCGGCCCACCTCTCCCTGGGAAAGGAGCTCAAGGTTAGCAGGATCTACCTGGTGGTGGACCCGCTGGAGGCCACTGCCGAGAGAGTTATTCTCTCTAATGTCCCGCCCTTTATTCCCACGGAGCTCCTCCTCCCACACCTCCATCTACTGGGGGTGGTATGGTCTTGGGTGGTACCGCTCCCACAAGGCCTCAGAGACCCCACCCTCAAGCATATTTTCTTTTTCTGGCAGACGGTCTTTTTTTGCCTGGCCCGGGAGGAGGCCCTGGAAGGGGCTTTGGAGATCCCTTTCAGGGATAAATACTACCGCATCTTCCGGTCTGCGGGTGGCGTGCGGTGCCACGCCTGCAAGAAAGTGTGCATGTTAGGAAACATTACCCCACCTCTAAGGCTGCCGCACCTACGAAGGCAGCCGCAGCTTGTGTCACCACCCCCTCTCCTTTCACTGGCCTTGGAACTAACCCTCTGTTGTGGGGAGCCATGCTGGCACCAACCGCCACCTCGGCTGTCGGCATGGAGGCGAGGGGGAACCCATGTTGCCGGAACACACAGAAGAAGACAAACAGGACGGTTCGACAGTGGCTAGGTTTGGATCCTTCTGACCCTGACTGACCCAGTGCCCCTGCTTACCGGCTCAGGTGCAGCCGTTACGCCTCGCCCCACGATCACCCAGCAACACCTCAGCCCGGTGTAATTTCATCATCGGATTTAGGGCCCGGCGACATTTCTGCGCAGGCCCCTGTGGATGGCGGTGGTGAGGTGCGTAACCTTCACTTAGAGGGTGCTCTGCCCCAACTGCAAATTTGGGGGAGAAGCATTGAGGGACGAGGAGACAGCCCGGTGGGGGGGTCTCCAGAGATAGAGGTCTCCCCGGCGCATGACCCTCTCCCCCTAAAACGGCGTCACTCCGGATTCGTTCCCATCGACGTCATGCCCAGTCCCAGAAAGAAAAGAGGGGCTGGTTTGGAAGACCCTCTGTCCCAACCGCCGTCTTCGGGCATCTCCACCACCATCCCAAAGCTGTTTCCGGAGTTGTTTCCGGGGCCTTCCGGTGACCGGGTGGCGGGGACGGAGCAGGACTCTGCACCACCGCCTCCCTCTGGCCCGGGATCCTGGGAGGAGCCTGAGGAGATCCCGCCTGTTGATGATCCTGGTGGCGGGATCGAGACAGGCCCTGGGTTAGTTCGTAGGCCCATGTCGTCCACTGCATTCAGTGTGATGGAGGACCCGGGCCCGGAGGGCGACTGCCCGATGGCTGTCAACTGCTCGATGTCGGGAGCAGAAAGTGCACGTGAGGCTCTCTGCAGCGGGGTGCTTGGGTCACTCGTGCCTGACACTGTGTTGTCCCTCGCTCCCTCTGGGGAAACCCCTGGAATCTGTCACATTATAATTGAGGGTTCTTTTTTTCTGCCTCTGTAGAAAAGTCAGGCAGTGCCCTATTGGGCCCCCCTCCACCAAACCCCCTCCCTCCCTTCCTTCCCCCCCCCCCCCTTCCCCTCTCATCCCACTACCCCCCCATCCCGCCTCCCCTTCCTCCCCTTTTTATGTCGGTACAGAGACGAGGGTTTCCGGTCTCCCCAGGGAAGGGTACCCAATTAGTGTTTGTACTGTTTGGCCTTGTGCAACTGTAATGTTTACTGTTTTAATAAAAATATTTAGGGATACCGAATACTCCCCAGCCAATAGGATTCAGGCAGGTTATAACAAATACTGCAAAAGTCACCATGCAAAGGCCCTTTACAGATGGCAAACTTCCTCAAGTCCTTTGGCGATCAGTTAGTGACAGGAGAACTGGACCGTGATATCTGGAAACTTTTAGTTGCAACCTGACACAAAGGCAGCTGGGGAACATGCAGAACAAATAGAAAGAACTACTTCTGACTAAACGCATAGACACTCTTGTGTTTATAACAGAGTATTTGTCACATTTATACAAGGCTAATTTTGATATTCTATCTAGCATGTTGCACTGTGTGCAATGATCAGCATTACTCAACCTAGTGTCTGCAGAATTATGTTCCCAATACAATTTAATGGCAGCAGCAGTCTCATACTGAGAGCGTGACCTACTGGTCACGGTAGGCCGAAAAGCGACGCGATGCGACGCAACGTGACCGGTAGATCTCCTGAGACGTAGCAATGTGAATCCCGCCCATTGTGGGCAGATCTTCTTTTCGCAAATCTGCATATTAGAGCGCGACAGCTAGTCTCATTCTAATATGCATTCCCACAATCTAACCAAGGCGTGGGATCTAACTCTCTCGCCTTGGAGATTTCGGGCAAGCACCATTCAGTGCTGGTCCCCACAACCAGGAATCAGATGGAACAGCACTCGTGGGGGTCTCCTAGGGGATTGGAGGCCTCCTGGTGCTTGCCTTCTGGGCAGGGTGGCACCCTGCCATTGCTGGTGCCACCCGCATACCTTGGCATGCCAGCCTGGCACCCTGGCACTGCCAGCCTGCCACACTGGCAATGCCAACTGTGTGCCAGTCTGGCACTGCCAATGTGTCTAGGCAGCACTGCCAGCTGGCAGGTGCATTGACAGGATACCAGGCTGGTAGTGCCAAGCTGGCATTTTTCTCGTGATGGGTTTTGGGTCATGGGATGCCCTGTGCAGGTGCAGGGGGATGTGGGGGGCCTGAGGACCCCCTTATAGATGAGCTGCAGCTTTGGGGGTGTTCAGGGGTCACGACGGTGGATTGAGAGATTCAGATGTCATTTAAAAATGGTGGCCCATTCTCCTTCTGCACTGAGGAGTTCTGGCGAGCAGAGCTCTTCAGTAGAGAAAATGGGACTAAGTGCGGCCTCTTCGGGGAGTTCCCCGCTGAGGCTCCGAATCTACCCGAATGGGAACAGAGACCCATTCGGTAGGGTGTTTTTTTTTTGCACTTTGAGTGTCGGGAAACTCCTGGCTAAACGCGCTCATTCGTTTATTATGGGATACTGTTCCCATTCGGGTAGATCGCATCCGAGATTATTTGCTTATGAACATGATTCCATGTACCGCATTGCAGATTTTAAAATATGTTAACTTTCATCTTTCATTAATTCTTAACAGTTGGTCCTACTACTAGCTCAGGAATAAGAAGTGCATTCATTGCACTTGCACTTCTGCTGCTTGAATGAGGCCAGAATAGATATGTAGCCCTGTTAAAACTTATATATTTGTAGGAGGTTATAGTAACCAGATATGGAAAACGGTTCTTGGTCTGTTTGAAATGACATCAGGCAGCTGTATCTCTGGGGCATCTTTCAAAATTGAAAGTACAGTGAAGCTAGGTTGTGGATTGCGAATGAACATTGCTGGCTGAAAAGTAAACAAAATGGTTAATTAGAAAGAATCGGTGTTAAATATCTATTGGAATTCAGTAAGTTTCTTCAAATTGTAAAATCGTCATCATATTTTGTGTGGATATCTGAGCCCTCTGGTTGTTTGTCAATGATGATTTTTTATTTTGATGCATTGTCAGGTGAGGGTTGAAAATAACATTCCTACTTTGATGTTTAATTTAAATATACTTGATGGGGAATCCTATTAGTCAAATAGATAAGGATCCTTAAACTCAGCTTTGTTGCAAGTTCTTCAATGTACGCTTTCATTCGAATTATGCCAGAAAGATATGGGGTGAAACCTTCTGGCTGTTTTATGGCGACAGAATCTTCGGTTCCTTCTGATGGCACATATTCGCCACAGGTTTCCCGACGGCGTGGATTGGATTCAACGGGAAATCCAATTGACAGTGGCAGGCCCAGTAGATTCTGCTGCCAGCCAATGGTGGGCCTCCTCCTCCCGCCGTCGGGAAACACACCACAGGGGGGCCAGAGAATCTGACCCTTGGTTTCATTAAGAAGGCTAATTTTCATAGAATCACAGAATTGGCATAGCATAGAAGGAGGCCATTCAGCCCATCTTCTATGCACTGGCTCTCCAAATGAACAATGCATCTAATGTCATTCCACTTCCTTCTCCCCATAACCCTACACATTCCCCTTTTCAGATAAGAATCCACATCCCTCTTGCATTTTTGCAGAACATAGCAATAGTTTCAGGCAGGAATGGGTCATTGGTCCATCTAGCACATCCATCCATAATGTTCTCTTGCTCCAATCCTTATAACTGTAAAGATAGGCTGAGCATGCCAAGGAACTGATGAGGCTAGCAAGGAGGGTTCACAAAGAATTATATAGCTGGGCACTTGAAAAAGAATGGCAAAGCATTCTTCAAGTATGTCAGAAATGAACAAAGAATGGCCCACTAGAAAATGAAAATATGGAAGGGGAAAATAGAGAAATTGCTGATGCACTTGATCATTATTTTTCAACAAAGAATGGGGGAGAATGCAATAATTGGAGTAAGTTTAAAGTGAACATGGAATGATTTTTTTTTAAATCACAAGAGGATGTATTGGGCAGGTTGCTGAAGCTCAAGCTAGATAAGGCTCCGAGCCCTGATAAGTTTCATTCCTGGATTTTGAAGAAATTGATCGTGAGTTCTCTTGCAGACATTTTTCAGACATCACTGGACGCAGCCTAAATCCCTGAGGATTGGGAAATGCAATACTCATCTTCAAAGAAAAAAGGGCACAAGATGAACCATCAAATTATAGACCTACTGCCACATGTGGGAAAATGTTTGAAAGTATTTTCTGGGATAATGTAGAGGGAGCATCTTGAGGAGCATGTGCTAATCCAATATGGTCAACCTGGACTTAGGACTGGAAAGCAATGCTTGACTAATTCATTGAATTTCTTTGGGGAGATTATAATGAAAGGACACTCACATTTCTGTGGTGTAGTAGTGAGTAGTAGCTAAAATATTTCTAATTTTCCACTGCAAGACGGAGTATTGGATTAAAGTGCTGACTTTCGACTTCTAGCACCCCTGTTAAAATCCAACTAAAATCCATACTAAAGTGATAACAATCTCCTCTCTCTCTGATAACCAGAAATGACCCAATTTCAGCAAACTCAATCCAGATCCTCACGGCGTGGGGATAATTGACCACAAGTGAATTTGACTAAGCGTCCCAATTAGGCCATAAGACAAAGGAGCAGAATTAGGCCATTCGGCCCATCGAGTCTGATCCGCCATTCAATCATGGCTGATATTTTTCTCATCCCATTCTCCTGCCTTCTCCCCATAACCCTTGATCCCCTTATTAATCAAGAACCTATCTATCTCTGTCCTAAAGACACTCAGTGATTTGGCCTCCATAGCATTCTGCGGCAAAGAGTTCCACAGATTCACCACCCTCTGGCTGAAGAAATTCCTCCTCATTTCTGTTCCAAAGGATCATCCCTTTAGTCTGAGGTGGTGCCCTCGGGTTCTAGTTTTTTCTACAAGTGGAAACATCCTCTCCACATCCACTCTATCCAGGTATTGCAGTATCCTGTAAGTTTCAATAAGATCCCCCTCATCCTTCTAAACTCCAACGAGTACAGACCCAGAGTCCTCAACTGTTCCTCATATGACCAGCTGTTCATTCCAGGGATCATTCTTGTGAACCTCCTCTGGACTCTTTCCACGGCCAGCACATCATTCCTTAGATACAGGGCCCAAAACTGCTCACAATACTCCAAATGGGGTCTGACCAGAGCCTTATACAGCCTCAGAAGTGCATCCCTGGTCTTGTATTCCAGCGCTCTTGACAAGAATGCTAACATTGCATTTGCCTTCTTAACTGCTGACTGAACCTGCACGTTAACTTTAAGAGAATCGTGAACAAGGACTCCCAAGTCCCTTTGTGCTTCTGATTTCCTACGCATTTCCCCATTTAGAAAATAGTCTATGCCTAAATTCCTCTTTCCAAAGTGCATAGCCTCACACTTTTCCACATTGTATTTCATTTGCCACTTCATTGCCCACTCTCCTAACCTGTCCAAATCCTTCTGCAGCCCCCTTGCTTCCTCAATACTACCTGTCCCTCTACTGATCTTTGTATCATCTGCAAACTTAGCACCAGTGCCTTCAGTTCCTTCCTCCAGATCATTAATGCACATTGTGAAAAGCTGTGGTCCCAGCACAGACCCCTGAGACACACCATTAGTCACCGGCTGCCATCCTGAAAAAGACCCCTTTGACTCCACTCTCTGCCTTCTGCCAGTCAGCCAATCCTCTATCCATGCCAGGATCGTACCCCTAACACCATGGGCTCTTAACTTATTTAACAGTCTCCTATGTGGCATCTTGTCTAAGGCCTTCTGCAAATCTAAATAAAATAGTTGATTACATTAAATGGAAATGTTTACACTAATGCAGAGAGAGTTCTTTTCTGAAGTTGGAGCTGAAACACAATATTCAGTCACAGTAAAGAGATACGGCACCTGCTTGTGTAAAATAAAAGAGATCGATGCTAACAGTGAAATTCAAGAGAAAGTAGAAATGATCCCCCTCGGGAGGCATAGAACTCATCTAGTGAAATTGGACTCTCACTTCCTGTCTAGATATATTCATTTTCTCTCATATCTCCATTTATTTTTCAGCTGACAGTATTGTCTCTCTTATTACCAGCTCCAACCTGGTTGATATTCTCTTAACATTGTTTTTCATGCATAGAGCTATCAAGGCGATGAAATTGCTCTGAGAGTTAGGCTAACTACATGTGTTTAGTGTGTGTTATGGTATGGTAATATTTACGATTAAAGGAGTGGTCACTAACTTTGCATGGACCCTTAAATTGTTCCTGGGGATAAACATATGCAATACAGATTAGTACAGTGGTGTTCAAAAATTAATGACCAGTTCAGGGAGATAGTGCTTATTTATATTTTAGCTGATGATAAACTGCATGAAAATGTTAGGAGAACTGTGGGAAATATCTATGTTACCATATCATGTGACTCTAGCAAATTCTGTTTTATAATGTTCCTGTAAAGCACTGTGGGATGGTTTACTATGTTAAAGGTGCAATATTAATCACGTATTATGTATATAATATATGTTGCTGTTGTCCCATTGGCTATCATTTTTAATGTAAAAAAGGAAAATAGTTGGTTCAATAGAAATGAATTAATGTAAGGTCTTTTTCTTTTACCTGAGCTGGAGACACAGACTGCACAGCAGAATTGAAAAGAAATTGCAGGTTTGAACTCATTAAGTGCATGATTAGAAGCTTAACAACAGGAGCAGCATTGAAGGTGCATTCTGATTGGCTTTTCAATGGATCATTAATTACATCTATCCAATTTCACAGGAAGTGCACAGAGCATAGGCAAATATTCTTGAGTGTTCAAAGGAAAGCAAATATTAACTCTTATTCAATACTTTACCTGTAGCCGAAGAGCAATTCACCTCTTATATTGTCATTTTCTTCAAGTTAACTGGGGAGTGAGCAGTGGTATGAAACAAAGGTCATTTTAAGGGATTTATATGTTATGGGTGAAATGTTAGAAATAAGGACAGGTGGGTTTAATTTAATGTTTCTTTCTCTGGTGGTTGGATTCATTGTAGATAAAGGTGTTTGTGTGTGTGGTGCTTGGTTTCAGTTCCAACTGGGATTCTATTCCGATAGAGAGAGCTACAGCATGACATAGCAATAGGCCATCAGATGTATGCAGGTGGTGCTTAGCAACTAGAGGCCCTTGTAAGGTAAAACAAAAAGCTTTCATTTGCTCATAGCTTTTTTTTAACTAAAAAGCTAGGGCAGTTGCAGATAGACAGCTGGAGGGGAAATATCTCTCACTCTGCTCAAGGCAAGAGAAGCTGTACAATTGTGTAATGTGCAAGAAATCAAGCCCCAGATAAACTAAAGGACCGTTGGTCTAGAAACCTGGAAATGGAATAGGATGCTGTTCATGGGCACCACAGACAAAGCTGTGAAGGAATTGGCTGGTGAGAATATAGGTTTCTACAGTAATCCTGAACGTTGGTAAAGTAATCTTAAAGTGTGGAATGTCTTACTACAGTTTGTGAAACAAATTTTAAAGTAATTGGGAAGACAGTATGGACAGGGTTTCAGAGTTTGTGTAACAGTGGAAGTCAGTCGAGACAAAGAAACCCTGATGGGTTGGAATAAAATCCTGGAGTGGAGTCAATGGTAAAAATGGAGTAGAAGCTCTGTTCACAAAAGTCTTTTGGAAAACATGGATTGGATTACGGAATGAAAACAGCTAATGGCAAGCATGATTATGAGATAATATTTTAAAGTGTGTTTTGTGATTAGAGTTGGAACCCCTCTTTGGAGGTTATCTGAGGAGGAATTCACAGATCTTCACTTGGGGTTTCAGAGTGAAGTGTGTATTTGCTATCATGCATCTTCTGCGCGCCAAAGGGACTTTATGTGTTAATGAGATTATTTTAGCTTTAAATGGAGTTTATCATCTGTTAATCTTAAAATCTGTGTGTATTTGTTGAACAGGAGGGTGGAGGTGTGTGTAAAGGAATATTATAATCCAATTTTTTCCTATGTTTAATGAATGTCCTTTTCTAGTTGTTAAAATTAATTAGCGGTTCTGTGACATTGTGCCTCCCCACGTTTGATTTTTAAAATGTATAAGTTACGGTCTTTTAAGCCAGGGTTCCACTCTGGGATCTTCCCGCCCATTTATAGCATCAACTGGGATCGTAACAGTAATAAAGAACATGGTTGTGATTTTTGTTGCACTTTAATGAGAAAGAAAGAAAAGAAAGAAAAGGAAATCGCTTATTGTCACAAGTAGGCTTCAATGTAATTACTGTGAAAAGCCCCTAGTCATCACATTCCGGCACCTGTTCGGGGTTACTAGAATTATAATTGAATTAAGAGAAAGGCAGAAATTGTGTCCCTAAAACTTTGCTTTGATCAACATTTTGACTAGCTCAAGATAACAAGTGCAATTTGGTTAAGAAATGTACTTTGCTGGGATGAAGAATTCCGTACAATGAGGGTGAATGGGATACTTTAACATTTGAAACGAATACACAGATCAGAATCACATCGGATGTTGGGTCAGATATTTTTTCGTTTGGAATTGGCTGCTTTTGTTTCAACCCTCGAGGAGACCTCTAAATAAACAAAATTACATATCAGAGAAAGAGGTTCATTCCTCTTGTGGCACTTGGAAACAAACCAAACAGTTAGAAGATACAGGCTTTAAAATGTTTCTCTGTATTCATAGAATCCCTACAGTGTAGAAGAAGGCCGTCCGAACTATCGTCTCTCATCGACCCTCTAAAAGAGCATCCATCCAGATCCACTCCCCAACCCACTCCAGCCTATCCCCATAACCCCGTTACCTAACCTGCACATCCCTGGGCACCTAAGAACAATTTAACATTGTCAATCCACCTAACCTACACATCTTTGGACTGTGGGAGGAAACCAGAGCACCCAGAGGAAACCCACGCAGATATGGGGAGATTGTGCAAACGCCACATAGACAGTCAACCAAGGCTGAAATCTAACCCAGGTCCCTGGAAGTGTGAGGCTAAAAGGGGCTAGCTACTACAGTGACCAACATCACTACTTCACTCAGGACATTTTCACTGAATTCGGGTGCAGCCAGAAATGCAGTCTCAGAACAAGGCCAGGACAATATTGCCAGTGATATGGCGACCTGAGTATTTATGCATCAGGGTCCTTCCAGGCTGGAGTTGGCAACATTTGCGACACCTCCCAGTTCATCATCCACTTTTGAAAAAGGAGATCACTGAGACTCTGTTCTCCAATAGAGCAGAAAACATTTCATTCTCCCACATGGGAGAGAAGCAGGCTGAACAAGTTTTGTAGGTTCACGAGGACTAGGCTTTCACATGATGCAGGATGCCATTGACTGCAAGTACATGACTTTAGGAGCACAACAGGTCAACTCTAAAATGTAACACAACTGGAAAGGGACTTCATCTCCTCAACAATTCCAGCTATTGCAAGACCATATGTCAGGTTGTTAATGCAAGTATGAAACAAGCTGAGTATAAAAAGTCAGAGAGTTAATTAAAACGAGAGTAAAGAAAGTGACAGCTAACACAAAAGGAAATCCAAAAGTCTTCTTTAGGCATATAAATAGTAATATGATGGTAAGATGAATGATGGAGCTTATTAGGAACCAGAAATGGGGGGGGGGGGGGGGGGGGCGCCGTTCAGATTGGGCAGGTTTGGCAGGGTGTTTCGCAGCGGCCACATTGGCGAGCTTGCAGCCTGTATTCAACCGCACTTAGTCCCAAACATGAGCCCCCACGTGAATTCCAACAGGCCTGGCTCCCTCGCTGTCTGATTTGCCGGACTCGCGTGTCAGCTTCTTGCCACTAACAAGAGGTAGCTGTTTTTAAACACACTCTCACCACTCACTCCCAGTCAACGCATAAGCATGGCAGCGCTTAGACCTGCTCCTTGCTTTGTGGATGTCAACCTGGTCAGGCTTCTTGATGCCGTCGATGAGATGCGGGCCACCCTGTTCCTCGAGGGGGTTGGAGAACCAGCAGCAGGGGCAGCGATGCTGAACTCTTCTTCTGCCGCCTTCGACTCCATGCTCATTTCTGGGCAGGAGTCCTGCCCCCAGTCAACAGATCCTTTCACTCGCCTCTAGTGTTCTCCCTCCACCTGGACCCCTCCTCTGGCTAAATACCTGCTCTAGAGCTTTTCATTCAGAACTGTTGGCGTGACATTGACCATATCAATTTCTCTGCTCCTCTCACCCACTCTAATCTGTCGCCTACTGAACTTGCTGCACTCTGTTCTCTCAGGTCCACTGACTTTGTCAATAAACCTACCGACAAGAGTGGTGCTGTTGTTGTCTGGCGTATTGACCTCTACCTCACAGGCTGAACACCAACTCTCAGACATTTCCTCCTACCTCGCACTGGACCATGATCCCACCAACGAGCATCAAGCCATTGTTTCCAGGACTGTCACTGAACTCCTCTCCTCTGTCGATCTTCCCTTCACAGCTTGCAACCTCATAATCTCCCAACCCCGGACAGCCCACTTATACCTCTTCCTCAAAATCCACAAACAGGATTGTCCCGGTAGACCCATCGTGTCAGCCTGTTCTTGCCCCACTGAACTCATTTCTTCCTATCTTGACTCCATACTCTCTCCTCTTGTCCAGTCCCTTCCCACCTACATCTGCCATTCCCCTGATGCCCTACATCATATCACAACTTCCAGTTCCTCGGGCCTAACCACCACCTCTTTACCATTGATATCCAATCCCTCTATACATCCATTCCCCACCATGAGGGTCTGAGGGCTCTCCGCTTCTTCCTCAAACAGAGGCCTGAACAATTTTCACCCACCACCATTCTGCTCAGTTTGGCTGAACTTGTCTTCTCACTGAACAATTTCTCCTTTAACATGTCTCATTTCCTCTAAAGCAAAGGCGTGGCTATGAGTATCGGCATGGGTCCCAGATGTACCTGTTTCTTTATGGGATACGTGGTACATTCCTTGTTTCAGTCCTACTCTGGCACCATCCCACAACTCTTTTATCGGTACATCGATGCCGCTTCATGTTCCAGTCTAGATGTGGAAAAATGTATTAATTTCGCTTCCAATTTCTACCCCTCTATCACCTTCCCATGGCCCATCTCCAACACTTCCTTTCCCTTCTTTGACCTTTCTATTTCAATAGACAGTCCACTAATATCCATTATAAACCCACTGGCTCCCACAGCTAACTCGACTACAGGTCTTCACGCCCCACATCCTGTAAGGACTACGTCCCATTCTCCCAGTTCATTCGCCTTCGTCACATCTGTTCCGATGATTCCATTTTCCAAAACAGTGCTGCTGGCATGTCTTTCTTCTTCCTTAATCGTGGTTTCCCACCCACTTTTCGGCCCCTTCCCAGGCAATCACAGACGATGCAACACCTGCTCCTTTACCTCCTCCCTGCTGTTGCTAATTTTGGCTGTTTGACTTTTAATTTGGCTCTGTTTAATCACGTTTGCTCAAGAGTCGCCAGGTATCTTTCGACACCGCCACAAGGTTCAGAACCGAATACTGATCAAAGATTCGATACGCCAGTTAGTAAGTTCAAAAGCAATGCTCATTTATTTTCACAGAGTCAAATCTACTCATATATAAACTCTACAAACTAAACAACCACTATTACTAAAGCCTATACTTAGCTTCGGGTGCCCACTCAGTCAGAGGAACAATGGCCGTTGCTCGGTTCTGAGGCTGATGGGTTGAGCTGTTTACAGGATAGCAACTAGGAGCGTCTATCTTGTAGCGTGCGTTGACTTGGAACTTACTTGGTCTGGTGTAACTGCTAGGCTGGTCTCTCTCTTCGCTGAGAGCCAAAGCCAAAGAAGAAAGATTCTCCCTTGGGGAATACCTTTTAGACTAAAAAGGGTTTCGCGTGCTTTTGGGCGGGCCTTGAACTTGGCCTCAATTAATTGGGTCTTTCCCAATCATTCGTATCGATCTTCCTCCAATAGAGGGGTGGTTCCCTGATTGCTGGGCGTGTCCTAGGTGACCGTTGGTCTGCTTTGTTTTAGTCTCTTCTGGCATCGGGGTGTCTGCCTTAACATTGTTTATCTAAATGTTTCCTTTTTGTCCCCGGAGATGGCTCATTAGTATGTAGATTGCTTAGCAATTTCTGTCCTGTCTGAGAGCTTAAGGTTCTAATCAACAGACAGACCTTGCACCTGCTTGTTTCTTAGTATTGTCCAATTTTCCCTGCATTCTTTGCAAGTGTCCATTTTGTAATCGGGACGTGGCCATCCCAGATGGCTACACACCCTCCTTGTGATCCTCAATGCGAAGCGTGAAGGATCACACTACTACGTCGTCTTCATCCTCTGACCAACCGGGGCACCCATACTTCGGCTCTACACTGTCCTATCCTATTCAACACAATTTTACCTCAACCATTTTAAATACATTCATTATCATAAAACTCTACGTGGCGCTATGACATTAACACATGCATTACAGAAAAATAATAAAAACTGGAACCTCTAACTATTCTCAATAAACAATCCTCATTCAAACAGTCCAAAAATACAAACAATGCAAAAATAATCTATACATCTTAAACTGTACAAAAGAGCAGCACACAAATTTCTCTGGCCTGGCAGTCAGACACAGAGGTTTACATCTCTTTATTCCACAGAATACATAAACAAAAATGGATGCTCTTTAATCCGTCCCAATGGGTTCAGGGGTCTGGTGAAATCCGAAAATGGGGGACCTAAACCTGTATACCGGGGTATGAGAGCGATATGCTCTCTTTCGCCATTTCCTAACTCTAAACGTTTGCACGACACTGCAAAGTATCGTCAGTACTAAGAGTGCTTCGACTACATATGAGAGTGAGAACCAGGTGATAAACTTATCACACCAGGTCGGGGTATTGCTAGCTGTCACTGGGCTAGTTATCTCGGGGTTCCGTGTAATACAGGGTTGTGAATCATTTACGGTTTGTGTGGTAGGGGTCAGGGGGGTAGCGTCCACGCGCAACTGAAGGGATCCCGTTAGGTTCCATGTGAACATGAAGGCTGTCTTCATCTTTGTCGGTCTTCTTCTTTGTCTTCTTCTGGAGTTCTGTGAACACAAGCATAATTTCTGTTATTATCTTGCTTAAGATCTCGTATGTCTGTCTGTCTGTCCTTTATTGCCAATTTCCCTTCTGTGACTCCCTCATTTAAAAAAAAACCTGAATATTTGGACTAGACATCGAAGAAAAATACTGCCATACTGCGAGCCGTCTCGCAGCCTGTGTGATTTACCATCCTAGTGTTTGAGGAGTAAATAGCACAGGGAAGCAACCTAAGGGTTGCCAAAACCAAACAAAAGAATTTTGAACGTAACGAGCCACAATGGGGTGCGTATGGGCCGTGGCGGGTAAGAAATGGGTGGAATCCACGGGTAGGACGGTGATCAATGCCGTATGTGCTCTACCTGAGCATAGCTGACCAGAGGGGGGTCCTCAGGCAGGGCGGGGACCAATGCCGTTTCTCCACTGCCTGAGCAACCGGCAAGAACGGGTAAGAATGTGGTCATCGTGGGGGCGTCCTCTCGAATCAGGAGAGTAGCTATGAGGCGTGTTCTGTCGACAAACTAGTTCCTCTGAACTATTGTCTGGGGACAAACTTGTTCCATTAACAGCCGTTGGGCGTCAAAGGAGTGGTGACGTGGGGTCGTGAAATCTTTCGGGTTTACGAACAACACTTAACGTTAACACTAACGACCAAACATACAACGAAAATGGTGCAGGTTCCATCAGAAAGGACACCGTATCTCTCCAGCGGTTCCTTTTTTTTCTCCATCATCTGGACACCTCACTGCTCAATAGTGAACAGGGTCGCAAAGGGATTCGTTTGGTGGGAGTCAGACTCTAAGCCATCATCTTCTCCCGGCTGCCAAACTCTTAACTGTAGTAACCGTGCTAAAGCTGCTTGGGGCGAATTGGGGTCCATCTCATCATTCCGGATGAGCCTGAACGAATTGTCTCGGTGCCAGAATCGTGTGTCGAGGTTGGAACTACTATGCTTCAATCCGTAATCGTTGGGCGGTGGGTCTGGGTCAGGGGCTTTGATATAAGTGATCTGAAATGGGTCAGTAGAATCATGCTCAGAATCGCTGGGAGTGGGGCCTGGTGCAGGGGTGTAGTCGTAACGTGGTGTGCTGTGGCTATCGTCATCGTGATCGCTATCACTGTCGCTGTTGCTGCTGGTTGAGGGAAGGGACAGGTGGAGTCGTGCCTCTGGGGGTGGAGTTGAAGTCATGTCGGAGGAAGGGCTGGACTGGGTGGGGGAGGGTAGGAATACGTCATCTGTGGGTGGGGTGTGCTCGTCCGCTGCTGCGAGCAGAATGTGGTGTGTGTGGTTATTCTGCGAGCCATAAGCCTTGAGCTGGTTTATATGAAACCACGCAGACTTACCATTGGGATAGATTATTTTGTATACTGAGGGGCTGACTTTGTCCGAAATGGAGTACGGTCCGGAAAACTTTGGGGAGAGGAATGAACTGGGGTTGTAAAGGGAAAGCATAACTTGTTGCCTTGCTGTAAACTCAGTGGCGTGTACTGTTTTGTCGAAACAAGCCTTGCTCTGTTTCTTCTTGGTTCCAAGTCTCACAGCTGCTGTGAGTTGGGCTGCCTTTATGTTCTGTATCAGTTGTTTAACTGCATTTTCATGCGTGAGGGCTGTAACTGTGGGGCTGGCCAAATCCAGTCCTAATAAATACTCAGTGCTTTTCATGGGGCGTCCGGTCATGAGGGTGTGGGGGGTGTATCCTGTGGACGTGGATACCGTGTTTCTTAAAAACATTAAAGCAAATGGGAGTACTGAATCCCAGGTGCTGTTATTCTGCTGAACCATTTTCCTGAGAGTGGCTTTCAATGTCCTATTCATTCGTTCTACAATACCACTTGAGTGGGGGTGGTATGCGATATGGAACTTTTGTCTAATGCCGAAAATCGTGAGGACGTTTTTCATTACACGTCCGGTGAAATGGGAGCCTTGATCGGACTCTGTACTGCGGGGGAGGCCCCATCCTGTAAAGATGTGGTGTGTTAATATTTTAGCCATTGTCTTGGCCGTATTAGTTCGCAATTGAAATGCTTCCACCCATTTTGTGAAGGTGTCTATGACCACCAACACATACTTGTAACCATTTCTGCACGGGGGTGATGGTTAAGGGTCCTACATAATCTATCTGGAGATTTGTCCAGGGTCCATTAATGGGGCGGGTATGACTAAGTTGAGACTTTTTAGCATATCTGTCTGGATTGTTCTGGGCACAGATTAAGCAATTCTCAATGTAGTGTGTTACATTGATTTTTAAATCAGGTCACCAGCAGAGCGGTCTGAGGTGGGCTAGGATGGGTTCAATTCCTTAGTGTCCATGATTGTCATGGAACTGACAAATGATCTGGTTCCTGTCCTGGCTGGGAACTATATAAATGCCATCCTTTAAAATCACACCGTCGTGTGTGGTGATTGCGTTTTTGTAATTATCACCCGGGGCTGGGAAGGTTCCCTTTAAAACTTCCCTGAGTTTCTCGTCCTCTTTCTGTGCCTTCGCTAGATCCTGAATGTTGGTCTGTGAGACCTGAACTGCGTGTACTGGGGTGCTTTCGGGGGGGTTCAAAAAATAACCATGCCTGGAGCCTGCCTTCACTAGGGCGTCTGCTTTAATGTTACCAGGGGGGGGAGAACGGTGATGACTGCGAACCTTAATCATTCCTTATTTCCTATCCTTCGCTGTCTCTAAGATATGGCAGAGTTATGGGGCTGAGGGTAGGGGTTTACCGTCCGCGGAAACAAATCCTCTTGTTTCCCAGAGTGGTAGGAACTCTGTCAAACTATTACAGACATACAAGCTGTCTGAATAGATGTCTGCTGGGGTCGGGAACGAGTCGGGGTGGTCTGCAATGTATGCAATTGCTGCCAGCTCTGCTGCCTGCGAGCCTAAGTGGCCTGGCAACTTTAATGAAATTTCATCTAGGGCGCGTCCCTGCACGTCCTCTACATCTATACAGCAACCGGTAATTCTCTCTCCATTTAACACTGTGGAGGAGCCATCCACATAAATCTTCAGGAGTGCGCACGTGTCTGTGGCTGGGGTCTCTGGGGTGTACTACCTGTTTTCCTGGGAGATGTTTTGGGAATAAATGGGCCTGTGTTCTGTTTCGTGGTGATGATCTCACATTCATGAGGGGTGCCTGCATACTGCAAATTATCGGCAAGGAATGTATGGGTTTTGGTTCTCTTTACCGTGATGTCCTGTCCCTGCAAAAGAAAGATCCAACGGGTTGCGCAGATCTGGCTGACTGTGCCATCCTTAAGTCGGCCGTCTAACAATAGCTGTGTCGGTGTCTGTTCTGTGAGGATGTTGATGGGGTTGAGTCCTGTAATGTTGGCGAAGTATTGTACTGCCCAAAAGACTGCGAGCAGGTGCCTCTCACAGGCAGAAAATCCTTGCTCTACGGTGTCTAACACGTGTGAGGCGTATGCTACGGGGCGTAATTGGTCATGGCGTTCCTGGAGGAGTACGGCCGAAAGGGTTCGGTCGGTGCTTGCAACTTCGATTGCGTATGGGGAAAGTGGATCTGGGACCTGTAATGCTGAATGCTCTTTTTAAAGCATCCACGGCATCCATATGCTGTGGAAGCCATTCCCAAGGTGCCTGCTTCTTGAGAAGGTCGGATAGGGGCGCTGCTTTAGTGGCAAAACCGTCAATATGGTTTCGGCAGTAGCCAACCAGTCCTAAAAATGACCGGACGGCTGAGACATTGTGGGGGAGGGGCAATTTGACGATCGAGTCAATTCTCTTTTGCTTGATCTCGCGTTTACCATGAGTGATCACTGTTCCCAAGTAAATCACTTTTTCTTTCAGAATCTGGGCCTTCTTAGGGTTGACTTTACACCAATTTCTTTTAGGAGTGCCAGGACTTCGGCGAGAAGCGAAATGTGCTCTCCCTTTGTGTCTGTCTGTAGTAACAAGTCGTCTACGTAGTGGGCCAGACAGTTGGGGCAGGAAAATTTTACTAAACCATTTGCCAGCTGTCGGTGGAAAATGGAGTCGGAATTGTGGAAGCCTTGTGGAAGGCACGTCCACGTGTACTGTTGCCCTTGGAATGTAAAGGCAAATTTGTACTGGCACGCTTTAGCAAATGGAATGGACCAAAAGCTATTACTAATGTCCAAAACCAAATTTTTTTTTGACTGGATTCCCTGTTTGAGCATGGTCTCGTGGCTATTGTGGGGGCTGCTGCTGGGGTTACTTTGTTCAGTTCCCGGTAATCAATGGTCAGTCGCCATGATCCGTCCGGTTTCCTGACAGGCCAAATTGGTGCGTTGTTTGTGGAGGCTACTGTTCTGAGTACGCCTTGATCCAGCAAACTCTCTATTACTTTGGAGATTTCTCCCTCTGCTTCCTGGGGAAATCCGTACTGCTTCTGGTGTTTAGGGTCGGGACCTGTAATGTTCACAAAGCCAGTCAAACTGCCACAGTCGTGCTTGTGCTGTGCAAATGCTGCTTTATGTTCCTGCAGGACTGCCCTAACCTGCTAATGGGTAATTAGTACCCATCTGTACTAATGGTTCGAGGGTCGAACCAGAAGTCTCATACTGAGCTAATCCTGTTTACATACTCTCCTACTGTGAGCGTGGCAGGGGCTCATGCTGCCTTTGCCATTTTCCAAACACACTTGTTAACTGGGTCAAAAGAAAGATTATGGGACCTCATCAAATCGATCCCAAGGATATGTTCTGCTGTCTGGGGCAGATCAACTAAAACTACGGGGTGCTTAGTCGTGATGTTCCCTATTTGTATTGCTACAGGGGCTGTGATGTGTCCCTGTTGTAAATGGCCTGTAAAACCGGTGAGTGTGATGGTGTCTGTTGTGGGCCACGTGTCTCGCTGAAACATCGTTGAGGAATTGAGTGTGGTGCGGGACCCTCCTGTGTCCCAAAGAAATTCTACGGGTTGTCCCCGGACTTTGCCTGCCACTACCGGTCTACCGGACTTGTCCCAAAGGGTGTCGCAGACCCACGTTGGGGAGCCCGAACACCGTCAGTCGGTGCCGTTCATGGCTGCATTCTCTGAACGGGCGCTAACATTATGGATCGGTTTTGCCCTATTCCTGTTTAGGGTGCCTGTCTGTTGGTTTCTCTGCTGCTTTTGGGGCGTGTTGCACTCTCATGCAACGTGTCCTAACTTTGGGCAGCACGGTAGCATAGTGGTTAGCACAATTGCTTCACAGCTCCAGGGTCCCAGGTTCGATACCCGGCTTGGGTCACTGTCTGTGCGGAGTCTGCACGTTCTCCCAGTGTGTGCGTGGGTTTCCTCCGGGTGCTCCGGTTTCCTCCCACAGTCCAAAGATGTGCAGGTTAGGTGGATTGGCTATGCTAAATTGTCCTTAGTGTCCAAAATTGCACTTATTGTTGGGTGGGGTAACTGCGTTATGGAGATAGGGTGGAGGTGTGGCCTTGGGTAGGATGCTCTTTCCAAGAGCCGGTGCAAAGTCGATGGGCCGAATGGCCTCCTTCTGCACTGTAAAATTCTATAAATTCTATAACTGTCCACAGTTGTAACATTCCTGAGCTTTGGCCTGGGGTGGGCTGTTCCTGCCCTCATTTACCCATACGGGGTCTGGTGTGCTTTAACTGGGTTCATCTCTGTCTGCTCTTCATCGGGTGTTATAAATGCGGTTTTGCCTGCAATTGATTGCTCCCAAGCGTGGGACAACCTCTTCAAAACCCATTTTTCATTGTGGGGTCATAATTTGCGCAAGCTTTTCGTCCGGCTTCTGTAGCGTGGGAGACTAGGATTCGGGTCCATTTGGCCATATTGTCTGGGGACAAATGGGGGCGGGCTAATTCTCCGAAAACTGCGGTGAAATGA
Organism: Scyliorhinus torazame; assembly: GCF_047496885.1. NCBI lineage: Eukaryota > Metazoa > Chordata > Chondrichthyes > Carcharhiniformes > Scyliorhinidae > Scyliorhinus > Scyliorhinus torazame. Next base: position 136,813,500 of record NC_092715.1, read on the forward strand.
ATCCACAAACGTCCAGCAAAACGCTGTGGGGTGCTTTGTCTTCTTTTGCCTACACTTACTTAGGCCTTCTACGGGGTCTCCTCTGTCATCCACCTCTCTGTCCCTTGCTGCTAACTGCCCTTTTAAATCCTTTTCTACCTCGCTCACGTCTACCTCACTGGTTCTGTCTCTCTCCTCTATCTCTCTACGGAGCGTCCTAACGACCTCCTCTGTGCCTCACAATTGTGCCAAACAGGACACAATTGCCATCGGCTTGCGAGCTTTCCCTAAGCTCTTCTTGTGGATCTCTGACAGGTTCTCCCACCAAGTATGTCCTATACTCTGTTTCCTCATTATTGCAGAATTCACTCCAAAGGGGCCATCTTTTCCCTTTGAGATATTTCCTGATCTCATCTTCCCAAATGGGACACTGTCCTACTCTACTGGTCGCTGCGACCTCAAATCCCTGGGGGTTCATAAGGCGTCCCATTACCTTCATTGCCATTTTCTCTATCTAGGTTCTCTACTGAATTTGGAACAGGAGGTGATAAAGTGGTGATGTAAACATGGGTACGGCTTACGCTAATTTCCGACCTACAAAACTCTCAACAGTTTTACGCAACAAAATCTCTCCGGTTTACCTTATCTCTGTTAGTACGCATGCATTAACACACTTCCGAATTTCAAATGCTTGATCAGGACTGTTCTTACGCTAGTGGTTTTTCTGTTCCCAATTGGATTCTCAATTCAAATTTTGGGTTCTCTCGGAGTGGTTAGGCCACTTCTAAGTCGAGTCCCGTCAGATGTCGTCAGTAAATGTTGCTAATTTTGGCTGTTTGACTTTTAATTTGGCTCTGTTTAATTACGTTTGCTCAAGAGTCGCCAGGTATCTTTCGACACCGCCACAAGGTTCAGAACCGAATACTGATCAAAGACTCGATACACCAGATAGTAAGTTGGTCTGCTTTGTTTTAGTCTCTTCTGGCGCCGGGGTGTCTGCCTTAACATTGTGTATCTAAATGTTTCCTTTTTGTCCCCGGAGATGGCTCATTAGTATGTAGATTGCTTAGCAGTTTCTGTCCTGTCTGAGAGCTTAAGGTTCTAAGCAACAGACAGACCTTGCACCTGCTTGTTTCTTAGTATTGTCCAATTTTCCCTGCATTCTTTGCAAGTGTCCATTTTGTAATCGTGAGGTGGCCATCCCAGATGGCTACACTGCTCACTCTCTCAGACCCTTAACACTCCTTTCAAGTGAGGCAGCATTTCACGTTCACCTCCTTCAATCTGGTCTATTGCATTTGCTGCTCCCAATAAGGTTGAATCTACATTGGAGAGACTAAATGCAGACTGTATGACCGCTTTGCAGAACACCTTTGGTCCGTCTGCAAATCAGGACCCAGACCTTCCTGTCGTTTGCCATTTCAGCTCACCGTCCTGCCCTCACGTGCACATGTCTGTCCTTGGCTTGCTGCAATGTTCCAGTGAAGCCCAGTGCAAATTGGAGGAACAGCACCCCATCTTCTGATTTGGCATGATACAGCCTTCCAGACTTAACATTGAGTTCAACAACTTCAGAGTGTGAACTCTCTCCTCCACCTTCACCCATTTTTATTTCCATCAATTTATTTTCATTCCTTCCATCAATCCTTCCCCCACCCCACCCCACAAGAGCCATCTGGACAAGTTTGTCCCAGAGCTGATGCGGTGTCACAGGCGTCGCCGTGCCATCCTGTTCTGGCCGCTGCCCTTGAGATGCACCGGAGTCAGGAGGGGGTGGAGTGAGAAGAACAGTCAACCGGCATAGTCCCCTTGGTCTCAATCCCTGGGTTCTGCTCCAGTGCGTCCTCTTCCCTGAGGGTACCCGTAGGGCCCTGGTGACTCCTGCAGCCTCTGAGTCATCTGACTCTGCCAATCCTGGCGGCTTCCCATTGTCTGCACCATGGTGTTGCGCCGTCAGTGATGCTCCTCAGTGACTGGGCCATGCTCTGGAGTGCCTCAGCAACGTCTCTCTGCATCTGAGATATGTCCCTCACTAACCGGTTACATGATATTATGGCCCTCAGCCATGGTTGTCACAAACTAAGCCGTGACTTTGACACTACCACTCAAGGCGTGGACGTCGTGTTCCAGGTTTTCCACTGCAGTCGTCACCCTAACAGTGTTGGCCTGGTTGCCATGCATTGCCAGTACTATCTCCCATGCCTGAAGGCTTTCGGACTCCTCCAAAGGGCCTTACAGTCACTGGAATGTCGCTGACACCCACTCCTGAATCTCACGGCTGTGTCCTATCATCTGGATCTGGCAGCCGGGGGATCTCCCAGGCCATTGGAGATCCCTGAGTGGTCAGTACAGGGCAGGGTGACACCCTGGTTCTCCCTCTGGTACCCAGCACCTAGGCACTGCCAGGGTGGCGCCTCGGCACTGAAACCCTGGCACTGCCAAGGTGCCCAGGAGGCACTGCTAGGGTGCCATGATGGCACTTTGAAGGGTGTCCATACCTATGAAAGGAGGGTTGACGGGGGGTATGAAGGGTGGGGGGTGAAGAGTGAATATGAAGGGTCCTCCGGAAGGTTGGGGGGGGGTGAAGGGTGGAGGTCCTGGAAGGGGGAGGGCGAAAGGGAGCGTGGGAAGACCAGAAAAGGGTGCCTCCAGTGACCTCATCATGGGGTGTCCTAGCTAGGGAGGAATGCCCATGTGTGTGGGGTATGGCATTACCTGTGGGTAGGAGGTGTGGGGGACCCTCAAGCTCACTTAGAGATCGGGCACTCTTTCAAAATGGTGGACCGATCTCTGAGGAGCCAGTCTGGCCAGTGAGTTCAGCTCCCCAGTGATGCAAATAATTCTAAGTGACGGCTTGACCGGGGACAAATCCCTCAGGGCCCGAAAAAATGACTAGGTGTGGTTAGACAGCAGTGGAGAACTCGGCAACAGAGTCAGGTGGTGGGGGTGGGGGGGGGGGGGGGGGTGGTGCACACACACTCCCAACCAAACCCACCTCAAATAACACTTAGCAACGTTTCCGTTAGATCGCACCCAAAATTTCATGGTGTAGGGAGTAGCATATTGGCATGGATAGAACATTAACTCACTCCCAGGAAATGGAGATGAAGCTTCAATGGGTAATTGGGTAATTTTCTGGTTGGCAGGATGTGATGAGTGGGTGCCACAGGGATCAGTGCAGGATCTCAACTTTTTCCAATTTATATAAATGACGTGGTTGAAGAAACTGAAGCTATGTTTGTTAAATTTGCTAATGATGTGAAGATAAGTAGGACACTAAGTTGTGAAGGGCAGCATGGTAGCACAGTGGTTAGCACTATAGCTTCACAGCACCAGGGTCCCATGTTCGATTCCCAGTTCGGGTCACTGCCTGTGCAGAGTCTGCACGTTCTCCCTGTGTCTGAAGTGGGAATTCCCCTTCCCCAAGTTGCCATAACCTGAAATATTGCCCTGTGAAGATAAATGAGGCAACTGCCATCTTCCATCAACTAACAGCAGAACTAGAGCTCTGTCCGAAGTTAAATTGCCTGGCCCTCATCTACAAAGGGTGATGGGAGAGGGATATTTCTGCGACTGGAAGTCTGTTTCCAGTAGGGCTCAGTGCTGAGGCCTGCAGTGATCTCTGTATATGTTAATACATGATAGTACATGAGTGGGCAACACGGTAGCACAGTGGTTAGCACAGTTGCTTCACAGCTCCAGGGTCCCAGGTTCGATTCCCGGCTTGGGTCACTGTCTGTGTGGAGTCTGCACCTTCTCCCCGTGTGTGCGTGGGTTTCCTCCGGGTGCTCCGGTTTCCTCCCACAGTCCAAAGATGTGCAGGTTAGGTGGATTGGCCATGTTAGATTGCCCTTTAGTGTCCAAAAAGGTTAGGTGGGGTTACTGAGTTACAGGGATAGGTTGGAGGCATGGGCTTAAGTAGGGCGCTCTTTCCAAGAGCCTAACCCTAACCCTAACCCTAACCCTAACCCAATGGGCCGAATGGCCTTCTTCTGCACTGTAAATTCTATGTTTCTATGATTAGTTAATGTGCAGTCAGTACAATCAGATGATCACTAGATGGCAACACTAACAGGAACTATATAAGGAGTTTCCCACTCTTTCTTAGTGTTAGTGTGTGTGTGGTGCAGCTAGAATATAGACGTGACCCACTCAGAGTGTAGTGTATTGTATTAATTGTTAGTTTAATCTAACCTTAGTTGATTCTATTACTAGTCAAAGTATTAAAGAAAAGAACTCACAAGTATATTATTTTGTTAATCAATAATTTGTCATCAACTGTTTATCATCAAGTTAAATACAACTTAGTGAGACAAATGAGTAATATATATATATTACACCTCTGTAATATAACAGGGCCCTTGTTATTTGTGGTGTACTTTAATGATTTGGATTTAAATATAGGAGGTATGATCAAGAAGTATATAGATGCTATGAAACTTGTTAGGGTGGTAAATAGTGAGAAAGGATAGTCTTGAACAGGGAGGATGATCAATAGATTGGTCAGGTGGTCAGCGCAGTGTAAAATGGAATTCAACCCAGAAAAGCATAAGGTAATGCACTAACAAGGCAAAGGATAACACTATGAATGGTAGGACTCTGTAAAGTACTGAAGATCAGAGGAACCTTGCAGTGCATATCCACAGATTTCGGAAGGTGACAGGAGAGGTAGGTATAGTGGTTAAGAAGGTATATGGGGGGGGGGCGGGGGGGGGGGAGAAACTTCCGGTGGCGGCAATGAGTGAGTGAGCCGCACATTCAGGGACTCTCACTCCAGCAGGATTTGTGGACCTGGTTCCCCGGATTTGCGGGACTGGAGCGCTGAAAGGACGGCCACGGGGGGCTAAGGAGCGAGCAGAGCTGATGCCACAGCGTTCGTGGCGGACCTGTTGATGCAGCTGATGGGGGCTGAAGCCTGTCCGCGACCGCCGGAGCTGGAGGGGGCACACAGAGTACAGGCGAGACAGGTACCAGGGCCTAAGCCAGAGGTGGCCAGGCGGCGAGCAGCCTTTAAACAAGTTAAGGAGGTGTTGTTCAAAAAGCACGTGAAGTTTGGTCTGCTCTTCCTGGCCCGTCTTTGGGTTACGCATCAGGGCCAACACCACTACTTCTCCGAGCCCGAAGAAGCGATGGGCTTTGTGAGGGATCAGGGGCTGGTCTCGGAAAAAGGACCCACGGACGCAAGCTAGGGTCCGTGAATTACCGGTTGAAGGGATGCCTACTGGGGCCTGGACTGCAGGTCGATTGTTTACTGCTTTAAAGGTGCCTTGTGGTGTATTTTCTGTGGGCAGTTTTTGCCTGTGGGGGATGTGGGGGGAGGGTATCCCCTCCCCTTCCCTCTCGTCTGGTCTTTTTCCTTTTTTCTGTTGCTTTTTTTTCTCTCTTTTTTTTTTCCTGGTGTGGTGGGTACCTTTTGTTGGGCTCTCTGAGTGCGCTGGAGCCTGTATTGTAACAAAAGGGTGGTCGGTCAGCAATGGGGATTAAAGATGTTGGTTGGGGGCTTTTGTTTCATTTATGTCTATGGTTTTTATGTTTGTTTGTTTTGGATGGGGGATGTACGGGTACTGGGTTATTGTGGTGTTATATATATATATTTTTTTGGTGCTCAGAAAGGGACGTGGGTTAACACTTTTCTGTGTACACAGCTGGAACTGTGTTGTACCTGGGGCAGCCTCGCGTTGCTGTTTGATGTTTACATCTTGTTTGATCATTCCCGTCTTAGTGAGACTGCTCCAGTGGGTTGGAGTGGGGGATGGTGTGCTGGGGAGGGGGGGATGAGGTCTGGGAAACACTGGGGGTGAGACAAGGGAGCGCCGGAGCGATGAGTCACCGGGCTAGCAGATTGGCTACTCAAGGGAGTCAGGTGGGGAGGGGGGGGGGGGGGGGGGGAGAATACAGCCAGTGAATGGCAGGGGTGGGATGTTATCGGGGGATGTTGTTAGGTGGGGAGGGAGGGGGAGTTATTTTGCTGACGTGGGGGGGGGTTGTGCCTCCCAACCAGGCAGGTCATCTGGAATGTCAGGGGACTAAATGGGCCAGTTAAAAGGGCACGTGTGTTTGCGCATTTGCGGGCTCTGAAGGCGGACGTAATTATGTTGCAGGAGACACATCTGAAAGTGTCTGACCAGACTAGGCTAAGGAAGGGCTGGATCAGCCAGGTCTTCCACTCGGACTTGGATTCTAAGTCCATGGGGGTAGCAATTATGATCAATAAGCGGGTTCAATTTGAGGCGGAGGGCGTAGTCGCAGACGGCGGGGGCAGATTCCTTATGGTAAGGGGCAAGCTGGAGGGGAGAAGAGTGGTGCCGGTGAACATATATGCGCCGAACTGGGACGACGTTGACTTTATCAAAAGAGTGCTGGGGAAGATCCCGGACCTAGACTCACGTAAGTTGATAATGTGGGGGACACTTTAATACAGTCCTTGACCCGGGGCTGGACCGGTCATGTCTCAGAACGGGCAGACTCCCAGCAATGGCAAGGGAGCTGAAAGGGTTCATGGAGCAAATGGGGGCTGTGGACCCATGGAGAGCCAGACAGTCGACGGGAAGGGGCTACTCGTTTTATTCACATGTTCATAAAGTATATTCTAGGATTTATTTTTTTATCGTGAGCAGGGACTGTGTAGGGGAGTTAAAGAATACGGAACACTCGGCAATCACTATCTCGGACCATGCCCCGCACTGGGTGGATCTGCAGGTCGGGGGGGTCGAATTACCAACCGCAATGGAGGTTAGGCGTAGGACTGTTGTCGGAGGAGGGGATATGTGAGAGATTCGGAAGTGTATGCAAAATTACTTGCAGGTGAACGATATGGGGGAGGTTACAGCAGCGACCCTGTGGGAGGCGCTGAAGGTAGTAGTGAGGGGGGAGCTGATCTCAATTCGGGCTCACAGGGTCAGGGCTGACAGAGCATAAATAGACAGATTGGTTAGGGAAATTCACCGGATAGACGAGGAGCATGTGGGGTCCCGGAGGAGGATCTACTCCGGGAGAGACGGAGATTGCAGGTGAAACTGGGGTGCTATCAACGAGTAGGGCCGTGGAACTACTTGGGAAGGCGAGGGGAGTGGTGTATGAGCATGGGGAGAAGGCCAGCAGATGGCTAGCGCAGCAACTCAGGAAGAGGGAGGCGGCCAGGGAAATAAGTAGAGTGGTTGATGGGGAGGGGAGCAGAGTGGAGGACCCGGCAGGACTGAATAAGGTATTTCGGGACTTCTATAGTAAGTTGTACACTTCAGAACCGCTGGAGGAGATGAAAAGGTTCCTGGATGGACTAACCTTCCCAAAGTGGGCAGGGGACTGGTGGACGGGCTGGTGGCCCCGATTAGAGCGGGGGAGGTATTGGGGGGGCCTAAAGGCCATGCAGTCGGGGAAAGCCCCGGGACCGGATGGATACACAGTAGAGTTTTACAAGAAGTTGTCGGAGATAGTGGGACAGGTCCTGACAAGGGTTTTTAATGAGACAAGGGACAGAGGGACCCTGCTGCCGCCGATGTCGCAAGCCACCATCTCGCTGATACTAAAGTGGGACAAGGACCTGGAATCCTGCGGGTCATTCAAGCCAATCTCCCTGATCAATGTGGATGCCAAGCTCCTGGCCAAGGTCCTGGCGATTAGAATTGAGGACTGCGTACCGGAGGTGATTGGGGACAATCAGACAGGGTTTGTGAAAGGCAGGCAGCTGACAGCTAACTTGAGAAGATTGCTTAATGTGATCACGATGCCCCCGACGGGCAAGGAGGTGGAGGTAGTGGTGGCAATGGACGCTGAGAAGGCCTTCAACCGGGTGGAGTGGGGATATCTGTGGGAGGTGCTTGGACGGTTTGGGTTCGGGGAGGGACTGGTTAATTGGGTCAGACTATTGTACCAGGCCCCAAAAGCTAGCGTTAGGATGAACAGGATAATGTCAGATTATTTCAGACTACATTGCGGGACCAGACAGGGGTGCCCACTCTCCCCATTGCTGTTCGCGCTAGCCATAGAGCCGTTGGCGATGGCGTTAAGAGCGGCGAAGGGGTGGATGGGAATGACTAGGGGGGGGGGGGTGGAACACAGGGTCTCTCTCTATGCGGACGACCTGCTCCTGTACATGTCGGACCCTCTGGCCGGGATGGAAAATATAGTGGAAACATTGAGGAAGTTCGGCCAGTTTTCAGGGTACAAATTAAATATGGCAAAGTGAGATGTTTGTGGTGCAGGCAAGGGGCCAGGAGAATAGACTGAAGGAGCTGCCATTTAGCCTGGTGGAGGAATGTTTCCGGTACTTGAGGATACAGGTGGCACGAGACTGGGGCAGGTTGCATAAGTTAAGTTTGACTAGAGTGGTGGAACAAATGAAGAAGGAGTTTCGGAGATGGGATGCATTCCCGCTGTCACTGGCGGGGAGGGTGCAGACTGTAAAGATGACAATCATCCCTAGATTTCTGTTCATCTTCCAGTGCCTCCCGATCTTTATCCCACGGCCCTTCTTCCAAAGGACTGTCAAAATCATCATAAGCTTTGTCTGGGCGGGAAAATCCCCGCGGGTGAAGAAGGCGATGCTTGAAAGGAGCCGCAGCGAGAGGGGACTGGCATTGCCGAGTCTGATCAACTACTACTGGGTGGCTAACATAGCTATGATAAGGAAGTGCATGGTGGGTATGGGGACTATCTGGGAGCGAGTGGAGGCGGCACCAGTTTGGCAGCCCTGGTCACGGCTCCCCTACCGCTGTCGCCGGCCAGGTACTCCACCAGCCCGGTAGTGGGGGCAGCCCTGCGGATATGGGGCCAGTGGAGGAGGCATGTAGGGGGGGGGGTGCATGTGTCTGGGCTCCAATTTGTGATAACCATCGATTTGCCCCCGGGAACATGGATGGAGGGTTTCGAACATGGCGGCGGGCGGGGGTGGGGAGGGTGGGCGATGTGTTCCTGGAGGGGAGCTTAGCGAGTTTGAGGGGCTTGGAGGAGAAATTTGGGCTGGTAAGGGGAAATGACATTAGGTACTTACAGATGCGGGACTTTGTACGCAGACAGGTCCTATCCTTCCCATGCCTCGCGCCAATAGGGATCCAGGACAGAATAGTCTCTAGAGGAGAAGGAGGAGAGCATAGAGTCTCGGATATCTACTTGTGGTAATACCAGGTATTGCAGTACCTGAGAGGTGGATGACCATTGGTTAGACCCAGGAGTCTACCATTGGCTGATGTACATAGCTCCGCCCAGAGAGGCGGAGTACAAGAACTGATGCCGTCCCAGCAGCCTTCACTTTCTGTATCGAAGCTGCTGGGGAAGAGTTCTAGCAGATTAAAGCGTATTAGTTATGACTCACCTTGTCTTGAGAGTAATTGATTGCGCATCAATTTAATCTGCTACAACTTCAGTTGGAAGGATGGATCTCCGAATCAAACCGGAGTGCCTTCAGCTCTGCCACCATGCGGAAAACTCTGCTGCTATTTTCAAACATTGGCTGGCGTGCTTTAAGGGCTACCTCGACACGGCCGCCGACACCTCCACGGAAGGACAAATGATGCATCTCCTACGCTCACGGGTCAGCCCTGGGATCTACCCTCTTATCGAGGAGGCGGCGAATTATGCTGCCGCGATCGAGCTGCTAGAAGGACATTATATCCGCCCTGTGAACCAGGTCTATGCTTGTCACCTGCTGGCGACTAGGAGGCAAAGCCCCGAGGAAACGTTGGAAGACTTCTACCGGGCACTGCTGGTGCTGGGCCGAAACTGTGGCTGCCCGCCAGTTTCGGGGAATGAGCACACGGAACTTTTGATCAGGGATGCTTTGGTGGCAGGTATGACCTCCCCCGATATCCGCCGAAGGCTCCTAGAAATGGACACTCTGGGACTTGCAGAGGCACGGGCCCTGGTGGGGTCCATGGACGTTGCATACAAAAACGCGCTGTCTTTTGCTCCCGATCGCGTGGTGGCCCCCTGGGCTGCGTGGTACCCCATAGCGGCAGCCCCTCAGACCTTTCCCCTGACGTCGCAAGCCTGCGTGGCGAGACGGCCCGCTAACGCCGCCGGACACCGTTGTTTCTTCTGCGGGCTGGCGAATCATCCCCGCCCGCTATGCCCGGCCCGCACCGCCACCTGCAAAGGGTGCGGCAAGATGGGCCACTATGGGGGGGGGGGTCTGCCTGGCCTGCGCCGTGGCCGCGGTCTCCAGCAACTATCAGCAACCCCCCTTTCAGGCCCCGACCGCCCAGCGCTCACCGCCACCCCCCTATCCTAAGGCCACGTGCGACCCGCGGGTGCGGCCATCTTGCCCTCCGGACACCACACTGGATGGGTGGGCGCCGCCATTTTGTCCCTCGCCGCCGCCATCTTCTTCATCCCCGGACACCATGTGCGACCCATGGGTGACGCCTTCTTGGATGGGGCCCCAGGCCCCCAGCACAGCCGACTACATGCTGCCCGACCAGAACTCTCAGATATGCATTTCAGATATGAGGAGTGGTTGAATAAACTCGGTTTGTTCTCACTGGAACAACGGAGGTTGAGGGGCGACCTGATAGAGGTCTACAAAATTATGAGGGGCATAGACAGAGTGGATAGTCAGAGGCTGTTTCCCCAGGGTAGAGGGGTCAAAAACTAGGGGGCATAGGTTTAAGGTGAGAGGGGCAAGGTTTAGAGTAGATGTACCGGAGGAGGTGGTGGATAGTGACATTTAAGGGGCATCTTGACAAATACATGAATAGGATGGGAATAGAGGGATACGGACCCAGGAAATGTAGAAGATTGTAGTTTAGTCGGGCAGCATGGTCGGTACGGGCTTGGAGGGCCGAAGGGCCTGTTCCTGTGCTGTACATTTCTTTGTTCTTTGTTTGCAGCTGGCCTCGGTGATTCTGGACCAGAGTCGGCCCCGGACGCTGGCGAAAGCTACAACGACGATCTCCATCAATAGCAACGAGGCGTCATGCCTGATCGACTCTGGGAGCACGGAAAGCTTTGTTCACCCTGACACGGTAAGGCACTGTTCTCTTGTCATCCATCCCGTAAATCAAAGGATCTCCCTGGCCTCCGGGTCACATGCGGTGGAGATAAACAGGTTCTGCCTAGCGAACCTCACTGTCCTCCTCCGGGGCCTCGCTCCCAACCTGGCTAGCGACACCCGGACCCATCCTGCTTCGGAAACATGTGAGGGCGCACAAGTCGGACCCGTTGGTCGAGAGGGTCCACCTGCTGCACGCCAACCCCCAGTACGCCTACGTAGCGTTCTCTGACGGCCGTCAAGACATGGTCTCCATTCGGGACATGGCGCCCGCCGGAGCCCCACGCGCACCCGCACCATTGCCCCCACCCCACCCTCCCCACAGCACCTAACTGGAGGGTCAGTACTCCCGCTGCCCCTGCCTAGGCCCGAACACACACTAATGCCCCCTACAGGCGCCTTCCCCCCCTGTCCACCTTTCGCCCCACCAGCACCGCCTAGGGGTGACGAAGCTGCCTGGGAAGACGACATCACATTCCCGGAGTCGCAACCGCCGGGACCCCCATCAGAATCACCGCCGAAGCCCAGACCTCCAGAAGGACGACCAGGCCACCCGATCGACTGATCGCTGCACCATGAACACTTTGTTATTAACCTCGACATCACTGGCTCCTCCATACCTGGTCATATCATGCGAAAGGCGACTATTAACGCTGGCCATCACCCCGCCGGGCTCTTTTTTAACAGGGGGTGAATGTGGTAATACCAGGTAATGCCGTACCTGAGAGGTGGATGACCATTGGTTAGACCCAGGAGTCTACCATTGGCTGATGTACATAGCCATGCCCAGAGAGGCGGAGTATAAGAACCAATGCCATCCCAGCAGCCTTCATTTTCTGTGTCGAAGCTGCTGGGGAAGAGTTCTAGCAGATTAAAGCCTATTAGTTATGACTCACCTTGTCTTAAGTGTAATTGATTGCGCATCATCTACAAAGTGCTCATGAAGGGGGAAGAGTCCCAGACAGAGGAACTGAAACTCAAATGGGAGGAGGAGCCTGGCGGGGAGATGAAGGATGGGCTGTGGGCGGAAACCCTGAGTAGGGTAAACTCAACCGCAACATGTGCCAGGCTCGGCCTGATTCAATTTAAGGTTGTTCACCGGGCCCACATGATGGTTGCTTGGATGAGCAAATTCTTTGGGTAGAGGACAAGTGCGCTAGATGCGCAGGAGGACCAGCGAACCACGTTCACATGTTTTGGGCATGTCCTAAGCTTAGGGGGTACTGGGAGGGATTTGCGGATGTCATGTCCTGGGTGCTGAAAACAAGGGTGGTGATGAGTCCAGGGGTGGCAATTTTCAGGGTTTCGGAAGACCCGGGAGTCCAGGGGGAGAAATAGGCAGATGTTCTGGCCTTTGCTTCCCTAATAGCCCGGCGGCGAATAAGGCTGGCATGGAGGGACTCAAAACCCCCGAAGACCGAACTATGGCTTTCGGACATGTCAAGTGTTCCGGGTATGGAAAATATCAAGTTCGCCTTGAGGGGATCTGTATTGGGGTTCACCCGAAGGTGGCAACCATTCATCGACTTCTTCGCGGGAGAGTGAACGTCAGCAGGGGGAGGGGGGAGATTAGAGTAGAGTAGGAGGGATAAATAGGCGGGTAGTGTCTATGGGAGAGGAGTGGGTATGTGCATTATGGTTTGGTTGAAGTATTGGCTTTTCGTTGATGTTTGCATATTTCTGTAATCTGTAACTGTTTACAATGCCAAAAAATACCTCGATAAAAGTGTTTATTAAAAAAAAAGAAGGTATATGGGATACTTACCTTTATTAGCTAAGGCATAGAATACCAGAGGAGGGAGGTCATGCTGGAACTGTATAAAATGTTGGTTACGCCATAACTGGAGTATTGCGTGTAGTTCTGGTCACCACAGTATAGGAAAGATACGATTGTACTCGAGAGGGTGCAGCGGAGATTTACCAGGATGTTGCCAGGGCCAGGGGGGGGGGGGGGTCTGAGCTGTGAGGAAGGATCGGATAGACTGGGGCTGTTTTCTTTGGAGCACTGGAGGTTGAGAGGGGACCTGGCAGAGGTTATGAGGGGTATAGACTGGGTGGATTGAAAGGTACTTTTTTGATTAGTAGAGGGGTGAATAACCGGGAACATAGATTTAAGGTAAGGGGTAGAAGGCTAAGGGGGATTTGAGGAGAAAACTTTCCACCAAAAGGGTAGTGGGAGTCTGGAGCTCACTGCCTGAAAGGGTGATTGAGTCAGAAACTCTCGTAACATTTATGAAGTATTTAGATATTCGCTTCCACTGTAATTACCTCTGGGGTTTTGGGCCAAGAGCTAGAAAATTGGATTAGCGTAGTCAGATCTATTTTGACCAGTGTGGACATGACCAAATGGTCCCCTTCTGTGCTACAGATATCTATTAATCTACAATGTTTCCAGGGGAATATCTGAACTCTGCACCTACTACAGGACTAATTTATCTCCATGTACTTCTGCCATCATGGATGTCAGTGCTCCTGGAAAAGTGGATTACCACATACAGCGTCAACCTGTTAACCTCTCTGAAGGAATATACCGCTGGAACTTTCATTCTGGACTCTGGGCTCATGTGAAATAATAAGTTATATTTTATCTGTGGTCTTTTCCCTGTATCTCTTTCTTTCCCTTATCCCTCTTTTATTGTATGAATGCAAAAAGAGGGGAATATGGCAAAACCTATTTCCGCGTTTTGAGTGTGTTGAAATAAACTAACCCTCTGATTTTACCCTACCTCAAGTTTGTGTGGAGTTATTAATAGAGGATTGGATCACTTCAAAACTGAAGGATTGGGGAAAATACCCCACCATTTATCAAGGGGGATATCAAAAACATCTTTCTGATTCAGGATGGGTGATGAGAGGTGAAATCAGGACTGTTTAAATTAAGCCGCCCTCCTGTCCATTAACACAGCTACAGCGAGTCATTAGGAAAGCTTTTGTTTATTATGAGGGAAATTGAGTACTTAAGTACAGAGGTTACGCTTCAGTTTTAGAGGACATTTGTGAAACCACATCTGAAGTACTGTGTACAGTATTGGTCACCTTATATAAGGAATTATATAAATAGATTAGAAGCAGTTCAGAGAAAGTTTATTAGACTAATACCTGGGAGGAGTGCCTTATGAGGAAACGTTGGACAGGTTAGGCTTATATCTGCTAGATTTTCCAAGAGTAAGAGGAAACTTGATTGAAACAAATAAGATCTGAGGGGTCTTGACAAAGTGGATGTGGAGCGGACGTTCCCTCTTGTGGGAGAATCTGGAACTAGGGGTCACTGGCTGAGATTCTCCGATCCAAGTTCGCCCCGCCACCACTGCCAGTGAGAACTGAGGATTTGGCGCTCAGCCAAAACTTAATTCACTACAGCGGGACCGGAGAATCCCGCTGGTGTGAATGGACCGAGAATTCCAGCCACTATTTAAAATTAAGGGATCACCCGTTTAATCCACAGTGATTAGGAGAATTCCTTTCTCTCAGGAGGGTCTCTTCCTCAAAAGGAGATGGAAGGCAGTGGCAGATAGATTCTTGATAAGCAAGAGGGTGAAATGTTATTGGAGATATAGAAGTTACAATCCAACCAGCCATGATCTTAGAGTCATAGAGAGTTATAACGGTGTGCAATGCAGAAAAGGCCCTTTGGCCGATCAGGTCTGCACCAACAATAACGATCCCTAATCTCACGCTAATCCCACTTACCGGCACTTGTCCCATATCCTTGAATGTGATGGTGGTTCAAGTGCTCATCCAAGTGTATTTTAAAGATTGTGAGGTTTCCAGCCTCCACTACCTTCCCAGGCAGCGCATTCCAGATTCTCACCACCCTCTGAGTGAAATTTATTTTCTCAAATCCCCTCGGAATATCCTGCCCCTCACCCTAAAACTATGCCCCCTTGTGATTGGCCCCTAAACCAAGGGGAACAGCTGCTTCCTATATATCCTGTCCAAACCTCTCATAATCTTATACACTTCAATCACATCCCCCCTCAGCCTTCTCTGCCCTAAAGAAAACAATCCAAACTTATCCAGTCTCTCCTTATTAAAAGGCAGAGCCGGTGGCCTACTCCTGTTCCTAATTCGTATGTTTGTGTATGTAAGTATTGTTTGTAAAACAGGTCAGACATATAAGCGAGGGCATATATTTTCAGACTTCCAGAGAAATTAAAATACACACATCGTAAGAGGCTGGGAGGTATGCTAAAATAAATTGTTTGAAACAAGTCTTCCCCCCCCCTTTTACCGATCTGGGAATTAATGCCTTGGTGCGCTGTGTGCATCCCATTTGTGCATGTAAAATAAGCAACATGTTACATGGCTTGTTTCTTGAAGCAATTTACCAAATATCACTGAAGGAAGCAAAGGCATTTAGTGCTCTTTTTATAGGCCCTGATCATCTGTGAATCAACAATCGTCTTCAGATTGCTGCTCTGCCCCACCTCTCCCATGCCTAGACGCTGCACTGCATTTCTAGCCTTGTCTGCCGAGCCCAGCTTCCCCCGAAATGTAAAGCACAGTGTCCATCGGACAGCTCCATCACAGCACTGGAGGGTCAGATGGAAGACAAGACACGCCACCATTTTATGACACTGCTGTACAGTAATTTTAAATGTCAATTGTGAATGTTGGTGAATGGGTGGATGAGTGGCTGAATGGGTTTCATAGTTTCATAGAATTTACAGTGCAGAAGGAGGCCATTCGGCCCATCGAGTCTGCACCGGCTCTTGGAAAGAGCACCCCACCCAAGGTCGACACCTCCACCCTATCCCCATAACCCAGTAACCCCACCCAACACTAAGGGCAATTTTGGACACTAAGGGCAATTTATCATGCCCAATCCACCTAACCTGCACATCTTTGGACTGTGGGAGGAAACCGGAGCACCCGGAGGAAACCAACGCACACACGGGGAGGATGTGCAGACTCCGCACAGACAGTGACCCAAGCTGGAATCGAACCTGGGACCCTGGAGCTGTGAAGCAATTGTGCTATCCACAATGCTACCGTGCTGCCCATAGGGTAGGGTGGAAGTTGTGACAGTTGGGTGAGGTGGTCAGTGAGCAGGGTGGCAGGTTGGTCAGGGAGCAATTGAGCAGATTGGATGGGGCCAGGCCAAGTCAGTGGAATTTTGTGAGGCTCATGAGGTAATTGGGGAGATGAGGGGTAGTGAGGGATGGTCTTTGGGGAGTGAGAGAGTAGTCAGTGGGTCAGGGGGTAACCAGCGGTCGAGGGACAAGTCGGGGGTGGGGGGTAGTGCAGTCAGTGTGAGTGATTTTGTATCATCAGATGTTTGGGGACATAGTCTCTTTTTTTAAACTTGCCCAATTATTTATTTTCCAATTAAGGGGAAATTTAGCGTGGCCAATCCACCTAACCTGCGCATATTTGGGTTGTGGGGGTGAAACCCACACAGACATGTGGAGAATGTGCAAACTCCAGGTTTGACCCAGGGCTGGGATTTGAACCTCGGATCCTCAGCGGCGTAGACAGCAGTGCTAACCACTGTGCCGCATGCCGCCCCGGGGGACATAGTCTCCTTCGATGTCAATACAGATTTCTATATGTGATGCAGCCATTAAATAAATAGAAATTAAATTGAGAATTACGAAATAAATTTAGTTCGGATTGGATTTACTATTCTGGAGTTATACTTTCTTTACATTCAATACACTGACCTTGGCTGTTACATAAAACTGGATACAATTGGATTTAACAATGTTTCCAATGACTATTAATCAGTTGTATATGAGGATCTGAGAAAGTCCCTTTGTGATTATATGTCCCTGAGACTGACAAACTTATTGATCTGTATGTTCACTTGGGTAATTATTGGTTAACATTCATCTCATGAATTGAAAAAAATGAAACAATTTTACATTGTGAAGCTTGTAATAACATTTAAATCTTATGTCTATCTCAAACATATTTAATGAGTACCTGTGATTGTCATCTATTCAGTTTGTCTATTACAGTGAAGTCTTATAAGATTCCATGTCAAAAACTGTGTTTTAACTGATTTCTTTTGTTCTATTCTGTTCCCAAACAACATCTAATGAATAGAGGCAAAATGCCATCTTTTAAATTGACAGTACAAAGATCAAGTTTAGATCCCTGTTTCTTGACTATGAACACATCTGAGTTAAGAACATGAAACATCTTGGAGTTCAGGCAGTGCCAGGTATGTTGATTGTCAGATAGCAGGACCAACATACCTCAGGGTAAGACAGAGTTCCATAACTAACCACAAAACTGCTCAAATCAGTTCAGCTGAATGTTTCTGCCTTCTTCAGAATCATTTTGAAAACCTTCAGGGAAAAAAATTAAATAATGAATTAACTCTAAATTAGAAATAACCAGCATAATATTCGACATATTGTTCAGGATGTGAAGCCATGCACGTGGTTTCTAAAGTTTTGTGAGTTTTCAGTTATATAACATTTAGTGTGGACCATTTGGGCAGCACGGTAGCATGGTGGTTAGCACAATTGCTTCACAGCTCCAGGGTCCCAGGTTCGATTCCCGGCTTGGGTTACTGTCTGTGCGGAGTCTGCACGTTCTCCCCGTGTGCGCGTGGGTTTCCTCCGGGTGCTCCGGTTTCCTCCCACAGTCCAAAGATGTGCAGCTTAGGTGGATTGGCCATGCTAAATTGCCCTTAGTGTTGGGTGGGGCTACCGGGTTATGGGGATAGGGTGGAGGTGTGGGCTTGGGAAGGGTGCTCTTTCAAAGAGCCGGTGTAGACCCGATGGGCCGAATGGCCTCCTTCTGCACTGTAAATTCTATGATAAATTTTACTGAAATGGATCGATAATTTAAACTTTACTAAGTTTCTTCGATAAGTTAAAATTAAACAGACAATTTGGAGAATATACTTTGGGCTACGGAACATTTAAAAGCTTATAGCACCGTTTATGGACTATAAAGCAGAATAAAAACTGACATCCACTTGTATGTTGATACAGTAATCAAAACCTGAATGAATCTCTGACCAGTCATGAATTACTTACTTACCGTGACACTGGTAAGGTTGACAGTTCAATCACAACTCTTTTTTTTAATGGTGAATACTGTGTTTAAAGTGGTAATGCTGTTTCTTCCCCCAAATGACAGTAATGACAAATGGCTTTGAAGGAATGCATAACTTTGAACAAGAAAATATAGGCTACCTGCTGAAAGCAGGACTCCATGCAGCCAAGTGGAAATGATGAATAGAGTGATATTGTGTTTGACAAGTAGTAAAATAACTATTCATTCCCTATAGAACATCTGTAGTATATGTACGGAATGGGTGGAAGCAAGCCAGAAAAAAGGAAAATGGATCTTTCTGTGCGTGTAAGATTGTAACTATTGAAAAAAAATTCCTTTTAATTGAATGAAACCAAATAGCTTGATGCTCACTTATTCATATCAAGTGCATTTTTTATTGTATGGAAAGTTAAAAACCTCAATGCTAGAATATAAATGAGTAGGAAGAAAAAGGTTTATAGGGTTAATTTGTGTCATTGAGACATGACCAGCGATGTTGGACGACTGGTCATGTTCCAAGATGTGGAGATGCACCCGGTGCTGGTGAAGGAGCAGCACTCCGAAAGCTTGTGATTTCAAATAATTCTGTTGGACTTTAACCTAGTGTTGTGAGACTGCTTACCATACTCCAAGATACTGGGTGGGATTCTCCACTCCCGCGCCGAAGTGGCCGCGCCGTCGTGAACGCCGTCGAGGTTCACGACGGCGCGAAATGGCCCCGGTCCCGAACGATTCAGGCCCCGACAATGGGCTAGGATTGGGGCCGCGTCATCTACACGCGCCAGACCTTGTCGCCCGCGTAAAGGCGGCGCCGCATAGATGACGCGGCCGGCGCCGCATAACTGGCGTCATCCGCGCCTGCGCGGGTTGGCCGGCGCCTACCCGCGCATGCGTGATTGCCGTCCTCTCTAAGTCCGCCCCGCAAGAAGATGGCGGACGGATCTTGCGGGGCCGCGGAAGGAAGGAGGTCCTCCTTCAGAGAGGACGGCTCAACGATCGGTGGGCACCGATCGCGGGCCATGCCACATTTAAGGTACCCCCTGGTGCAGGATCCCCCCCCCCCCCCCGCAGGCCGCCCCCCCCCCAGCATTCACGCACCGTTCACGACGGCAGCGACCAGGTGTGGACGGCGCCGGGGGGGGAACCCGCCGTTTTGGCCTGGCCGCTCGGCCCATCCGGGCCTCAGAATTGCGGGGGTGCCGGAGAATCGCCATTTTGGGTGTCTCCGGCGATTCTCCGGCCTGCGGCCCGCGGAACTCAACGGGGCCGTTCCCGCCGCTTGGGAGAATTGCGGGAGGGTGTTGGACCAGCGTCCCGGTAAATATTGGCGGCCCAGCGATTCTCCCAACCGGCGCGGGAGTGGAGAATCGCGCCCACTGTGTTTCATCCTGAAAAGAATGATTGGCCAATGGTGATGTTGGCACCAATGGAAACGCCAACCTGGAGGAGATGAGAATGGAGTTGGGTTGTTAATTCTGGGGCAAGAAATGCCTGGCAGTGGCCTACAGCTTAGTTGTGGAGTCAGAAGGAGTAAACTTGCTATTGCTGGTTCCAAGCTCAGGTCAATAAAAAATGGCAATGTTAATATTTTTCTAAGGAAATGAGAATCACATTTATGAAATGAATTTGTCAGGGCCAGAGATCTTGTTCAGCGGTAATTATGACTGGCTTCAGTTTTAAAAGAACCGTCGCTCCTGATTGAACAAGGCTTAAGTTTTTCATTGGTCTTTGTGCAATAAGAGTGAGTAATGAGCCCAAAGTCATGCCTTAACAATAACTTCTAAGTAGATTTCACCTGTGAAGACTGCAGCAGCACTGCTTGTGAAGGAGCAGGATACCACTGATAGAAATTTCACATTTAATTGCACATGTGCAGATGGCAGACATTGCTGACAACTTTACACAGTAATGGTGATGACAATCTTATCCTTATTAGTACAGCAAAATCTGACCCTTGATGGTGATGATTTTCACTTTCCTTGGTAGACAATAGCTGTACATTTGTAAAACCCTGAACCTATGTCAAAAGGTGGATTATTCTTCATTAAATGTGAAATTATTTATTTGCAAAATGCATGATTTGTTTACTGCTTGTATAAGTGGTCACTACTAGTAGCTGATTTTCGATCGAGTCATGGGGAATAAAATGCTTGACAACTAGGTCTATATTTTTACCCTTTCCAAGTTTGCACAATGGTAAGCTACCATCAGAGCCACGATAAAATAGTAGACAGAACGTTCCATTCTGGAGACAATGTGCGGTAGCAGGTGGGAAAGGTGGCGTGTTCCCTGCTGGGTGGTGGATTTTGTTAATCCATACAATCTTCTGCTTTTCAGCTCATTGATTATGCATCAGTGAGGAGCTCAGCGAATCTCATGGCAGGGCGTGCAGGGATTCACCTGTCCTGCCATCAAATCATGGGTTTGAAGGTCCTGGCACCATATTTAAATAGCACCCTGACAGGCATTCACTCATTGCAGGTCAGGTTATTTTGTTCTGGTTCTCAGTGGTACCCAAAAGAACTGAAACCTCAGCTCCACAGCTCAGCAAGACCTTCTTGGGGGATGCTCCTCCAGGCCATCCAGGAAAGGCAGGATGTCCACTTTCCTCAAGATGGGAGCAGCAGTTCTTCCCAACTGACCACACCAGCCTGAGAGGAGGATGCCAAGGACGTCAGCCATGTGACTCACAGAAAATGAGTCCCCTGCAGTGCCGGAAACAAATAAATGACCTGATGCACTCCGTCAGGGTGAGTAAAACAAACTCACACTCATATAAGGCCTTCAGGCAGTCTAAAGACTAGCATCCATGGGGATGTCACACACTACCAGCCAATGGAACATCAGCACTGCATGTCTACCAGTCACTTTAAGATCATGATCTCATGTAGGTTTTTGCATGAATGGCATTGTAAGCTCTTACTGAGGAGGGGCTCAGCAGATGCTACAGACATGCATGCTTCTGAACTCCTATTTTATCCATCATGTTCACAGTCAATACTTCTGTCTTTATGCAGAACAAAATCTACCACAGATGGAAGAGAGTGAAAACTGGAGGGGTCACTCCAGAGTTGAGGACACTCTCCACCCACAAGAAGCAGGTGGCAGAGTTCACTGGAGAGGATGCAGATTATTCCTGTGTGGAAGGTGGGTCCGGCCTATCCCAACAAACCTGTGAGTGTCTTTCTAGAATGCACATGCGGACAACGGCGGGTTCGGCCTACCCCAACAAACCTGAGTGTCTTTCCAGAATGCACATGCGGACAATGACTGTAAGCAATAGACAATGTTGGAACCTGGCTGGTTAATTAGGGCGGCACGGTAGCACAATGGTTAGCACTGTTGCTTCACAGCACCAGGGACCCGGGTTCAATTCCCAGCTTGGGTCACTGTCTCTGCGGAGTCTGCACATTCTCCCCATGTTTGCGTGGATTTCCTCCGGGTGCTCCGGTTCTCTCCCACAAGTTCTGAAAGATGTGCTTGTTAGTTGAATTGCACACTCTGAATTCTCCCTCAGTGTACCCGAACAGGTGCCGGAATGTGGCGACTATGGGATTTTCACAGTAACTTCATAGCAGTGTAAATGTAAGCCTGCTTGCGACACTAATAAAGATTATTATTATTATCCCTTCCCTCTATTCCAGCTACCAGCATGAAAAGGTGAAGGCCCGCTTCAAGTAAGCAACTCCAGCCCAGCCCCTAGACCAGCTCAGATGCAGAAGCTGCAGACTTATCTGATGAAGATCCATCACTGCGTTCACTAGCACCTTCCACCAGTGCTGATACGTGCACCACAGTAGGACGTACTTCTAGAGTAGTCTTGGGTTCTCAATCAGTTGATCGCCTCACCAATATGTGCTCACAGCAAGTGGAGGCAGTGATAGCCGAAGTCTCTCAAAGGACCGCTGGAGATCAGGCCCCCTGCTGAGTCCCAGTCCAATGACAAGCCTCTGAAATCGTCCCTAAGAGAAATGTTGGAGTTGCAAAGACAAGCAGGGGAACATCCGGAAGAGTTATCAGAGGTTGTCACCGGACTGGTATGAAGGATGGAGGAGTCTCTCCCCATTCTGCCTGATGTTGTGGCTCCAACATGTGAGCACATTGAAGTCTCGAGAGGGATTCTGGCAGCTGCCTTGAAAACTCAGGTCCAGACGTTTCTGCTGGATTTACGAAAAACAGAGTGGACGTTTCAAGTCTGTTTAACTTCTTCAGAAGAGTCATATGGACTCGCAACACTAACTCTGTTTCAGACTGCACAGATACTGCCAGACCAGCTGAGTCTTCCCAGCATTTTCTGTTTGTGTGCAACCATCCATTCGGCACTTCTGGCTGAAGATGTTTGCAAATACTCCAGCCTTGCCTTTGATGAGTCATTGAGGGTATGGATTTTATGGACTCTCTTCCTCCTGGTATTTGGTTATTGTCCACAACTATTCATGACTAGATGTGGCAGCACTGCAGAGCTCTGATCTGATCAGTTGGTTGCGGGGTTGTTTAATTTTGTCTATTACTTGTTGCTTCCACTTTGTAGCATACATTTGGTCCTGAATTATAGCTTCACCAAGTTGTCACTTTATTTTTAGGTACTCCTGGTGCTGTTCCTGGCATGCTGTTCTACATTTCGCATTGAACCAGTGTTGATCACCTAGCTTGATGGTAATGGTAGACTGGGGGATATGTGGGGCCATGATGTTGCAAATTGTGGTTGTATCCAGTTCTTCTGCTCACGGCCCACAGTGCCTCATGGATGCCCAGCTTTGAGCTGCTAGCTCTGTTCTGAATTAATCTTATTTAGCATGGTGGTAGTGCACAGAACATGATCAAGTATGTCTTTGGTCTGAAGATGGGAATTGTTGCTAACTTTCCCCTTGGTTCAATTGCTCTGTTTTATTACTTTTGCTCTCGAGTCGCCAGGTATCTTTATGATACCGCCACGAGGTTCAAGTCCGAGTAATGATCAATAACCCAATACTCCGATCAGTAAGATTCAAATCAAAGCACATTTATTATACACAGTAATTGCTACTCATGCACAAATTCTACGTCTAAGCTACTTCTACAACTAACAGGCCTATACTTAACTTCGGACTGGCCCACCAGGTCAGGGGAACAAATGGCCTTTCGTTCGGGTTCTGAGTCTGCGGGATTCGAAGTTGGTACGGATTGGTAGCTAGGAGCGCCTATCTCGTAGCGAGTGTTGACTTAAGACTTATTTTGTTCGGGGGTCACTGCACCGGTCACGGTCAATGTTGGTTTGTGTTGTTGGGTGACCCGGGCAGGACGCAGAGGTGAAGAGAGCGATTTGAACTTGGGGCTTAACTCTTATAGTCCCCAGGGGCTTCCCGCCTTTCGGGGCGGACCCTGTACCTGGTCCCAAGTGATTGGACTTTGTCCCAATCGCTTGGTTCGATTTCTCCAATACTGGAGCGGTTCCCTGATCGATGAGCAGTCTTGAGGTGCTCGTTCACCTCCTTTGTGTTAGCTCCTGCTGGCGCCGAGGAGTCTGGCTTTGCTTTGTGTGTCCAAAATGTTACTTATTGTTCCCGGGGGTTGCTCATCAGTATGCAGATGGCTGCTACATTGTTATGCTGATGGTCGCTGGTATCGATGTTGTCTGGCCTTTGCAGAGGTAAATACACAGCAAACCTGCAGCTGCTGGTTTCTGTCTATGTTGGCTGACTTTCCCATCAGCCTTTGCCGTTCGCCATTTTAAATCGGGAGCTGGCCAATTTAGGTGGCTACAGAATCCACATGGACTGTGTCACGTCCACGGATACTGTCATGGATAGATGCATGTGTGACAGGTAGATTGGTGATAATGAGACCATGGAGTTTTTTTCTATCCCTCATAATCTCTTAACATCTCCCCCAAGATATGTCTGGCTGTTCTCTACTCTTCGAGACTCGGCCGGCTTGGTCAGTAGTAGTGATTGACATTGGTGGGATTGTCTGGCCCTGCGTGGGCATGTTTTCCAGTGGTGGAGGTGGCTCGCTATTGGGCATTGGCGGGATCTTCTGGTCCCGCCGATGTCTATGGCATTTTGTGTGGTTCACCCACCCCACTGCTGGGAAACCCACCACGGGGCGGTCACCTTTGGTGGGACTGGAAGATCTCGCCAGTGCGAAGGGCCAGAAAAGCCACCCATTCTCCCCCAATGATCCTTCCTTTGAGCATCCTTCTGGATGCGAACTGACACTTCTATTTGAGTCATCAGTGGTGAGATTTGTTCCGCACGTTACAGGTTAACCACAAATAGAGTCATAGTCTTGGGTGATTTTAAAACAGGTTTTCAGGGTCAATTGCTCAGATATGAAACATGAGTTAATAGACAGAAATGACATCTGACCAGTAACAGGTGAGAATAGTTTACTGGTCCCAGATCGAGAGGGTTGGGCAAACAGGTGGATGAAGCTCAGCTTTGTAGCTGCATATGGCAGCCTCTTCTGCTCACAGTCTTCTTGAGTATGCCAAAGTGTTAGATTGAAACCAGCATGGATCACTTTGAAAAGGCTTCCTCTCTCTGAAGTCTTCTTGAACTAACCAAGGTGTTTAGCTGGAGCCAGTATTAGTCCACATCCAGGTGCGCTTTAGCAAAGGACAGATATAAATCCCCCCCCTCCCCTGTTGTGTTGAAGTCGAAGCTTGTGGCTATCACATGCTAGGAGATCCTGTTTAACCTTTACGTGGACAGCTGCTTTACATATCTGTCATGTGAATTACCTTACCAGACTTTAGGAATGTTTTGTTTCAGAACTGTGCTTCCGTCGTATCCTTGTGAGAGATAACAGGCCTACACTGTCTTTTGTCTGCCAGCTCTGCTGTCTGCAAAAGGAACTTGCTTAATAACAGAGAAAGTGGCTTCTTCAGAGATTCCTGGCAGGAACTTCAAATAAAGAGAAATTTCTGAGCACTGGAAGCATTGAATCTCCAGACATTTGAGACAGTTTACCAGGCATAGGTGACAGTGAGTTATCTAGCATTGAAAACTGCGAGGACTTCAGGCATTGGAGACAATAGATGCTTTGGATATTGATGATCGTGAGGCCCCCAGATGTTAGAGACAGTGAGGTCTCTGGATACTGGAAAACCAAGTACCAAACCAGGATGATCATCAACTATGACATGCACTTGTACTTGCCAAAGCTATAATGTCTTGACAGAATTATCATTCAAAAGTTTCACATTAAGTAAGACAATCATAATAAATATATATGTGAAGCTAATTTTTATGGAGAACTTTATAATGGTGTTTTATAGGGGATTTTTTAATAACATGAGAGGGGTCTCAGAGGCAAAACGGTTGCATATTCTTGGATTAGTGGATGCATTCCTGCTGCTCTTGACCCACAAGCAATGCTGCGAAAGCATTTACCTCATGGATTCAGTTGTTCTTGCCCTTTTCTCACCTATAAGTTTCTTGAGGCTTGGGAAACCTGCACACCTCAGGTTACAAATGGAATTGTTGTGATATTAGAATTACCAAACCATTTGCCCCATCTCATCCTTAACGATGGATTCTAGAATCTTGCCAACAACCGAGGTTAGGTCAATTGGCCTATAATTTTCCATCTTTTTTCTTGTTCCCTTCTTGAACAGGGGGGTTACAACAGCGATTTTCCAATCCTCTGGGACTTTCCCTGACTCCAGTGACTTTTGAAAGATCATAACTAACGCCTCCACTATTTCTTCAGCTATCTCCTTTAGAACTCTAGGATGTAGCCCATCTGGGCCCGGAGATTTATCAATTTTTAGACCTCTTAGTTTCTCTAGCACGTTCTCCTTTGTGATGGCTACCATATTCAACTCTGTCCCCTGACTCTCCTGAATTGTTGGGATATTACTCATGTCTTCTACTGTGAAGACTGATGCAAAGTACTTATTTAGTTCCTCAGCTATTTCCTTGTCTCCCATCACTAGATTACCAGCGTCATTTTGGAGCGGCCCAATGTCTACTTTTGCCTCCCGTTTGTTTTTAATGTATTTAAATAAACTTTTACTATCATTCCTAATGTTACTGGCTTGCCTACCTTCATATTTGATCCTCTCTTTCCTTATTTCTCTCTTTGTTATCCTCTGTTTGTTTTTGTAGCCCTCCCAATCTTCTGACTTCCCACTACTCTTTGCCACATTATAGGCTTTCTCTTTTGCTTTGATGCATTCCCTGACTTCCTTTGTCAGCCATGGCTGCCGAATCCCCCCTCTGATAACCTTTCTTTTCTTTGGGATGAACCTCTGTCCTGTGTCCTCAAGTACTCCCAGAAACTCCTGCCATTGCTGTTCTACTGTCTTTCCCACTAGGCTCTGCTCCCAGTCAATTTCCGTCAGTTCCTCCCTCATGCCCCTGTACATAAGAACATAAGAACTAGGAACAGGAGTAGGCCATCTGGCCCCTCGAGGCTGCTCCGCCATTTAATGAGATCATGGCTGATCTTTGTGGACTCAGCTCCACTCTCCGGCCCGTACACCATATCCCCGAATCCCTTTATTCTTTAGAAAGGTATCTATCTTTTCCTTAAAAAAGTTTAAAGAAGGAGCCTCAACTGCTTCACTGGGCAAGGAATTCCAGAGATTCACAACCCTTTGGGTGAAGAAGTTCCTCCTACACTCCGTCCTAAATCTACTTCCCCTTATTTTGAGGCTATGCCCCCTAGTTCTGCTTTCCCCGACCAGTGGAAACAACCTGCCCGCATCTATCCTATCTATTCCCTTCATAATTTTATATGTTTCAGTCAGATCCCCCCGCATCCTTCTAAACTCCAATGAGTACAGTCCCAGTCTACTCAACCTCTTGTCATAATCTAATCCCCTCAACTCTGGGATCAACCTAGTGAATCTCCTCTGCACTCCCTCCAGTGCCAATATGTCCTTTCTCAGGTAAGGAGACCAAAACTGAACACAATATCCAGATGCGGCCTCACCAACACCCTATACAATTGCAGCATAACTTCCCTGGTCTTGAACTCCATCCCTCTAGCAATGAAAGACAAAACTCGATTAGCCTTCTTAATCACCTGTTGCACCTGCACATCAACTTTTTGCGACTCGTGCACCAGCACACCCAGGTCCCTCTGCACAGCAGCATGTTTTAACATCTTACCGTTTAAATAATAATCCATTCTGCTGTTATTCCTCCCAAAATGAATAGCCTCACACTTGGCAACATTGAATTCCATCTGCCAGACCCTAGCCCATTCACCTAACCTATCCAAATCCTTCTGCAGACTTCCGGTATCCTCTGCACGTTTTGCTTTACCACTCATCTTAGTGTCGTCTGCAAACTTTGACACATTGCACTTGGTCCCCAACTCCAAATCGTCTATGTAAATTGTGAACAACTGCGGGTCCAACACTGATCCTTGAGGGACCCCACTAGTTACAGGTTGCCAACCAGAGAAACACCCATTTATCCCCACTCTCTGCTTTCTGTTAGTTAACCAATCCTCTACCCATGCTACCACTTTACCCTCAATGCCATGCATCTTTAGTTTATGCAGCAACCTTTTGTGTGGCACCTTGTCAAAAGCTTTCTGGAAATCCAGATATACCACATCTATTGGCTCCCCGTTATCTACTGCACTGGTAACGTCCTCAAAAAATTCTACCAAATTAGTCAGACACGACCTACCCTTTGCAAACCCATGCTGCGTCTGCCCAATGGGACAATTTCCCTCCAGGTGCCCCGCTATTTCCTCCTTAATGATAGATTCCAGCATTTTCCCTACAACCGAAGTTAAGCTTACCGGCCTATAATTACCCGCTTTCTGCCGACCTCCTTTTTTAAACAGTGGTGTCACATTTGCTACGTTCCAATCCTCTGGGACCACCCCAGAGTCTAGTGAATTTTGATAAATTATCACTAGTGCGTTTACAATTTCCCTAGCCATCTCTTTTAACACTCTGGGATGCATCCCATCAGGGCCAGGAGACTTGTCTACCTTTAGCCCCATTAGCTTGCCCAATACTGCCTCCTTAGTGATTACAATTATCTCAAGGTCCTCACCTATCATATCTTTATTTCCATCAGTCACTGGCATGTTATTTGTGTCCTCCACTGTAAAGACTGACCCAAAAAACCTGTTCAGCTCCTCAGCCATTTCCCCGTCTCCTATTATTAAATCTCCCTTCTCATCTTCCAAAGGACCAGTATTTACCTTAGCCACTCTTTTTTGTCTTATAGAAGCTTTTACTATCTGCTTTTATGTTCTGAGCCAGTTTACTTTCATAGTCTACCTTACTCTTCTTTATGGCTTTTTTAGTAGCTTTCTGTTGTCCCCTAAAGACTTTCCAGTCCTCTAGTCTCCCACTAATTTTTGCCACTTTGTATGTTTTTTCCTTCAATTTGATACTCTCCCTCACCTCCTTAGATATCCACGGGCGATTTTTCCCCTTTCTATCGTCTTTCTTTTTTGTCAGTATGAACCTTTTCTGAACACTGTGCAAGATCGCTCGGAATGTTCTCCACTGTTCCTCAACTGCTTCACCATGAAGACTTTGCTCCCAGTCTACCTTAGCTAGTTCTTCTCTCATCCCATTGTAATCGCCTTTGTTTAAGCACAAAACTCTCGTGTTTGATTTTACCTTGTCATCCTCCAACTGTATTTTAAATTCCACCATATTGTGGTCGCCCAAGAGGATCCCGAACTATGAGATCATTAATCAATCCTGCCTCATTACACAGGACCAGATCTAGGACCGCTTGTTCCCTTGTAGGTTCCATTACATACTGTTCCAGGAAATTATCCCGGGCACATTCTATAAACTCCTCCTCAAGGCTGCCTTTACCAACCTGGTTAAATCAATCGATATGCAGATTAAAATCTCCCATGATAACCGCTGTACCATTTCTACATGCATCCGTTATTTCTTTGCTTATTGCCTGCCCTACCATCCTGTTACTATTTGTTGGCCTTTGATTACTCCTATCAGTGACCTTTTCGCCTTATTATTCCTGATTTCCACCCAAATTGATTCAACCTTGTCCTCCATAGCACCAATATCATCCCTTACTATTGCCCGGATGCCATCCTTAAACAACAAAGCTACACTCCCGCCCTGACCGTCCATTCTATCCTTTCGTATAGTCTGATACCCTTGGATATTTAACTCCCAGTTGTGACCATCTTTTAACCATGTTTCAGTAATGGCCACTAAATCATAGTCATTCACGATGATTTGCGCCATCAACTCATTTACCTTATTTCGTATACTACGAGCATTCAGGTAAAGTACACTTATGCTGTTTTTTATGTCTTTGTTATGAATCCTAACACCTTGATCAGTAACTTTTCGCAATTTATTTTTCCTCTTACCCTTTCTCCTAATTTTCCTTGTCTTTGAACCCATATCTCTACATAATAACCTGTCACGTAACCTGCTGCCTTGATCTCCATTAACCAATATACTCTCCATAGCTTTACACTTCCTTTCCCCCCAACTTGCTAGTTTAAAGTCCTTGTGACCAACCTATTTATCCTATTCGCTAGAACACTGGTCCCAGAATGGTTCAGGTGAAGACCGTCCCAACGGTACAGGTCCCTCCTGCCCCAGTACTGATGCCAATGCCCCATGAAATGGAATCCCTCTTTCCCGCACCACTCCTTTAGCCACGTGTTAACTTATCTAATTTTCTCAACCCTATGCCAATTGGCACGTGGCTCGGGTAGTAATCCAGAGATTATAACCCTGGAGGACCTGTTCTTTAATTTAGTCCCTAGTGTTTGATAATCCCCAAACAGGTCCTCTTTCCTAGTCTTACCTATGTTGTTAGTCCCAACGTGGACCACAACAACTGGATCCTCCCCCTCCCTCTCCAAAATCCTTTCAAGCCGATCAGAGATGTCCCTCACCCTGGCACCGGGCAGGCAACATACCATGCGGGACTCTCGATCTGGTTTACAAAGGATGCCATCAATCCCCCTAATTATAGAATCCCCTACAACTACCACTTGTCTTTTTGCTCCCCCCCTCTTGAATGGCTTCCTGTACCACGGTGCAGTGGTCAGTCAACGCATCCTCCCTACAGCCCTCTTCCTCATCCACACAGGGAGCAAGTACCTCATACCTGTTGGACAAGGTCAAGGGCTGAGGCTCCTCAACTCCTAAACTCAGGATCCCCCTGCCTCCCTTGCAGTCTCACCACTCTGTCCCTGACCACTGTCCGAATTAACAGTACTTATTCTACCGGGTGTGACTGCCTCCTGAAACAAAGTGTCCAGGTAATTTTCCCCCTCCCTGATGTGCAGCAGTGTCTGCAGCTCAGTCTTCAGCTCATCAATTCTGAGCCGAAGTTCCTCGAGCAGCCAACACTTGCTGCAGATGTGGTCACTGACGGTCTCAATGGGATCCATCAGTTCCATCATCATACAGCAACAGCACATCACCTGTCCAGCCATAGTTAATTAATTTAAATAATTAAAAAATTTTTTTTTATAGAACCTCAAGGATAAACCCGAACACCAACAAACACACAGCCACTCACCCAAACTCAGTCACTCACCTAAACTCAGAAGCACTCTGTTCCAATCAGCACTCCACGTCTAAAGGCACTCCTGCCACCCCTTTTGTGCACTCACCTCTCCCAGCACTGTCCGGGCTCTCTCCTCCCGCGCTTTTTAAATCTCCCGGCTCTCTCCTCCCGCGCTGTTTTCGCTGTCCCGGCTCTCTCTCCGCTCGCGCTGTTTTCGCTGTCCGGGCTCTCTCCTCCCGCGCTTTTTAAATCTCCCGCGCTGTTTTCGCTGTCCCGGCTCTCTCTCCGCTCGCGCTTTTTTCGCTGTCCGGGCTCTCTCCTCCCGCGCTTTTTAAATCTCCCGGCTCTCTCCTCCCGCGCTGTTTTCGCTGTCCGGGCTCTCTCCTCCCGCGCTGTTTTCGCTGTCCGGGCTCTCTCCTCCCGCGCTGTTTTCGCTGTCCGGGCTCTCTCCTCCCGCGCTTTTAAAATCTCCCGGCTCTCTCCTCCCGCGCTGTTTTCGCTATTCAAGCTCTCTCCTCCCGCGCTTTTTAAATCTCCCGGCTCTCTCCTCCTGCGCTGTTTTCGCTGTCCGGGCTCTTAAATGCCAGTCCTGAACCCCCTGCAACCACGTCTCTGTGATGCCTACCACATCATACCTGCCAGTCACAATCTGGGCCACAAGCTCATCTACCTTGTTCCGTACACTGCGCGCATTTAAATATAGCACCTTTAATTCTCTATTGACCGTCCCTTTTTGTTTTCTTAGTGTGGTGGACCTTGGTTTACTGAGCCTTTCCATACACTGTGTCATATTTTGTGAGATGGGGACTATCGTAACCTCTCCTGAGTTCTGTCTTTTCCTGCTTTTTTGTATTCCTAAGCAGCTATGCTTCACCTCTTGATTCCCTGACTTTCCCTTCCCCCCCAATCTCTAGTTTAAAGTCCTATTGACCACCCTATTTACTCTTTTCGGCAGAACACTGGTCCCAGCTCGGTTCAGGTGGAGACCATCCCAACGGTATAGGTCCCCCCTGTCCCAAAACTGATGCCAGTGTCCCATGAAAAGGAACCCCTCTTTCCCACACCACTCTTTCAGCCACGTGTTAACTTCCCTTATTCTTGCCTCCCTCTGCCAATTTGCACGTGGCTCGGGCAGTAATCCAGAGATTATGACCCTTGAGGACCTGTTTTTTAATTTGAATCCTAGATCTTTATAATTTCTAAACAGGTCCTCTTTCCTAGACTTGCCTATGTTGTTGGTAACGACATGGACCACAACAACTGGATCCTTCCCCTCCCTCTCCAGTATCCTTTCAAGCCGGTCAGAGATGTCCCGCACCCTAGCACCGGGCAGGCAACATACCATGCGGGACTCTTTATCCTGCTCACAAAGGATACTATCTATCCCCCTGATAATAGAATCCCCTACAACTACAACTTGCCTATTTACTCCCTCCCCTTGAATGGCCTGCTGAACCATGGTGCCTTGGTCAGCTGACTCATCCTTCCTGCAGCCCTGTTCGCCATCCTCACAGGGAGCAAGTGCCTCGTACCTGTTGGACAGGGTCAAGGGCTGAGGCTCCTGAGTTCCTGACTGCTGGTTCCCTTTACCTGCCTGACTTGCAGTCACACCCTGCTGTCCAATGGTAGCATCCAACTGCTGCTCTAGCTAAAATCAGCTCATTCTGCACATACTTTGTATGGCTCAGCACCAGACTAGGCACTGCCTTTGTTTACATAGGAACATAAGAGCAGGAGTAGGCCATTCAGCCCATCAAGCCTGCTCTGCTATTCAATACGATCATGGCTGATTATCCACTTCAAGCATTTTTCCCACAGTATCTCCATATGTCATAAGCATTTAGAAATCTGTCAATTGCTGTTTTAAACACACTCAATGACTGAGCTTCCACAGCCTTCAGGAGTAAAGAATTCCAAAGCTTCACAACCCTCTGAATAAATAATTTCTCCTCATCTCAGTCTTAAATCAGTTCCCCCTTATTTTGAAGTTTTCTCCCAGATTCAAACTCCCCAACCAGGGCAAATAGCTTACCTGCATCTGATGTATTTTTTTGGTTTTAATTAGATAACCTCTCATTCTTCGAAACGCTGGAGAATATAGGACCTATTTCCTAATCTCTCTTCATGGGACAGTCCCACCATCCAGGGAACACGTCTGGTGAACTGTCACTGCACTTTCTCTATGGAATAGTATCCTTCCTAGAAAAGGGGACCAAAACTGCCCACATTACTGAAGGTATGGTCTAACCAAGGTTCTTAATGTATTTTTGTTTTTTTGGCCGGTGTAGAGACAATGAGCTGAATGGTCTATTTCCATGCTGTAACTTTTCTACAGTTCTAATTGAAGCAAGACTTTGCTACTCATGTACTAACATCGACTTGCATTAAAGGCTAACGCTACCATTAGCCTTCATAATTGCTTGCTGCACCTGCACGTTTTCAGTAACTTCTTGACAAGAACACCCAGATCCAGTACATTTTCTAATCTGTCACCATTTAAGAAATGCTCTGCACATCTGTTTGTCCTACCAAAGTGGAATACCTTTTTCCACATTATATTCCATCTGTCTTC
The DNA here is from genome assembly GCF_047496885.1 of Scyliorhinus torazame. Classification (NCBI taxonomy): domain Eukaryota; kingdom Metazoa; phylum Chordata; class Chondrichthyes; order Carcharhiniformes; family Scyliorhinidae; genus Scyliorhinus; species Scyliorhinus torazame. Next base: position 136,846,513 of record NC_092715.1, read on the forward strand.
TTCTTGCCTACTTAGTAAATCTGTCCCAATCCCCGTGAAACGTCTTTCCATCTTCCTGACGACATACATTCCCACTTAACTTTGTGTCATCTGTGAACTTGGAAATATTATGTTTTGTCCCCACGTACAAATCATTGTGAACAGATGGGGCCCAAGTGCTGATCTTTATTGTATTCTGCTCGTCACAGCTTTCCAATGCAAGAATGACCTGTTTATTGCTACTCCCTGTTCACTGCCTTTAACTTTGCTCACAAATCTCCTTGGGACTTTATTGGAAGCCGTCTGAAAATCCAAGTTCACCAACTCCCCTTTATTAATTGTGTCAGTTACATCCTCAAAAAACTCCCAACAGGTTTGGAAAACATAATTTCCCATTCATAATCCATGTTGACTTTGCCAAGCAGATCATTATTAGCGAAATGTCCATTTATCACATCGTTTATAACAGATTTCAGCATTTTCCCTACTTGAGATTTAAGGCTAATAGGTCTATAGTTCACCATTTCTCTCTCCCTCCTTTCTTAAATAGTAGGAGGACACAGGTTTTTACCTTCCAAACTGCAGGAACTGTTCCAGAATCTATAGAATTTTGAAATATGATCACCAATGCACTCACTGTCTCCATAGCGCCTCTTTCAACACTCTGGGATGTTGAATATCATGTCGCGGGAACTTAGCAACCTTCAGTTCCAATAATTTCTCCAACGCAGCCTTCTTATGAAAAAATTAATTTCCTTCAATTTCTCATTCTCCAGAGTCCCATGGATCTGTAATTCTGGAAAATTTCTTGTATCTTCCTCAGTGAAGACAGCTGCAAAGTAATCATTCAACTTCTCTGCCATTTCTATTCCCCGTTATAAATTCTCATGAATCTGCCTGTAATGGATCCACATTTGTCTCAGCCACATGTTTCCTTTTCACACCCCTTTATCAGTTTCCTGGTCTTTCCTGTCCTCAGGTTTACTGTTATTTCTGACAACTTTATAGGCCTTTTCTTTTAATCTTATACAATCCTTCATTTTCTTTGTTAGCCATTGTTGATTGACCTTTTTTTTAGGGGGGGTGCTTGTGCCTTGAAGGAGTGTATAATTGTTGTAAACTGTGTATTATTATTTTTTAAACTATCCATTGCCTGAGTACGTTTGAATGTATTTTCCCAATCCATCGCAGCCAGTTGGCCGCTCAAACCTTCATAACTTCATTGTCCAAATTTAACACCCTGGTTTAAGATTAGACTACCCCACTTTCAAACATAATGTAAAGTCCTATCATAGTATGGTCACATACTTGACATATGTTGCCATTTTATATAAAGCAGCAGGTATCCCTGAATCATGCGTTGAATCACAAGCCATGACTGGGGGAAATATAATTTGTGTTCCAGCTCCCTGCAGAAGGTATAATCACAGACGAGTTCTGCTGCAGAGGAGTCAGATAAGGACATTGATAGGGTGACATACCAGAGAACACTGAACGTGTACACTGAGATGCTTGGGGCATTGGCACACCTGCCAAAAGGTCTCTTGTCACTGTTAAGGACAGGAATTTCCCAACTGTGGCTCGTGTACTCGTGGGAACTAGAACATATCTCTGAGGGCTCTTTGGGAAATTTGCCCCAAGGGACAGGCCTATGTACCATTTGGTCACCAACTACTTCTTAACTGGGTCAGAGTTCACCATGGAAGACTTGTCCTCTTCGAAGTTACTTGGAGCTGGCACCTGGAGCAATGGACTGTACAGTAGGAGGGGATCATCCCTCTTACTTACCTGGTCTTCTGCTTGAAGAAGCAAGACAACCTGTTGACTTCTAGTAGTTATCTGACTCCTCTGCAGCAGACTCCTCTGCCCTGAGAAAGTAAGGCAGGGATCAACTGCTCCAGACTGTTGATCTTAGCTGCTAATCACAAGCGAGCCATACATATTATTTATAAAAATTGAGAATCAGAACATCTATACATCATTTGTCACTCCACATGTATCATTTACATTTAACACAAATATATGCATGTTAGCACCAGCGTTTAGAGGGGTATTGCCATGATGAAAAGCGATCAATTGGTTTGTGTGCAGAATGAACACACTAATCTGAATTGCAAATTTAAACTAAAGTTTGTGTTAAGACCTCAAATAGAAAGAAATTTGAGCTAAACTCACTGGCCAGACTGGCTCCTCCGAGATAGGCCACCATTTTGAAAGGGTGCCCCGATCTCTAAGAGGTTTTGTGGGTCCCCCACACCCACCCCTATTATGGACAATATCACCCCCACACACATGGGCATTACCCCCGCCTGCCCCCCCCCCCCAAGTGATGACACCCTGCTATGGGTTGCTGAGGGGCCACCTTTTTCAGGCCCTGAAGACAATGGTCTGATATTCGGTGGTGGGTTCATGGTCTGGAGAGAAGTAGAAGGAAGTGTTGGAGAATTGGCCTTTGGGCTTGATACACCATCAATTACCAAAAGACGAGAATAGTGGAATAATCGAGGCTTTATTGAGTAAAGATGTTGTGCCTCCTGTAGCTGGAACCAGAATGACTGCAGCACCGGTGAGCACACACATTTATACGCCGCCTACTGGGCGGAGCCAGCAGGCAGGAATTTACTCATGTACCTCTACTATAAGGGCAGTGCCGTAATACATGTAATACAACTAGTGGTGACTACCACATTCACCCCCTGTTAAAAAAAGAGTCCGGCGGAGGTGGTGGAAAACATTACACGTTAAGTCTGTCGGGGGCCTTGACCCTCCTCTGCGATCGCCTCAGTCCTGGTGGTGATGTGGGCCAACTTGATCACCTGGTACTCTGGGAGCGTGTTGTCCTCGTCACCCCTGAGTGGAACCAATGGGAGGACGGATCCTACTGGGGCAGGGGCTGCGGTGATGTTCGCTGGAGGGAGGGTGAGTGGCGCAGGGGTGAATGGGGCAGCCGGGGGGGGTGGGGTCAGGTCGGCGGTCATAGGTGGAGATCCAGCAGATGCCAGGTCCCGGAGGGAGACTGTGCCCTGGCGCCTGTCGGGGTGTGCCACGTAGGCGTACTGCAGGTTTGCATGTAGGAGGTGGACTTTTCAACCAAGGGGTCCGACTTATGGGTCCGCACATGCTTCCGAAGGAGGACTGGCCCAGGAACTGTCAGCCATGTTGGGAGCGAGACCCCTAAGGTGGACTTCCTGGGGAAGGCAAACACCCGTTTGTGAGGGGGCTCGTTAGTCGCGGTGCAGAGGAGCGATCGGATGGAGTGGAGCGCGTCGGGGAGGACCTCCTGCCAGCGGGAGACCGGGAGATTTTTAGACCGCAGGGTCAGCAGGACGGCCTTCCAGACCGTCCCGTTCTCCCTCTCCACCTGCCCGTTTCCCCGGGGGTTATAGCTGGTCGTCCTCCTTGAGGCAATGCCCTTGCTGAGCAGGAACTGACGCAGCTCTTCGCTCATAAAAAAGGATCCCCGATCGCTGTGGATGTAGGTGGGGAAACCGAACAGAGTGAAGATGCTGTGGAGGGCTTTAATTACCGTGGCAGAAGTCATAACGGGGCAGGGGATGGCGATAGGGAACCGGGAGCACTCATCAATCACGTTCAGAAAGTACGTGTTGTGGTTGGTGGAGGGGAGGGGCCCTTTGAAGTCCATGCTGAGGCGCTCAAAGGGGCGGGAGGCCTTCACCAGGTGCGCTCGATCTGGCCAGTAGAAGTGCGACTTGCACTCTGCGCAGACCTGGCAGTCTCTGGTGATGGTCCTGACCTCCTCAATGGAGTAGGACAGATTGCGTGCCTTGATGAAATGGAAGAACCGGGTGATACCCGGATGGCAGAGGTCATAGTGGAGAGCCCGGAGTCGGTCCACTTGTGCGCTGGCACATGTACCGCGGGATAGGGCATCCGGGGGCTCATTGAGCTTCCCCGGGCGATACAAGGTCTCATTGTTATAGGTGGAGAGCTCGATCCTCCACCTCAAGATCTTGTCACTTTTGATCTTGCCCCGCTGTGTATTATTAAACATAAAGGCAACCAACCATTGGTCAGTGAGCAGAGTGAATCTCCTGCCGGCCAGGTAATGCCTCCAATGTCGTACAGCTTCCACAATGACATGGGCGTCCTTTTCGACAGAGGAGTGCCAAATTTTGGCGGCATGGAGGGTGTGGGAAAAGAAGGCCACGGGTCTGCCCGCCTGGTTGAGGGTGGCGGCCAGAGCTATGTCCGATGCATCGCTCTCGACCTGAAAGGGGAGTGTCTCGTCGACCGCATGCATCGTGGCCTTGGCGATGTCTGCCTTGATATGGTTGAAGGCCTGGCGGGCCACAGCCGTCAGGGCAAAACTGTGGACTGAATGAGTGGGCAGGCCTTGTCCGCATAATTAGGGACCCACTGGGCATAGTAGGAGAAAAACCCCAGGCATCGTTTCAGGGCCTTGGGGCAGTGGGGGAGTGGGAGTTCCATGAGGGGGCGCATGCGGTCGGGGTGGGGCCTTAGGGCTCCATTTTCCATGACATTGCCAAGGATGGCTAAGCGGTTGGTGCGGAACACGCATTTCTCCTTATTGTACGTGAGATTAAGGAAATTTGGCGGTCTGGAGGAGTTTTTGGAGGTTTGCGTCGTGGTCCTGCTGATCGTGGCCGCAGATGGTGATGTTATCTAGGTACGGGAAGGTGGCCCGCAGTCCGTACCAGTCAACCTTCGGTCCATCTCTCGCTGGAAGACCGAGATCCCATTAGTGACGCCGAAGGAAATCCTAAAGAAGTGATAGAGGCGGCCATCTTCTTCGAACGCAGTGTATTGGCGGTACTCTGGATGGATGGGGAGCTGGTAGTAGGGGGACATCAGGTCCACTGTGGAAAAACCTCGATACTGCGCAATCTGATTGACCATATCAGATATGCGTGGGAGGGGGTACGCGTCGAGCTGCGTGTACCGATTGATGGTCTGTCTGAAGTCAATGACCATCCTGTGCTTCTCCCCAGTCTTTACTACTACCACTTGAGCTCTCCAGGGGCTGTTGCTGGCCTCAATGATCCCTTCCTGCAGAAGCCGTTGGACCTCCAACCTGTTTGTACATTACTTTGTTCTGTACATTTCTTTGTTCTTTTAGAAGATTGTAGTTTAGTCGGGCAGTATGGTCGGCACGGGCTTGGAGGGCCGAAGGGCCTGTTCCTGTGCTGTACATTTCTTTGTTCTTTGTTCTTTGATGAAGGTCCTGTCCTGGGCACTGTACTGTCTGCTCCTAGTGCCGACGGGTTTGCAATCCAGGGTGAGGTTTGCAAACAGGGAATGTGGATCGACCTTAAGGGTCGTGAGGCCGCATATGGTGAGGGGGGGTAGGGGTCCGCCGAATTTTTAAGGTTAGGCTTTGGAGATGGCACTGAAAGTCCAGGCCGAGTAACAGAGCAGCGCAGAGGTGGTAGAGGACGTAGAGCTGGAAGTTGCTGAATTCTAAGGCCTGGATGGTGAGGGTCGCGATGCAATACCCCCGAATTTCCACGGAATAGGATCCGGAGGCCAGGGAGATTTTCTGGGTGACGGGGTGTACCGGGAGGGAGCAGCGCCTTACCGTAGTGGGATGGATGAAGCTCCCTGTGCTCCCGGTGTGAAAAAAGCAGGTCGTCTCGTGCCCATCGATCTTCACCGTCGTCGTCCCGGTCGCGAGGTTGCGGGGCCGGGACTGATCCAGGGTGATAGAGGTGAGCTGCGGCAGACGCTGGGAGGTCCTGGGCTGGTCAGCAGTGGTGGAGGTAGCGGCAGGCGATGAACGGCCAGACGAGCAGGGGTCCTGAGACGCCGTCCAAAATGGCGCCGAAGATGGCGGCGCCCACGTGGCGCACATGGCGGGTGACACCAAAGATGGCGGTGCCCACGGGCCGCAAGTGGCTTGCGGTGAAGAAGATGGCGGCTCCCATGGGCCGCATGTGGCTTGCGAAGGGGAAAATGGCGGCACCCATGGGTTGCACATAGGGGGTGCAGGAATGCCGGGCCTGGAAACAGCGGCGACTGACCGGGCCTGGCTAACAGAAACAAAGTGTGGGATTCTCCGGGAATCAGCGGAGCGGGCAGAAATGGCGCAGTGGAGTGGCGGGAAACACTCCGGCGTCGGGCCGCCCAAAGGTGCGGAATCCTCCGCACCTTCAGGGGCTAGGCCGGCGCCGGAATGGTTTGCGCCTCGCCGGCCGGCGGGGAAGGCCTTTGGCGCCATGCCAGCCGGGGCCGAAGGGACGATGCCGGCCGACATGGGTCCGCGCATGCACGGGAGAGTCAGCGGCTGCTGACGCCATTCTCGCGCATGCGCAGGGGGGGTTCACCTTCGCGCCGGCCATCGCGGAGGCTAACATGGCCGGTGCGGAGGAATGGAGTGCCCCCACGGCACAGGCCCGCTCATGGATCGGTGGACCCCGATCGCGGGCCAGGCCACACCCGGGGCCAGATTGCCCCGCCCACACCGCCAGGTACCGCCGGTAAGGGACCAACTCCAATTTACGGCAGCGGGACCTACATAGAACGGGTGGGATTTCGGCCCATCGCGGGCTGGAGAATCGCCGGGGGGTGGGGGCGGCTGACCAGCGCGGCGCGATTCCCGCCCCCAAATCCCGCAATTCCCCAAATCTCCGGCGACGGAGAATTCAGCAGCCAGCGGGGGCGGGATTCACGCCGCCCCCCGGCGATTCTCCGACCCGGCGGGGAGGTCGGGGAATCCCGCCCAAAGTGCCCCTTCTTCCCACAGCCGTTGCAAGACGCGCTGCCTGGAGTGTTTGTTTTGCCCGCAAAATTAGCGCTTGGGTCCCCCAGAGCTGGCTGGCTGCCACGCGGCGCAGGCTTGCGGTGAGCTGGAGTCGGCAGCTGGTAGGGCCCACGATGCCCACGAGGGGGCCACGTGGTCGGGGGTGTAGGACTGGACATTACGGGGGCCACTTCTAATGAATTAGTGAGTTGCCTAGTTCCCGCAAGATCAAACGTATCCCCTTCCCGTAGCCGCTGGCGGACGTATGCAGACTTCATGCCCGTAACGTAAGCGTCTCTAATTAAACGTTTGGTGTGCTGGACTGCCGAAACTGCCTGGCATCACAGTTCCTACCTAGGATGTGCAGGGCACGCCAGAAATCGTCCAGATACTCCCTGTGGAGTTGCTGTCTCGTGGCCAGGAGATGCCTGGCGTAAACATGATTTACTGGTCGAACGTAACGTCCCTTCAGGAGCTCCATCACTTCGGAGTAAGTGGGCGCATCCCGGATGAGAGGAAAAATGTCAGGGCTCACCCGTGAACAGAGGACTTGGAGCTCCTGCGAGTCTGAGGGTTCCCAGCGGATGTCCGGAGGTAGCTTTCGAAGCAGGCTAGCCAGTGGTCAAAAGCGGACGTTGCGTTGGCTGCTTGAGGGCTCAGCTGCAGGCAATCAGGCTTGATGCAGAGATCCTTCATTTAAAAAGCTTTGCTCAATAAATTGATACACTATCAGTTACCGCAAAGATGTGAGCAGTGGAATAATCGAGGCTTCATTGAGCAAAGATGTTGTGCCTCCTGCAGCACTGGCGAGCACACACATTTATACGCCGCCTACTGGGCGGAGTGTTGCTATATTTATTTGGTTCTGAATATGGCGGTCAATGTGGTCGCCTTCCTTAATTCTAATTACGTTTGCTCTAGAGTTGCCTGTTTCGATACCGCCACAAGATTCAAACCGAATACTGATCAAAGACTCGATACACCAGTTAGTTAGTTCAAAGTCAATGCTTATTTATTTACACACACAGTTAAATATACTCATGCACGAAACTCTACAGACTAAACTATCACGACTGCTAAAGCCTATACTTAGCTTCGGGCGCCCACCCAGTCAGAGGAACAATGGCCGTTGTTCGGTTCTGAGGCTGCTGGAGTCGAACTGGTGAAGGGGAACAGCTAAGGTCGTCCGTCTGGTAGCGAGCGTTGACCTTGGACTTACTTGCTTCTGGTGCAGCTGGTGGACAGGTCTCTCCTTGGTGAGAGCCGGATCCAAGAGAACGATTCTCTCTTGGGGGCTCCTTCTTATACCCAAAGGGGCTTCGCGCTCTTTTGGGCGGGGCTTGAACTTGGCCCCAATTAATTGGGCCGTTTCTTGATCATTCATATTGATCTCGTCCAATAAAGGGGTGGGTCCCCTGATGGCTGGGCGTGTCCTAGGTGGCCATTGGCCTGCTTTGTTCAGGTCTCCTGTGGCGCCGGGGTGTCTGCCTTAGTATCGGTTACTCAAATGTTACTCTTTTGTTCCCGGAGATGGGCCATTAGTATGCTAATGGGCCTACAGTTTTGGTCTTGCCTGGGAGCTGTGGCTCCAATATGCAGACAAACCCTGAACCTGCTTGTTTTCTCAGTATTGTCCATTTTCCCTGCAATCTTTGCAAAGTGTCCATTTTGTAATTGGGAAGTGGCCATCCCAGATGGCTACAAGAGCCAGCAGGCAGGGATTTACCCATGCACCTATACTATACGGGCAGTGCCGTAATACATGTAATACAACTAGTGGTGACTACCACAGGTCTCTGCTAGGTGGAGGTCAGATCAGCAGGTTTTTTGGCAATGTTAGGGTTGGACCTGAGATATCAGAATGCTACCAGTCCCGAGAGAACCAGGTTAGAATGATGGGCGTAGAGAAATTGAGATGGCCAATGTCATGCAGGCAATTCTCAGTCAAAAGCTGGAGAGAGGTTAGGAGGTCTGAGGGAGGCCTCCAGGTGGAGGGAGAGTACTGGGTAAATAGTCTGTTATAATGGGGTGGGGGAATACTGGCCAAAGAAGTAGGGGCAGAAGTGAAAGCACATAAAGGGCTCAATATTATTCCGAACTTGAAATCCATTGGGATGGGATGTAAGGGAACCACTGTTAGCTTGTATAAGCGTATTGTAATTTAAAATTTTAAACAAGTCTTGGGCATTAATGGGGTTAAGATATGAAGCCTGTATGCAGACAGGGGCACATGGGCAACTCGGATATTTAGAAGGGAGTACACAATAAGTACGATTTTGAAGCGCACAGCATAAGGAGATGGAAGAATCCCGCTCAAATATGGCATGGGGAATCATGGAGAGCTTGAAATCCATTGTTTCCAGTGTTGAAGTGGTGGCCAACTCTATGGCAGCACCACTGGAACGAGCCATATGTGGTGCATGCTGTCGCTTTCACTTCAGCGCAGGCTGAAGCCACTCAATATTTCATTGCTATGGTGGCAGCTCAGCCAGCTGCCATTGTGGGTGCAGATCTCATTGCACAAAGGGCTTTGCGGCTCATATCACATCAGCAATCTGTGCTCCAGCAGATTAACAGGATTTCTAAGGTGCTTCCTTGTGGGAGTGGCAATGGCTCCCTGGAGCACAAAACTGCTATCCTCCCTCTCGAGGGCAGCATTTGCCATTCCACCATTACCTCTCTTGCAGAGTTCTTGCTGTCGCCTCTCAGCCAGACAGCCCAGAATTCTGCTGCCCTCACTTATGTGATGCTGTCTAAAGCTGGTCCCTTACAGCAGCTCAATGGCATCTTGCATGTCCATTTGCATCTTCTCCCAGTGGGAGTCAGCAGCCTTCCACCAGTCATGCTGCAGCTGCAAGGGTAACATCTTATAGGAGCACTACCTCAAGGTGGAATGCAAAAGGGTGACTAATTCATTGTTGTTTGTATAATTGGCTGAGCTGCCCTATAAAGATGTTTTGTGAAGAATTTTGATGGCGAGTTTTAATGATCAATATTGAACAGGTGACATTGTGATGGGGAATGGTGAAATCAATGTAACAATGGTGAAGGTGGCCACAGATGGTAACATTGTCAAAGTACGGGTATGTAGCCCACAGCTCGTACTGGTCCACCATTCGGTCCATCGTTCTCTGGAAGACCGAGATCCCATTAGTGACGCCGAAAGGGACCTTGAGGAAGTGGAAGAGTTGGCCGGCGGGTTCAAAAGCAGTGTAGTGGCGATCTTCCGGGCCGATCGCGAGCTGGTGGTAGGCAGACTTCAGATCTACCGTGGAGAACACCCGGTACTGTGCGATCTGGTTGACCATCTCCGCTATGCGGTGGAGTGGGTACGCATCAAGTTGCGTGAACCGGTTTATGGTCTGTCTGTAGTCCACAACCATCCGATTCTTTTCCCCGGTCCTGACAACCACCACTTGTGCTCTCCAGGGGCTATTGCTGGCCTCGATGACACCCTCCCTCAAGAGTCGCTGGACCTCCGACTTGATAAAAATCATGTCTTGTGCACTGTACCGCCTGCTCCTGGTGGCGACGGGCTTACAGTCGGGGGTGAGGTTCGCAAAGAGCGAACGGGGGGGTGACCTTAAGGGTCGCGAGGCTACATACAGTGAGGGGGGTAGAACTTTAGGGTCAGGCTTCGGTGACTGCATTGGAAGTCGAGTCCAAGCAGTAGGCGGCGCAGAGGTGAGGGAGGACATACAGTTTAAAATGCGCGTACTCAGCGCCCTGTATCGTGAGGTTCGCGACACAGTACCCCCGGAGGCGAGGGAGATTGTCTGAGACACGGGGTAGATGTGGAGGGAGCAGTGCCTTACCGTGTCGGGATGGACGAAGCTCTCTATGCTCCGGGAGTCGAAGAGAGAGGGGGTCTCGCGCCCATTGACCCGGTCGGCCATCATCGAATTCTTCAGATGTTTTGGCTGCGACTGGTCGAGGGTGACTGCGCCGAGCTGCGGGTAGTCTGCGCGGTCGGAGGTATCAGGGTCACAAGATGGCAGCCCCCACAAGTTGCACGTGTCGGGCTGAGTTAAAGATGGCGCCCCCCACGAGCTGCATGAGGCGGATGACTCATCTGAAGGGGGCGGTACCGGCAGGCATGCAGCCACATTGTGGGATCTGTGAGCCTATGAGTCCGTGGATCGGGCCTGGTAAGCTTTTGACTTCGGGGCTTTGGATCGGGCCAGACCGACTCTGGCAAAATGTCCCTTTTTGCCGCAGTCACTTCATGTCGCGGTAAGGGCTGGGCAACGCTGCCGGGGGTGTTGGCCCTGACCACAGAAGTAGCAAGACGGTCCCCCGGGTTGAACGGGCAACCACGTGGCACAGGCCTGGGATGTAGTCGGGTCTGGTGAAGGCCGCATTTGTGTTGCCCACGAGGGGTTCGCTGGGTCTGCCGAGAACGCGCTGAGGCTCTGGTAGGTCACATACTGTGTCCTGTAGATCAGTGGCCCCTGTGGTGATGTGCATCAATGTAAATACATGTAGGCTAGGTAGACATAGAGGGAGCACTAGAGACATCACACACACACACACACTCAACCAATAGATCAGTTAGATAGGACATGACCAATGGACATTCACGATACAGACAGAGGTGACATGACCACAGGAGGGAGGGCATTACACCAACCCATATATAAAAGACACCACACACATGATCTGCCTCTTTCCAGTGGAGATAGTCAGTGAGTGCAGACACAGGGTTGATTCAATATCACTCCCACCACATGGATTGCAGCAACTGGTTAGTCAGTCTGGGTAGCTATAGTAGGATTAGCAGCAGTGTCGAACCCAAGCAATAGAAGTGTAAATAGTTTAATAAACGTGTTGAAGTTATCTCCACGTCTGAACCTTCCTTTGTCAAGTGCACCACAAGGAAGCCACTTATGTTACACCTAGAACATAACAAATCATGGTACCAGGACTGAACTGTTTCAATCCATACAGCCATACCTCAGAGTACAGTGACAACCAGCAACGATACCCAGACAAGATGTTCGAGATCCGGGTTCAGCAGCAGCTCCAGTGCCACGCCGATCTCCACGAAAACTGGCGGGTATTCCGGCAAATGTTTGAAATCTTCCTGGTAGCAGCTGACCTACAAGACGTGGCCCATGCTGAAAAGACAGAGCTTCTGCTCACCATCGCCGGAGCCAGAGCAGAAAAAATCTTTTAAAAATTCAAGTTCTCCAAAGGGCAAAACAGGAGCGACTTCCAGGCAGTCCTGGACAAATTCGGCAAATACTGTGAGGAAAACACACTCCAGCCAGCAAGAAAAGGTAAGAGAAGCACCAGTACTCACCACGAGGCCGAGATCCCAGCGCAGAGAACAATTTTGATCGGCGCCCGTCTTTCTAAAGGGACTATACTTGCGCAGTTGCACGAGAAGCGCACAGAACGGGAAGGTCCGTTGGCGCATGCGCGAGACGCCGCGCATGCATAATCACGAAAACGTCCATTGGTACAGCAACAGCGATTTCGCTTCCTACGTATGATGTCACATGTGTCATGATGTCAGAGGCCCCGGACCATGCCCATTTAAAGGGGAAACGTCCCAAATCAAAGAAAAAATCTTTTAAAGCCGTAAAACAACCTTCCTTCACCTGGAATGACAGCACAATGCCTCAAATTGAACCACAAAATGAAATTAACCTCCGAAGAACCCGGCATCAAGCAGTTACCTATGCCCAAACCGATGATTCCGACCTTGAATACTTCGAAACCGACCTTTACATTTTCTCTGGACCTCGCGAGCCCAATGCCAGCTCCGACGCAAACAGTGATGATATGACGAATGTGATATAAAATAGTTACTTTAGAGATATTAGTTACTGTCATGTAGAGATAGGCCAGTCTCATTCTGGTGAGTTCACAGACGAAGGATTTCAGACCGCATGGCAAAGCAAGGAGGAGGTGTGTCCACCAAAGGAGGAGAAAAGGATGTTGGGTAATAAGGGGGCCAGAGGAAGGGATGAGAAGTGAGCCAATCAGAATGTATGACCAGGTCAGGAGGGGTATAGGATGACCTATGGGAATCGTGTATGTGAAACTTGATACCATTTGAATGTATTTGCAGAAATCCCTTTGTCTCCTTGTTCATTCGCTTTCCGGGGTGTAGGAGACTAGATGTGTCCTATGCCTCTGTGAAATGAATCAGGCTTGCAAGTCAAATAAAATAACCAATGCTGTACCTGCAAATCCATCTCGACCTTTATTGAGGCCAGACTGACGGGTAAAGAAATTTTGTTTTGTCATTTGGTGCCGGAAACCCGGGATTTCTCAAGACTGTTCTGACCAACCGCGAAATTAGAATTAGACTGATTATGAACAGGGAGAGTGGGAAGAAGGGGCCCACAATGTATAGCTGGAAAATGACCGCGCATTGCTTTTCCCCTCTTCTTATCGTCTGATTAGTCTGGTCACTCGCGGTTGGTACGGAAAGATCGTCTCGACGAAATCAAAGGTCAGTCTGGGGATTAGAAAATTAAACTGATGGGATATCATAATTGATAGTTCAGATTTGGGTTAATTGTGTTGTTGATAGACTGATGTGACTTCAGCAGATGAAGGTTCAGTTAAGTAAGTGTTTTAAAGACTGATGGGACTTCAGCAGATGAAGGTTCAGTTCAATGAGTGTTTTTAAATCTGAAGATGATTCAATTCCATGTGTGAGTGTTTTAAATCTATAGCTGATTAAGCTACAATTGTACCCTTGGACTGTAATGGCGAAAAACGCAGTTCTGAGGCCTAGTTGAGATTATGGGGAATTGCTTGGATAAATTTCAAAACAAAGAACATCCATAGAACTGGATGCTGCATGTTAGTTAAAGCAGAAGTCTCTCAAAGGGTTAACAGCAGCAGCCAAAGTTAAAGACGACAGACAGTGCTTCTCACACAGGCCTTGAGATAACAGCAGCAGCCTGTGGTGTAATCGGATACCTTTCCTTTCAGTCAGTGAATTCCAGCAAAGTTACGTTTTGAATTAATTAAAGGAAACCAGTGGGTTTCTCCACCTCTTTGATAAAAGTTATTATTTTCGAAAGCAATTGATTGAAATTGCCAGAATCTTAAGTTTTACTTACTTGAAATAATGTTTATCTCATTTTATTTGTGAATTAATAGAAACTGAAAGAAACTCACTGACACCATTTTAAAAAGTGTAAATCTGGAGAGGACAGTTGACTTTGCTCCGGTATAGAACAAAGAACAAAGAAATGTACAGCACAGGAACAGGCCCTTCGGTCCTCCAAGCCCGTGCCGACCATGCTGCCTGACTAAACTACAATCTTCTACACTTCCTGGGTCCATATCCCTTTATTCCCATCCTATTCATGTATTTGTCAAGATGCCCCTTAAATGTCACTATCGTCCCTGCTTCCACCACCTCCTCCGGTAGCGAGTTCCAGGCACCCACTACCCTCTGCGTAAAAAAGTTGCCTCGTACATCTACTCTAAAACTTGCCCCTCTCACCTTAAACCTATGCCCCCTAGTAATTGACCCCTCTACCCTGGGGAAAAACCTCTGACTATCCACTCTGTCTATGCCCCTCATAATTCTGTAGACCTCTATCAGGTCTCCCCTCAACCTCCTTCGTTCCAGTGAGAACAAACCGAGTTTATTCAACCGCTCCTCATAGCTAATGCCCTCCATACCAGGCAACATCCTGGTAAATCTCTTCTGCACCCTCTCTAAAGCCTCTACATCCTTCTGGTAGTGTGGCGACCAGAATTGAACACTATACTCCAAGTGTGGCCTAACTAAGGTTCTATACAGCTGCAACATGACTTGCCAATTCTTATACTCAATGCCCCGGCCAATGAAGGCAAGCATGCCGTATGCCTTCTTGACTACCTTCTCCACCTGTGTTGCCCCTTTCAATGACCTGTGGACCTGTACTCCTAGATCTCTTTGACTTTCAATACTCTTGAGGGTTCTACCATTCACTGTATATTCCCTACCTGCATTAGATCTTCCAAAATGCATTACCTCACATTTGTCCAGATTAAACTCCATCTGCCACCTCTCTGCCCAAGTCTCCAAACAATCTAAATCCTGCTGTATCCTCTGACAGTCCTCATCGCTATCCGCAATTCCACCAACCTTTGTGTCGTCTGCAAACTTACTAATCAGACCAGTTACATTTTCCTCCAAATCATTTATATATACTACAAAGAGCAAAGGTCCCAGCACTGATCCCTGTGGAACACCACTGGTTACAGCCCTCCAATTAGAAAAGCATCCTTCCATTGCTACTCTCTGCCTTCTATGACCTAGCCAGTTCTGTATCCACCTTGCCAGCTCACCCCTGATCCCGTGTGACTTCACCTTTTGTACTAGTCTACCATGAGGGACCTTGTCAAAGGCCTTACCGAAGTCCATATAGACAACATCCACTGCCCTACCTGCATCAATCATCTTAGTGACCTCCTCGAAAAACTCTATCAAGTTAGTGAGACACGACCTCCCCTTCACAAAACCATGCTGCCTCTCACTAATACGTCCATTTGCTTCCAAATGGGAGTAGATCCTGTCTCGAAGAATTCTCTCCAGTAATTTCCCTACCACTGAAGTAAGGCTCACCGGCCTGTAGTTCCCTGGATTATCCTTGCTACCCTTCTTAAACAGAGGAACAACATTGGCTATTCTCCAGTCCTCCGGGACATCCCCTGAAGACAGTGAGGATCCAAAGATTTCTGTCAAGGCCGCAGCAATTTCCTCTCCAGCCTCCTTCAGTATTCTGGGGTAGATCCCATCAGGCCCTGGGGACTTATCTACCTTAATATTTTTTAAGACACCCAACACCTCGTCTTTTTGGATCTCAATGTGACCCAGGCTATCTACACACCATTCTCCAGACTCAACATCTACCAATTCCTTCTCTTTGGTGAATACTGATGCAAAGTATTCATTTAGTACCTCGCCCATTTCCTCTGGCTCCACACATAGATTCCCTTGCCTATCCTTCAGTGGGCCAACCCTTTCCCTGGCTACCATTTTGCTTTTTATGTACGTGTAAAAAGCCTTGGGATTTTCCTTAACCCTATTTGCCAATGACTTTTCGTGACCCCTTCTAGCCCTCCTGACACCTTGCTTAAGTTCCTTCCTACTTTCCTTATATTCCACGCAGGCTTCGTCTGTTCCCAGCCTTTAGCCCCGACAAATGCCTCCTTTTTATTTTTGACGAGGCCTACAATATCTCTCGTTATCCAAGGTTCCCGAAAACTGCCGTATTTATCCTTCTTCCTCACAGGAACATTCTGGTCCTGAATTCCTTTCAACTGACACTTGAAAGCCTCCCACGAGTCAGATGTTGATTTGCCCTCAAACATCCGCCCCCAATCTATGTTCTTCAGTTCCCACCTAATATTGTTATAATTAGCCTTCCCCCAATTTAGCACATTCATCCTAGGACCACTCTTATCCTTGTCCACCAGTACTTTAAAACTTACTGAATTGTGGTCACTGTTACCGAAATGCTCCCCTACTGAAACATCTACCACCTGGCCGGGCTCATTCCCCAATACCAGGTCCAGTACCGCCCCTTCCCTAGTTGGACTGTCTACATATTGTTTCAAGAAGCCCTCCTGGATGCTCCTTACAAACGCCGCCCCGTCTAAGCCCCTGGCACTAAGTGAGTCCCAGTCAATATTGGGGAAGTTGAAGTCTCCCATCACCACAACCCTGTTGTTTTTACTCTTTTTCAAAATCTGTCTACCTATCTGCTCCTCTATCTCCCGCTGGCTGTTGGGAGGCCTGTAGTAAACCCCCAACATTGTGACTGCACCCTTCTTATTCCTGATCTCTACCCATATAGTCTCACTGCCCTCTGAGGTGTCCTCCCGCAGTACAGCTGTGATATTCTCCCTAACCAGTAGCGCTACTCCGCCTCCCCTTTTACATCCCCATCTTACCCGCCTGAAACATCTAAATCCTGGAACGTTTAGCTGCCAATCCTGCCCTTCCCTCAACCAGGTCTCTGTAATGGCAACAACATCATAGTTCCAAGTACTAATCCAAGCTCTAAGTTCATCTGCCTTACCCGTAATACTTCTTGCATTAAAACATATGCACTTCAGGCCACCAGACCCGCTGTGATCAGCAACTTCTCCCTGTCTGCTCTGCCTCAGAGCCCCACTGTCCCTATTCCCTAGTTCTCCCTCAATGCTCTCACCTTCTGACCTATTGCTCCCGTGCCCACCCCCCTGCCATACTAGTTTAATACATCACCGCAGCTAACTGCTCCCTCATTGATAGCAGCCAACATTTTTGAGAATGTAAGAAAAACTTGTTAAAAGAAAAATTGTTAAGATAAAGAATGAATTAAGTTGTAAATGTTATACAAGTTTGTGTTAAGCAAATCGTAAATTTAGTTCTGAGTTGAGATCAGAGCTAAGCTTGCAAGTTGCAGTAATTCAATTTGAATTTTCAAACAAGTTAAGTTTTAAAAGAACATTGTTAGAACCTTTTTAATAATTTTGTCAAGGAAAAAAAAAAATTGCCATTGCTTATAAATAAGCAAATAAAAAATATATATATAATAAAAAAAAGAAAGAGCCAAAGTATGAAAGCTCAAGAGTTAATTAGATTATGGAAACAATATTGTCAAGAGGAAAGAGATAAGATCAGGTTATCAAGTTGGCAGGACAATGCCCTGAACATGGGAATTCCAATTAGTGAACAGGGTAACCAAAAAACATTACAGGTCTTGAAAAAGGAATGTGCATTCAAAAAAAAAAGCGCAAGTAAAGACAGGAAAGGCTCGGGTCAAACAAAAGATGTGCTACGCAGTTCAATGGCTGGCCTTGAATTGACAGAAAATGACCAATTCGATAATTTGAAAATGTCAGCAAAGGATTTCGACTGCACCTGTAGCATTGTCTGCACTAATTCCAGAACCACCAGAGTATAATAATTTATATCCAGTCACTGCTCCCCAGATCCCAATCATGCCAGTCACTACAGCCCTTTTGGGTGATAGCGTGGGTCTCGATTTACCATCTTCACGATCAGTAGGGGAAGAGGAGCTCTGTTCCACAAGCCCAGTTAGCTCTAGGACCCAATCTCGGACAGCGAGAGAAGGGCTTGATCCTAACTAGAAACAATTAAGCATATCACCTAAATCCCTTCAGACCAAGGGGAAACCGCAAATTTCGAGAACAAAGGGAGATGCCAGGGATGATTCTGAAGAGAAAGAACTCCCTCTAGTGACAGGGAGGGACGTCGAAGTCTTGGAAGAACTAGAGGACATAGCTAGAGTGCCCCCTGGTGAGACTCGGAGACAGTTGCCGATTAGGAAGATACCAAACCTTGACGCAGTGACTGCCGGGGCCCAGCCCACGATAGACGTTTATTTCCCATGGACACCCAGTGAGATGATGGCTATTATGGCTACAATCCCAGATAGAAAAGAATCTCCTGCTGCTTTTGTGGATTCCCTGAGAACTACCATCTCAATTTATCAAGCTGATTCTAGGGACCTCTGGGCCCTAGTCCAGCAGGTTTTAACCCCAGCAGAGTACCGCAATCATCTTAATCACTTGAATTATGCTAGCCACGCTGCACTTCAGCAAGCCCATGCGTTAGATGACGATAGACGGACACAAATCCTGAATGCGTTGAATAGCACATTTCAAAAGCCCATAAATATTTCTGCTATCTTAGACCTAAAACCTAAGAAGATTGAAGAGCCAGAGGAATTTCTGGAACGTTTTAATGAAATCTACCGTGGGGAGTCAGGCGACTTGCCATATCAAAATGGTCAGAATTCCCCTCAATATTGTGCTATGTTAATGCATTGCCTACCACCTACCGTGGCTACTGCCGTGAAATGTAATAACATGAATTGGACAGAGAACGACCCTTCCCAGATGGCAAGGGCAGTCAGATTTTATTGGAAGGAGGGTGTAGGCCAGGAAGGAGGCTCAGTTACAAAGATTAAGACTGAGTATGTAATGAAAAAGGATGATCTGCGACCCCAACAAGTGGCAGAAATGGTAGCTTACCAGCTGGAGCCCCAATATTGTGACTTTGGGTGGGTGGATCAGCGAGGGGGAGGATATCAAACCCACCCAAAGGGACCCTCAGCTCCTTTTTATGGCCCACCGTATGCACCAACAGCTTTACAACCGCCGCCCCCTCTGAGGGGCCATTGGTCTACTGGGAGAAGAGGACGGGGAAGATATAGAGGGAGCAATGCATGTTTTAATTGCGGCCGTGCAGATCACTGGCAACAGGAATGCCCCTTTAAAAGACAGGCAGCAGAAGGAGGGGGTACCCACCAAGGGGAGGACAGACGAGATACACTGACTTCTCCCAGGCAAACCCTTTCCCAACACAGGATTGACTAGCTAATTTAGTCATAAGGACTTTCCAATCGGACAGGGAACCTATTATCTCTCTGCAGATAGGAGATGAACATCACCCATTTTTAATCGACACTGGAGCAGCCATGTCTTCGGTACAATCAGAACTTCGACTACCACTATCCGACCACATCCAGCATTTGTCGGGGTTCTAAGGACAGGTGTGTGAGTATCCTATTTCTGAACCTGTGACAGTCACTTACGAGAATAAGTCTGCAGATCAGCAGTTTGTAGTGACTACTGGATTGGACTGTAACTTGTTGGCCCGAGATTTACTGTGTATCTTCCAGCTACAGCTAGAGTACGGAGACGAAGGGGTAACGGTCCAATCATGGAGGATGAGACAACAGTGCAATATTTCTATCACCCCCCCGCGGTGGACGTTAGACATTGAACATTCACTGCATCACGTTATCCTGGCCTATGACAGAACTGGACAAAACAGGGAGTTGGAGGACAAATACCGGCCATTAATTGGGACCGAATGGCCAGTCAAAGTTACATCCACAGTCATGGGAAAAGAAGGTACAGCCGATTTTGTTACAATACCACCACATTTATGGCCACAGTCAGCTTCGGTAAGCCCTCATATTACACGTCAGGTCCACGACCAGTACCATGCCAGGGATTTGGGGCCTATGGTAAGGAGGGCAGTGGATCATTCAGATCCAACAGAGTACGCACTTCAAGTCACGCCAGACGGCACTGCCATAAAATATTTTGAGGTCCCTGAAACGATTAACACTCGACTGCAGCCCCGTCTATAGACAAATTAATCCGAGAGCTGTTGCAACAGGGTATTTTGGTCCCTTGCTAATCAGAAAGTAACACCCTCATACTTGCTGTGCCTAAACCAGCCAAGCCAGACCAGTACTGATTAGTACAGGATTACGTTCAATCAATGCCATCGCATAGCCGTTACATGCTCTCACTCTCCAACAGGATATTACGGTGTATAGCTCCCACTCGGTCATCGCACTACTGAGGCAACTGCAGACTCAGCATCTTACCGCAGCTCGTCAGAATAGGTATGAGATATACCTTTTGAACAATCCACGTCTGACATTTAAATACTGTACCACTATCAATCCAGCCTGTTTTCTTAGCGGTCCCCCTGTCCATGAGGACGCGCCTGGTCACGACTGTTTAGCCTTGATTCAGGAAACTACCACAATAAGGGACGATCTGAGTGATATTCCGTTTGAACAACCAGACATGATTATGTATGTTGATGGCAGTGCATTAGTAAGCCCCACTGGCCGGAGACTGTCCGGTTATGCAATCATAGATCAGGATGGTCTGATTCTAGAAGCGGCAGCTTTCCAGACCCCTTATTCAGCCCAACAAGCCGAACTTTTTGCCCTCACCCGTGCATGTATACTTGGGGTAGATCGTCGGGTAAATATTTATACTGACTCCCGATACGCTTTTGGGGTAGTTCATGACTTCGGACAACTCTGGAAGAATAGGGGATTCCTTACCTCGGCAGGCACGGAAATATCCAACCGGGGTTTAGTTAATGACCTAGTACAGCTAGAACGTAGGTTATCAGGAGATACACTTAATTTAGTTAAAGGCCGCACTGAGGAAAACCCGGGTAGTATGAATCTCTTCTACCAGATTTATCACCGCTTGTATGGCCACGGACGGGTTGTCTGCTACCCGAACCCCGCAGCGGTGTCTAGGTTATTTTCTGTTTCACCGCTTTGGCGCACTCCCCAAACGGTGGTTCATTGTCAGCGTTCCGAGTCACCGCCCGAGCAAGTCACTCTTCCTTACGATCCGGGTTCAGCACCACCGGCTATTTGCCTTCCCCTTCCTCGGGATAATTCCCACTCACAGTTTGATAGGCTGCAACGGTGGAGGGCGTATATACCTAGCCACTTCACTCCCAATAGGGATTCCCGGTCGTACGAGAATTGTTTCAGCAGTGAAGGATACGGCTGTTTGCTGGTAGAGGTGGAAACGAATATAACATGTCTGTTCCCCACCTGTACGGACAGAAGGTGTCATATCACCCAGGCGTCTGGCCAATGCGTTTGTTACAACACCACTGGCGTTCTATTGAACGCCGGCCTCCAGCTCCTTTGTGGCTGGGCGAATATCTCTCATATCACTGTTGGGACTAGGGCTTTCCGCATTGCTAGGCGGCCCGAATGGGCGTTCCAAAGCTGGATAAACTGGGCTACTGGGGGATCCCTACGCAACCGATATACTGATTGTGATGCTCACCTGTACACAGAACAAGGATACTACTTTTTTTTTTAAAAATGGTACAGCAACTAATGTTTTGTCACCCCCATTTCCCTGCCAAATTGCTATTGGGACTCTAGTCCCTACCACAGTCCCCTGCCCTTCGGCGTGGATGCTGCATAATCAGTTAGCACGCCGGGCAGTCTCAGCTGCATTCTGCGAGAACTGGAAAAAACCTCAGGTTCTCGCACCCAACCGGGGCCCCTCAGCCCGGTGGGGAATTCGGAGCGTATTGACACTGGGAGGTGTGGGGGGTTCCTTGGCTGTCAGCAATAGGAATTATTTTATTTGTGGCCTTACCATCTTGGGAAATGAAACCTTGGGAGCCCTCGGGGCAATAACCAAGGAATTGTCTCAGCTGCGGTTGTTTGCAATGCAGAACCGGTATGCTCTTGACTTTCTTCTGGCCCGTGAGGGTGGGGTATGCGCCATAGTACAGGGCAAGTGTATCATGGGAGTTCAAGACTTAACCGCTAACATCACTAAATTTATGGATCGCATACGGGATCACCTGGATGGAATGCAGGACCTTGGCTCTTGGGGTAACGGGGGATTTGGAGGTTGGAAGGACTGGTTGATAAATATGGCCATGTATTTAGTGGTGGCTATCGGCTGCATCTTTGTGGGCCCAGCCATCCTTAAATGTGTGATGGGTAGAATGCGGGGTGCACTGGAACAGATCAACGCCCCTAAAATCTTGGCTGTCAAAATCCATGAGGGTGCAGCAGATGAAGGGGGGCTACGCCAGGAATTGGAAATGCAGCGACGAATCTTTTTAGATGAGGGACCGTAGCTATGGATTGGATAGTTCAGTTATCATGGAATGGTAAAAGGAGGAAATGACGAATGTGATAGTTACTTTAGAGATATTAGTTACTGTCATGTAGAGATAGGCCAGTCTCATTCTGGTGAGTTCACAGACGAAGGATTTCAGACCGCATGGCAAAGCAAGGAGGAGGTGTGTCCACCAAAGGAGGAGAAAAGGATGCTGGGTAATAAGGGGGCCAGAGGAAGGGATGAGAAGTGAGCCAATCAGAATGTATGACCAGGTCAGGAGGGGTATAGGATGACCTATGGGAATCGTGTATGTGAAACTTGATACCATTTGAATGTATTTGCAGAAATCCCTTTGTCTCCTTGTTCATTCGCTTTCCCGGAGTGTAGGAGACTAGATGTGTCCTATACCTCTGTGAAATGAATCAGGCTTGCAAGTCAAATAAAATAACTAATGCTGTACCTGCAAATCCAGCTCGACTTTTATTGAGGCCAGACTGACGGGTAAAGAAATTCTGTTTTGTCATTATGGTCCTCGAAGACAACAACTCAGACGAACCTTTTACCTTGGGAGGCTACCCCAGTACCAAATCCGAACCACAACTAGACGTGTTGCACTTTGACGACCCCGACGACGAATTCTTCGGATTTGAGGATCTTCAGCCCAGCAGATATGACATCCTGACTCGTGAGTGCAGGATTATGCTGCGGCCTGAAACCAAGAAGCAGAGAGCAGTACAAGCCCACAGAGAGCGGCCTGCTGCCACACAGAGAGTGGTCTACGCACCGCTCAGTGTTCCCGGCTCTACGAAAGAAGCCACGCAAGACTCCACACCACAGTCCTTGCATGAACAAGAAGTGAGTTCAGTGTCACAAGCCTCCACAGCGAGCTCGTGGACAGACTCCACAATTGCAGAAACGCAAGACTCCAGAGCGCAATCCTTGCATGAACAAGAAGTGAGTCCAGTGTCACAAGACTCCACAGCGAGCTCGTGGACAGACTCCATGATAGAAGCGACGCAAGACTCCAATGCGCAGTCCTTGCAGGAACAAGACTATGAGGGTCTAGCAACCTCCTCTGACCAACTAGCGGCAGACGATGCTCAAGTAAACAGCAAGAAGACTATGACAGTCTACCACACTCCAGTGCACAGCAGGACGACCATGACGGTCTATCATGCTACAGTGAAGAACAATGCGACGATGACAGTCCAAGCCCAAATGAAGGACAACAGCAAGACAATGACAGTCCACCCACATTGTTTGTACCATCAGATGAAGACTCTGACAATTTACCCAACCCAATTGAACAACAAGCAGCTACTGAGGCTCTACCCACGGTATGTGAGACGAGTGACGACAGCATCCCACTTCCCATGCAAGATGTGCAAAGTGACAGACCTCAGCTAGTGTATACAAAGGCACTCGACGATCACTGTGAGACCACTGGTGACTCCGGTAACACCATGATACTCCCACCCTCATTCGCTCGAACCTCTCCACAAGTCAATGTATTCCTGCATGTTCCGACTCCAGACGTGCAGCTTCAAGAAATCTCAGCTGACTCCAGTGAACCTGCTAAGACTCCGGACGGGGAGCATCAACAAACCAACACTGACTCAGTTAAAGTAGACCAGACTCCAGATGGGGAGCAACCAAACACGAACTCTGATTCACGTAAGCCGGACTTTACTCCAGACAGGGAGTGCCGCAACCTCAGTGCTGGCACGTTCAGGGTGACAGCAGATGCCACAACGACAGGAGATGGATCACTTAACAATTACACTGGGTCAGTAATAACAAGCAGCGGCGACAGTCCAAGAGGAATACACCAATATTCACTACAGCTATATCCACACATTTATTCCACACCAGCAGTGCAGCCAATGACAGCTCATGCTGGACAAACCTAGTATTCAGGCATGCAGCAGTCAGCAGTCTATGCAGCATATTATCAAACAGGCTAGCACTACGGATTGCCCACTAATGGAATCAAGACCGAAGGAGGACTACCGCAAGCGCAATCTGCACTACAGACTGGATGCCTTAGTTACAGCCCAGGATTTGCTGCACCCCAGCCTGGCCAGACGGCATATTCCTATCAGATGCAAGGTTCTAGTTTTACACCATCACCAGGTATTTATGCGAGCAGCAATTCTGTTTCCAATTCAACAAGCTTCAATGGTTCTCAGCAGGATCACCCTTCCTGCACAGCATGTGGCCAGAACCAGTATGGACAGTCTTATCCAACTTCAACATATGGCACATCCATGACCTCGAATGATACTGTTGATGGTACCTCTTCAACGTCAATCAGCTACAAGAAGCCATCCGACAGCACCATCACAAACATCGAAAAAGAAAGGGACTCCAAATCAGACAGCGAAGTGATTTGACCACTTCTTGGTTCCTGTGGCACAGAGACGTTAATGGCATTCATAACCAAGAGAGACATTTGACCAGGATGATTGATGGTTTTTGGACTCACACAAATGATTTGGACTTATTGTTCAATCACTGTTCCCATGACTTGTATATCCCTTAACCTATCTACCTGTTTTTTGTTCAATTTTCTTCAAGTGTACAGAAAATATGTAACATATAAAAAAGGGGGGATGTGGTGATGTGCATCAGTGTAAATACATGTAGGATAGCTAGACACTAGAGGGAGCACCAGAGACATCACACACACACTCAACTAATAGATCAGTTAGATAGGACACGACCAATGGACATTTACGATACACACAGAGGTGACATGACCACAGGAGGGCATTACACCAACCCATATATAAAGGACACCACACACATGAGCTGCCTCTTTCCAGTGGAGACAGTCAGTGAGTACAGCCACATGGTTGATTCAATATCACTCCCACCACGTGGATTGCAACAACTGGTTAGTCAGTCTGGGTAGCTATAGTAGGATTAGCAGTAGTGTCGAACCCGAGTAATAGAAGTGTAAATAGTTTAATAAACGTTTTGAAGTTATCTCCATGTCTGAACCTTCCTTTGTCAAGTGCACCACAAGGAAGTCGCTTACGTTACACCTAGAACATAACAAATCCCCCGTTTTCCAGCAGTCGCTGCTGGACGTAGTTAGACCAGACCCCAGCCACGTAGGTGTCCCGGATAATCCGCTTCATGTGCTCATCGGCCTTCACATCCCTGTAGTTGCAGTTGCGGGTGGGTAGTGTCAGGTTCTCTACTCGTCCAGCGATTCCCCGACACGTTGACAGCAGGTAGTGAGGAGGTGCCGCGCGAACACTTCGTTCATGGGCTTCACGAACTGTCTCTTTAGAATCGCGACTGGCGCTTCGTACGTGACTGCATCCTCAATCATACCCGAGATTCGGTGGCTCACCTGGGCGTGGAGGAGGCACAGCTTGAGGGCGTCGGAGGGAAGCGTTTCAGAGGAGTTGAGGTAGGCCTCAAAACAGCGGAGCCAGTGGGAGAAGATTTCCTTAGCTTCTGCTGCTCGTGCGTCGAGTTCCAGTTTATCAGGCTTCAGAGCGGCTTCCATAGTGATGTCTTTGGATAATAAATTGATGTACCATCAATTCACTACAAGATGATGAGAACGAGTGAGCATAGGCTTTATTATCCAAGAACCTGCCTGCCTGTGACTGCTGTAACAATGAGTCCGCCCACAGGCAGCAGGTCTATATACCACCCCGGGGGGCCAGAGGCGGAGCCCACCAGGGTTCCAGTACAATACATGGAAGGAGATCATATTACCATTCCTTGGCCATAGGCCACAGTACTATACAGAGAACTTATATTATGGTGAATACATTCACCACACATGTATTCCCTGTATGAAACATAAATCAATTCCACAAGTACAATCCACAATACTAGAACTAAAATTAATTTTATTAGGTTTTACACTATAGGCATTTATTCAGATTCAGAATACAGCCAATTTTCTTCTGTCCCTGGTTCTCAAGAAATTCTAGGAGCACATTTCAAACCTCACTTAGACAAGGCCAAATAACAATGTCTAGTCTGGCATTTAGTACAACTAGTATTTAGGAGACAAAGGACCTTTGCAATGTTCCTTTGCTTCTTGCTTGGCTTCTTAATGAAAATGCTTTTTCAAGGACATTGAATACAAAGTGAAACAGTTGTCAGATGACTAGGTTGACATGTCAGTGAGGTGAATTCAGACATTCAGGCATTGCAGGCATTCCGCACTCTTTCAGTTAGTCATTGGAAGCCTTGAAACATTTTGTTCTGATTGTGGTGACAATTCACTCACCATGCAGCCGATTAATCTTTCATTCTTTGGCTTGTGTGTGAACAAAGAGCAATAGTTTGTGCAAGAAGAATACAACTGGTACAGAAACCTTACCTGGGTACAGCAAACCACTTTGATATATGAGACTCAAGAGGGGTCAAAACACAGGTGTCAATTTTGCATAACAGCTTTATGTTCATACACAATAAGGATTCGGGCATCTGCAAGTGATGACTAGTTAAGAATGAAGGGCAATGGAGGATTGGCTGTACATTTTACAGTTTGTGGTTGAATGGTAATTGTTTGTGCTTGCAGACATAATGGGAAGCTAAGAGCAACGAGGAAATAGGATCTGCTTCCTCAAATCATATGTCCTGCATCACATATTGGGGCCAACTTTCAACCTGTGACTGCATCACATGTGCAGTTCAAGAATCTTTATAGTTTGATTAAAAAAGGGCAGAGATTTGAAATGTCAGAAAACCAAATCATTTAATGCATTCTGCATTATAAAGTAAAATCTCCGTAGTTCCTGATGATCATAGGCTGCTTTCCCCTTTGAGGGGGAGAGTTGACTGGTGGTGATTTAACCTGAGGATCACCACACCTCAGGCAAGGGGCAAGGTTAGTACAGGAATTGAACCCATGCTGTTGGCTTTTCTCTGCATCATGAAGCAGCTGCCCAGCCAACTGAGCCAAACCAGTCCATATAACCAAGGGATGTGAAAGAAAGGGTGGAATCTAACGGCTACCTCGTGGTGGGGACGAATCCGCGTGAACTGGTTAGATCACTGTGGGAAGGGGCAAAAGCAGGAACCATGCAGGGCGCCGAACCGGCCCCTTCCTGCTGGCGAGATCCGGATCTTGCCGCAACGTAGTGAGAAACCAATAATCACTAATTAAGGCCAATCTCGATCTCATTAACAGGAAAGACCCCTTATCGAATGGTCTCCCATGATCTAAACGGTTCCCCAGTGAGAGGTCACGCAGCCACCCTTTAGCACACCTATTTCTAAACATGAAGCTAATGCAATGGCTCCTGAGGGGTTTGGAGGAAGTGTGTAACCATCTTGGAAATCGGGCAGTTAGTCCGGGGGCACTGGGCCTGATTGGGGGAGGTGGGTCGGTGATGCACTATCAATTACTACAAAGACGAGAGTAATGAATAATCGAGGCTTTATTGAGCATAGATGTGTTGCCTCCTGTAGCTGCCACCAGAATGGGAGCAGCACCGGAGACCACACATTTATACGCCGCCTACTGGGCGGAGCCAGCAGGCAGGGATTTACCCATGTACCTCTAGTATATGGGTCTTCCCGTACTACATCTAATACAGTTAGTGGTGGCTACCACATTCACCCCCTGTTAAAAAAGAGTCCGGCGGGGGTGGTGGAAAAATTTTACAAGTTCAGCCTGTTGGGGGCCTTGATCCTCCGCTGCGATCGCCTCGGTCCTGGTGGTGATGCGGGCGCCGACCTGGTCACCTGTGACTCCGGGAGCGTGTTGTCCTCGTCTTCGTCGCCCCTGAGTGGAACCGGTGGGAGGACGGATCCTCCTGGGGCGGGGGCTGCGGTGAGGTGCGCAGGGGGGAGGGTGAGTGACGCAGGGGTGAATGGGGCAACCGGAGGGGGGGGGTGTCGGGTGGGGGGCCGTGGGTGGGGATCCAGCGGGTGCCAGGTCCCGGAGGGAGACTGTGTCCTGGCGCCCGTCGGGGTGCGCCACGTAGACGTACTGCGGGTTCGCGTGCAGGAGGTGGACTATTTCGACCAATGGGTCCGACTTATGGGTCCGCACATGTTTGCAAAGGAGGACGGTTCCAGGAACTGTCAGCCATGTTGGGAGCGATACCCCGGAGATGGACTTCCTGGTGAAGACAAAGAGACGTTCATGGGGGGTTTCGTTAGTTGCGGTGCAGAGGAGCGATCGGATGGAGTGGAGCGCGTCGGGGAGGACATCCTGCCAGTAAGAGACCGGGAGATTTTTAGACCATAGGGCCAGCAGGAAGGCCTTCCAGACCGTCCTGTTCTCCCTCTCCACCTGCCCGTTTCCCCGGGGGTTGTAGCTGGTCGTCCTGCTCAAGGCAATGCCTTTGCTGAGCAGGAACTGACGCAGCTCATCGCTCATAAAGGAGGATCCCCGATCGCTGTGGACGTAAGTGGGGAAACCGAACAGGGCGACCATACTGTTGAGTGCTTTAATAACCATGGCAGAAGTCATATCGGGGCATGGGACGGCGAAGGGAACCGGGAGTACTCATCGACCACGTTCAGAAAGCACGTGTTGCGGTCGGTGGAGGGGAGGGGCCCTTTGAAGTCTATGCTGAGGCGCTCAAAGGGATGGGAGGCCTTCACCAGGTGCACTCGATCTGGCCGGTAGAAGTGCGGCTTGCACTCCGCGCAGACCTGGCAGTCTCTGGTGATGGCCCTGACCTCAATGGAGTAGGGCAGATTGCGAGCCTTGATGAAGTGGAAGAACTGGGTGACAGAGGCCATCGTGTAGAGCCCGGAGTCAGTCCACTTGTGCGCTGGCACATGTACCGAGGGATAGGGCATCGGGGGGCTCGTTGACCTTACCGGGGCGATACAAAATCTTGTAATTATAGGTGGAGAGCTCGATTCTCCACCTCAAAATCTTATCGTTTTTGATCTTGCCCCGCTGTGTACTATTGAACATGAAGGCAACCGACCGTTGGTCAGTGAGGAGAGTGAATCTCCTGCCGGCCAGGTAATGACTCCAATGTCGCACAGCTTCCACAATGGCTTGGGCCTCCTTTTCGACAGAGGAGTGCCGAATTTCGAAGGCATGGAGTGTGTGGGGAAAAAAATGCCACAGGCCTGCACGCTTGGTTGAGGATGGTGGCCAGAGTTCCGTCCGATGCATCGCTCTCGACCTGAAAGGGGAGAGACTCGTCGACCGCGTGCATCGTGGCCTTGACGATGTCTGCCTTGGTGCAGTTAAAGGCCTGGCGGGCCTCAGCCGTCAGGGGAAAGACTGTAGACTGAATGAGTGGGCGGGCCTTGTCCGCATAGTAGGGACCCACTGGGCGTAATAGGAGAATAAATCCAGGCATCGTTTCAGGGCCTTGGGGCAGTTGGGGAGGGGGTGTTTCATGAGGGGGCGCATGCGGTCAGGGTCGGGCTCTTGAACTCCATTTTCCACGACATCGCTAAAGATGGCTACGCGGTTGGTGCGGAACATGCATTTCTCCTTATTGTACGTGAGATTAAGCAGTTTGGGTCTGGAGGAAGTTTTGGAGGTTAGCGTCGTGGTCCTGCTGATCGTGGCTGCAGATGGTGACGTTGTCGAGGTACAGGAGGTGGCTCGCAGTCCATACCGGTCAACCATTCGGTCCATCTCACGTTGGAAGAGCGAGACCCCATTAGTGATGCTGAAGGGAACCCCTAAGGAAGTGATAGAGGCGGCCATCTGCTTCGAACAAAGTGTATTGGCGGTCCTCCGTGCAGATGGGGAGCTGGTGGTATGCGGACTTCAGGTCCACTGTGGAAAAGACCCGATACTGTGCAATCTGATTGGCCAATCTGCACCTGGGCCGGACTGGAACCAATGTCCTTGTGGGTGCTTTTGCTAACGCTGTTGGGGAGGGTTTAAACTAATGTGGCAGGGGGGTGGGAACCAAATGAGGAGGTTAGTGGACAGTAAGTAGGTAGTAACTAAAACCTGTAAGGAACTAGATCATGAAGTCAGCGTGACTAAGGGGAAGAGTAGGCAGGGAGCAGATGATGAACGCAAAGGGACTGGTGGTCTGAGGTGCATTTGTTTTAATGCAAGAAGTGTAGTAGGTAAGGCAGATGAACTTAGGGCTTGGGTTAGTATGTTATTGCTATTATTGAGACTTGGTTGATTATGGAAAGATGTAGGAGCAACAGGGTGGTGGTGATAGGAGATTTTAATTTTCCCAACATTGACTGGGATACACTTAGTGTTAGAGGTCTAGATGGTGCAGAATTTGTAAGGAGCATCCAGGAGGGTTTTCTAGAGCAGTGTGTAAATGGTCCAACTAGGGAAGGGGCTATACTGGACCTAGTGTTGGGGAATGAGCTCGGTGGTTGAAGTTTCAGTCGGGGATTACTTTGGGAATAGTGATCACAATTCCGTAAGTTTTAGAATACTCAAAGCCAAGAGTGGTCCTAAAGGAAGAGTGCTAAATTGGGGGAAGGCCAACTATACCAAAATTCTGCAGGAGCTGGGGAATGTGGATTGGGAGCAGCTGTCTGAAGGTAAATCCACATTTGATATGTGGGAGGCTTTTAAAGAGAGGTTGGTTAGAGTGCAGGACAGACATGTCCCTATGAAAATGAGGGATAGAAATGGCAAGATTAGGGAACCATGGATGACAGGTGAAATTGTGAGACTAGCTAAGAGGAAAAAGGAAGCATACATAAGGTCTAGGCGACTGAAGACAGACAAAGCTTTGGAAGAATATCGGGAATGTAGGACCAATCTGAAACGAGGAATCAAGAGGGCTAAAAGGGGTCATGAAATATCTTTAGCAAACAGGATTACGGAAAATCCCAAAGCCTTTTATTCATATATAAGGAGCAAGAGGGTAACTCAAGAAAGGGTTGGCCCACTCGAGGACAAAGGAGGAAAGTTATGCGTGGAGTCAGAGAAAATGGGTGAGATTCCTAACGAGTACTTTGCATCGGTATTCACCGAGGAGAGGGACATGACGGATGTTGAGGTTAGGGATAGATGTTTGAGTACTCTAGGTCAAGTCGGCATAAGGAGGGAGGATGTGTTGGGTATTCTAAAAGGCATTAGGGTGGACAAGTCCCCAGGTCCGGATGGGGTCTATCCCAGGTTACTGAGGGAAGTGAGAGAGGAAACAGCTGGGTTCTTAACAGATATCTTTGCAGCATCCTTGAACACGGGTGAGGTACCGGAGGACTGGAGAATTGCTAATGTTGTCCCCTTGTTTAAGAAGGGTAGCAGGGATAATCCAGGTAATTATAGACTGGTGAGCCTGACGTCAGTGGTAGGGAAGCTGCTGGAGAAGATACTGAGGGATAGGATCTATTCCCATTTGGAAGAAAATGGGCTTATCACTGATAGGCAACATGGTTTTGTGCAGGGAAGGTCATGCCTTACCAACATAATAGAATTCTTTGAGGAAGTGACAAAGTTGATTGATGAGGGAAGGGCTGTAGATGTCATATACATGGACTTCAGTAAGGCATTTGATAAGGTTCCCCATGGTAGGCTGATGGAGAAAGTGAAGTCTCATGGGGTCCGGGGTGTACTAGCTAGATGGATAAAGAACTGGCTGGGCAACAGGAGACAGAGAATAGTAGTGGAAGGGAGTTTCTCAAATTAGAGAACTGTGACCAGTGGTGTTCCACAGGGATCTGTACTGGGACCACTGTTGTTTGTGATATACATAAATGATCTGGAGGAAGGTATAGGTGGTCTGATTAGCAAGTTTGCAGATGACACTAAGATTGGTGGAGTAGCAGATAGAGAAGGGGACTGTCAGAGAATACAGCAGAATATAGATAGATTGGAGAGTTGGGTGGAGAAATGGCAGATGGAGTTCAATCCTGCCAAATGCGAGGTGAAGCATTTTGGAAGATCCAATTCAAGAGCGAACTATACGGTAAATGAAAAAGCCCTGGGGAAAATTTATGTACAGAGAGATCTGAGTGTTCAGGTCCATTGTACCCTGAAGGTGGCTGCGCAGGTCGATAGAGTGGTCAAGAAGGCATACGGCATGCTTTCCTTCATTGGAAGGGGTATTGAGTACAAGAGTTGGCAGGTCATGTTACAGTTGTATAAGACTTTGGTTCGGCCACATTTGGAATACTGTGTACAGTTCTGGTTGCCACATTACCAAAAGGATGTGGATGCTTTGGAGAAGGTGCAGAGGAGGTTTACCAGGATGTTGCCTGGTATGGAGGGCGCTAGCTATGAAGAGAGATTGAGTAGATTAGGATTATTTTCATTAGAAATACCGAGGTTGAGGGGGGACCTCATTGAGGTCTACAAAATCATAAGAGGTATAGACAGGTTGGATAGCAAGAAGCTTTTTCCCAGAGTGGGGGACTCAATTACTAGGGGTCACGAGTTCAAGGTGAGAGGGGAAATGTTTATGGGAGATATGCGTGGAAAGTTCTTTATGCAGAGGGTGGTGGGTGCCTGGAACGCATTGCCGGCGGAGGTGGTAGAGGCGGGCACGATAGCGTCATTTAAGATGTATCTAGACAGATACATGAATGTGCAGGGAGCAGAGGGATACAGATCCTTAGAAAATAGGCGACAGTTTTAGATAGAGGATCTGGATTGGCGCAGGCTTGGAGTGCCGAAGGGCCTGTTCCTGTGCTGTAATTTTTCTTTGTTCTTATATCAGATATGCGTGGGGTATGCGTCGAGTTATGTGTACCGATTAATGGTCTGACTGTAGTCAATGACCATCCTGTGCTTCTCCCCAGTCTTCACTACTACCACTTGGGCTCTCCAGGGGCTGTTGCTGGCCTCAATGATGCCCTCCCCCAGAAGCCGCTGGACCTCCGACCTGATGAAGGTCCTGTCCTGGGCACTGTACCGTCTGCTCCTGGTGGCGACGGGTTTGCAATCCGGGGTGAGGTTTGCAAACAAGGAAGGTGGATCGACCTTAAGGGTCGTGAGGCCGCATATGGTGAAAGGGAGTAGGGGTCCGCCAAATTTTAAAATCAGCTTTGGAGGTGGCACTGGAAGTCCAGGCCGAGTAACAGGGCAGCACAGAGGTGGGGGAGGACGTAGAGCCGGAAGTTGCTGAACTCTACTCCGTGGACGGTGAGGGTCCCGATGCAGTACCCCTGGATTTCCACAGAATGGGATCCGGAGGCCAGGGAGATTTTCTGGGTAACGGGGTGTACCGGGAGGGAGCAGCGCCTTACCGTCGTGGGGTGGATGAAGCTTTCCGTGCTCCCGGAGTCAAAAAGGATGGACTTCTTGTGCCCATCGATTTTCACCGTTGTCATTGCAGTTGCGAGGTTGTGGGGCTGGGACTGATCCAAGGTGATCGAGGTGAGCTGCGGCCGATGCTGGGAGGCCCCGGGCTGGTTAGCGGTGGTGGCAGGCGATGAACAGCCAGACGAGCTTCTGGACGAGAAGGGGTCCTGAGGCGCCGTGCAAAATGGCGGCGAAGATGGCAGCACCCACGGGGCGCACATGGCGGGCAGCATTAAAGATGGCGGCGCCCACAGGCTGCACGTGGCTTGCGAGGAGGAAGATGGCGGCGTCCG
Organism: Scyliorhinus torazame; assembly: GCF_047496885.1. Classification (NCBI taxonomy): domain Eukaryota; kingdom Metazoa; phylum Chordata; class Chondrichthyes; order Carcharhiniformes; family Scyliorhinidae; genus Scyliorhinus; species Scyliorhinus torazame. The sequence goes on from NC_092715.1 coordinate 136,880,081, forward strand.
TGGGTCACACATAGGGGGTGTAGGAACGTTGGGCCTAGAAACAGTGGCGACCGACCGGGCCTGGCACACAGCAGCAAAAAGTCTTTCCGCATCCATTGCAGGTTGCGCTCCGCGCCGGGCAGCGCTGCCGGGGGTGTTTGTTCTGCCCGCAGAAGTAGCATTTGGGCCCCCGGGGTTGGCTGGCTGCCGCGCGGCGCAGGCTTGCGGTGGGCTTGGGTCGGTAGCTGGTGGGGCCCACGAAGCCCATGAGGGTGCCTTGCGGTCGGGGGCGTACGACTGGACGTTACGGGAGGCCACTGTTAACGAATTGGCGAGCTGCCTGGTTCCTGCAAGATCAAGCGTACCCCCTTCCAATAGGCGCTGTCGGACGTACGCCGACCCCGTGCCCGTAAGGCGTCTGATTAAAGGTTCTGTATGCTGGACTGCGGAAACTGCCTGGCAGTCACAATTCCTCCCCAGGATGTACAGGGCACGCCAGAAATCGTCTAGGGACTCACCAGGGAGTTGCTGTCTCGTGGACAGGAGGAGCCTGGAGTATAATTTGTTGACTGGCCGAACGTAATGTCCTTTCAGGAGCTCCATTGCTTCAGCGTAAGTGGGCGCATCCCGGATGAGAGGAAAAATATCAGGGCACACCCGTGAATAAAGGACCTGGAGCTTCTGTGCGTCCGAGGGTTCCTCAGCGAATGTTCGAGGTAGCTTTCTGATGCACGATCAATGACCACTAAAGCGAGGTTGTAGTCCAACTGAAGACTTTAATAAGCTAGATATTTCCCCCAGCAGCTCAGGTACAGAATGAGGGCTGCTGGGACGGCACTTGCCCTTATACCCCGCCTATCAGGGCGGAGCTATTATACACTCTAGCCAATAGCAAGCATATAGGTTCTACCAATGGTACTTCAGCTTCTCAGGTACCGTAATACCTATAATACCACATTCACCCACTGTTTAAAAAAAAGTCCGGCGGGGGTGGTGGTCAGCAACTACAAAACATAACAACATGGTATAATTGGTTATGGAGGTACCGTAATACCTCCGTACAGTGTTTAGTAACTCTTTACAAGTCTGGTAGCGACGTACATTCGATGTTTTATATTTACAGATTACAGTTAAAATGAAGCAGTCAGTCGATCGGGGACCCTGGTCGTCCTCTGTGATCGTCGGAGCCTCGGTGGTGACTCCCGTGGAGGCTCGGGCGTCTGTGACTCCGGGAGCGTGGCTTTGATCTCCATGGCAGCTTCGTCACCCCTAGCCGGCGCTGGTGGGGAAAACGGCTGACCTGTGGAGGGAGCGCCTGCGAGGGGTGACGGAAGGTCCGATCTCCTGTAAGGCGCTGTGGTGGAGGGGAGGGTGGGACTGGTGGCTGGATGGGTCCAGGTGCTGCCAGCCAGGTCGGGAGCGAGGTCCCGGAGGAGGACTTCCTAGGGAAGACAAGGAGACGTTCGTGAGGTGTCTGATTGGTGGTTGTACAAGGTAGTGACCGGATGGAGTGGCGGGCATCCGGGAGGACTTCTTGCCAGCGGGAGACTGGGAGGTTCCTGGACCGTAGGGCCAGTAGGACGTTCTTCCAGACCGTTCCGTTCTCCCTCTCTACCTGTCCGTTACCCCGGGGATTGTAACTGGTCGTCCTGCTCGAGGCGATGCCTTTGCTGAGCAGGAATTGACGCAGTTCTTCGCTCATAAAGGAGGACCCCCTATCGCTGTGTATGTAAGTGGGGAACCTGATCAGTGCAAAGATGCTATGGAGGGCCTTGATGACGGTGGTTGCGCTCATGTCGGGGCAGGGGATGGCGAATGGGAACCGGGAGTACTCGTCGATCACGTTCAGGAAGTACGTATTGCGGTCGGTGGAGGGGAGTGGGCCTTTGAAGTCCATGCTGAGGCGATCAAAGGGACGGGAAGCCTTTATCAGGTGCGCTCTCTCTGGCCGGTAGAAGTGCGGTTTGCACTCCGCGCAGATTTGGCAGTTCCTGGTGACGGTCCTGACCTCCTTGATGGAGTGGGGCAGGTTGCGGGTCTTGACGAAATGGAAAAAGCGAGTGACCCCCCGGGTGGCAGAGTTCCTCATGGAGGGCTCGGAGGTGGTCCACTTGTGCGGTGGCTCCTCCACCGCAAGATCTTGTCGTTTATTATCTTGCCCCGCTGTGCATTATCGAACATGAAAGCCACCGACCGTTGGTCCGTGAGGAGAGTGAATCTCCTGCCGGCCAGGTAGTGCCTCCAGTGTCGCACAGCTTCTTCTATGGCCTGGGCCTCCTTTTCGACTGAGGAGTGGCGGATTTCGGAAGCATGGAGGCTACGGGAGAAGAAGGCCACGGGTCGGCCCACTTGGTTGAGGGTTGCCGCCAGCGCTACGTCGGACGCATCACTCTCGACCTGGAAGGGGAGGGACTCGGCAATGGCGTGCATCGTGGCCTTTGCAATGTCTGCTTTGATGCGGCTGAAGGCCTGGCGAGCCTCTATCGACAGGGGAAAAACTGTGGATTGGATCAGGGGACGGGCCTTGTCCGCGTTGTTGGGGACCCACTGGGCGTAGTAGCTAAAAAACCCTAGGCAGCGTTTTAGGGCCTTAGAGCAGTGAGGGAGGGGGAACTCCATAAGGGGGCGCTTGCATTCAGGGTCGGGCCCTATAACTCCATTTCGCACTACAATGCCGAGAATGGTTAGAAGGCCGGTGCTAAACACGCATTTATCCTTATTGTATGTTAGGTTACGGATTTTAGCGGTCAGGAGAAATTTACGGAGATTGGTGTCATGGTCCTGCTGGTCATGGCCGCAGATGGTGACATTATCGAGATACGGGAATGTTGCCCGTAAACCGTACCGGTCAACCATTCGGTCCATCTCGCGCTGGAAGACCGAGACCCCGTTAGTGACACCAAAGTGAACCCTTAAAACGCGATAGAGCCGCCCGTCTGCACCGAAGGCAGTGTATTTGCGGTCACTAGTGCGGCTGGGGAGCTGGTGGTAGGCAGACTTGAGATCCACCATGGAGAAGACCTTATAATGCGCGATCCTGTTTACCAGGTCGGATATGCGGGGGAGAGGGTATGCGTCCAGCTGCGTAAACCTGTTTGTGGTCTGGCTGTAGTCAATGTCCATCCTATGCTTCTCCCCAGTCTTTACCACCACTATTTGAGCTCTCCAGGGGCTGTTGCTGGCTTCAATTCAGTAGCCTTTGGACCTTTGATCTAATAAAGATCCGGTTCTGGGCACTGTAGCGTCTGCTCCTGGTGGCGACGGGTTTGCAATCCGGGGTGAGGTTCGCAAACAGGGAAGGTGGGTCGACCTTAAGGGTCGCGAGGCCGCAGACAGTAAGGGGTATAGGGGCGCCGAATTGGAAGGTCAGACTTTGAAGGTTACACTGGAAGTCTCAACCCAAGAGTGTAGCCGCGCAGAGGTGGCGAAGGACGTAGAGACGGAAATTTTTGAACTCCCTTCCCTGGACTCTGAGGTTTGCTAAACAAAACCCCTTTATCTCCACTGAGTGGGAACCGGAGGCCAGTGAGAATTTTTGATTAACAGGGTGGATGAGTAGGGAACAGCGCCTTACCGTGTCGGGGTGTATGAAGCTCTTCATGCTCCCAGAGTCAATTAAAGAGGACGTCTCGTGCCCGTTGATGAAAACGGTCGTCGTAGCTGTTGAGAGTGTTCGAGGTCGAGATTGATCCAGAGTCACCGAGGACAATCGCAGTAGTTGGGAATTCTGTTCTGGCAGTGTGTGGTCGGCCGAGCTGGGGTCCTGGGGGTTCATCCAAGATGGCGTCTCCCATTGGTCGCACATGGCCAGGGGTGCACAAAATGGTGGCGCCCATCCCTCAAGCGTCCGTGGAACAAGATGGCGGCGCCCGGGGTCCACACGTGGCCCTGGGATATGGGGGTGGCGGCGACCGCTGGCCACACGAGGCCCATGGAGAGGTTTGTGGTGGCAGTCCGGATTCGCCGCCGCTCGGGCCTGACATACCCCCACAAAATGGCCCTTTTTGCCGCATCCCCTGCAGGTGGATGCGCGGGCCGGGCAGCGCTGGCGGGGGTGCTTGGCCTGCCCGCAAAAGTAGCAGCGGGGCCCCTCGGGATTGGCAGGCTGCCTTGCAGCGCAGGCTTGTGGGGGGACGGGGGAAGTCTCTGGGTCGGCCGCTGCTGGGTTCCACGCTGCCCAGGGGGCCACCGCGCGGTCGGGAACGTAGGTACGGAAGTTCCTGGAGGCCACGTCCAGGGAGCCTGCAAGGGCCAGTGCCTCCCTAAGTCCCAGGGTGTCTTTCTCTAACAGGCGCTGACGGATTTGTGATGAAAGCCTACCTGCCACGAAAGTGTCCCGGACTAAGAGTTCCGTGTGTTCGCTCGCCGAAACTTGCGGGCACCCGCAGCTTCTGCCCAGCACCAGGAGTGCACGGTAGAATTCCTCCAACGATTCCCCAGGGGTTTGCCGTCTCGCTGCAAGCAGATGCCGGGCGTAGACCTGGTTTACCGGGCGAATATAGTGTCCTATTAGCAGCTTGATTGCTGCATCGAAGTCTTACGCTTCCTCGATGAGGGTGTAGATCTCCGGGCTCACCCTTGAGTGCAGGACGTGCAGTTTCTGCTCTCCCGTGGGTGCGTTTTCTGCCGTTTTGAGATACCCTTTAAAACACGCCAGCCAATGCTTAAAGATCGCTGCTGAGTTCGCCGCGTGGGGGCTAAGTTGCAGACACTCCGGCTTGATTCGAAGCTCCATCCTTTCTTCTTATAATCTAGCATATTAAATTGATGCACGATCAATGACCACTAAAACGAGGTTGTAGTCCAACTGAAGGCTTTAATAAGCTAGATGTTTCCCCCAGCAGCTCAAGTACAGAATGAGGGCTGCTGGGACGGCACGGGTTCTTATACCCCACCTATCAGGGCGGAGCTATTTTACACTCGAGCCAATAGCAAGCATATAGGTTCTACCAATGGTACTTCAGCCTCTCAGGTACCGTAATACCTATAATACCACACTTTCGAAGCAGGCTAGCCAGTGGTCAAAAGTGGACATAGCGTTGGCTGCTTGAGGGCTCAGCTGTAGGTGATCAGGCTTGATGCGAAGTTCCATCGTTTTAAAATCTTTGCTGAATAAATTGATGCACTATCAATTACTACAAAGACAAGAGTAGTGAATAATCGAGGCTTTATTGAGCAAAGATGTGTTGCCTCCTGTAGCTGCTACCAAAATGGGACCAGCACCGGGGACCACACACATTAAACGCCGCCTACTGGGCGAAGCCAGCAGGCAGGGATTTACCCATGTACCTCTAGTATATGAGTCTTACCGTGCTACATCTAATACAGTTAGTGGTGACTACCGCAGTCGGCCAACCGGGTTGTCATTGAGCAGTACATCAGACTGCTTAAAATGTGGTTCCGATGCCTCACCCACTCTGGTTGTGCACTGTTGTTTACCTCCGGAGGGTCAGTCGCTTTGTGTCTGTTGGGTCCTCCACAGCCTGGGGAGCGACGTGCTGGAGATGGAGGAGGAGCAACATGCGGCTCGGCAGAGGAGAAGCTGGACCATGAGGGATGGAGGACAAACCTGGGGAAGACCCGTGGGAGCAGCCGGGGGATGGAGGGCAGGCTATGGTAGCGAGGGAGAGGGAGACCCTTACACTCGCCCGTTTCTCACAGGGCATGGCTTTGTCTGACATGTCAACACCTCTCTCCCCCCCCCCCCACCAACTGAAACCATTCCCCCACCTATTCATTCCCCGTCCCCAATCACCCTGTTCCAATCCCCCGGGGTCTGTGTAACATCACCCCAAAGTGATGGGCCTCTGTCGGCACTGGCAGTGGGTCAATATACAGGGCAGGAGGGTCATGATAACCTGCTGTGAGCTGAGCTCTGATGCTCCTCAATCTATGCCGTAGTCTGACATCTGTCTTTCCACGGACAACACGTTCACACCCTTTATGCTCACCCACCTCAATTCCGATATTCAAATCCTTGCACTAAGGCCAACATGCCATTTGCCTTCTTTACTGCCTGCTGTACCAATGCGCTTACTTTCAGCGACTGACGCACGAGGCCACAAAGGTCTCGCTAAGTATCCACCTCTCTCAATTTTACACCCATTCAAATAATAATTTGCCTTCCTATTTTTGCTGCTGAAGCGGATAACCTCCCATTTATATTGCATCTGCCATTCATGTGCCCACTCACTCAGCCTCTGCAAATCCCATTGAAGCATCTGTGCATCCACCTCAATCTCACCCTCCCACCAACTTTGCATCATCTGCAAATTTGGAGATAATACATTTGGTTCCCTCATCCAATTCATTAATATATAATGTGTACAGTTGGAGTCCTAGCACAGATCCCTGCAGTACCCCACTCGTCCTCAGTTCCTCAGTGACTGGATCATGCTCAGAGCACCTTGGCAATGCTCACCTGAGACTGGGACATGTTCCACAACATCTTGACAGGTCCACCTGAGACTGGGACACGGTCCTCAGTGACTTGGACATGCACCGGAGTGCCTTGGCAATGCCCACCTGAAACCGGAACATGCTCCACAGTGCCTCAGTAAGTTCCGCCTGCATCAGGGGCACGTTCCCCAGTGACTGGGGCATGCAGTCGAGGCCCTCAGCCTGCCTGTCACTGACTGAGCAATGCCTAGGACATCACCACTCATGATGCTGACATTGTGTTCCAGACACTCCACTGCAATGTTGGCCTCAATGCCATGCATTGTCGGCACCAGCTCCTGCAACTGTAGCCTCTGGGACTCCTCCAGTTGGCTATGGACTACTGGAGTGTCGCTGACATCCCCCTCTGAATTTCACGGCAGCACCCTAGCACCTGCATCAGCTCCAGGATAACTTGGCCCAGAGGCTCAACATCTGAACCCAGCTGGTTCCTGGAATGCAGCAGACCTCCGACTGTTGGCTCCCCTGATTTTCCTATATCCACCTACTGTGCATCAGCAGCTACGTGGTGCTCACCAGGCTGTGACCCAGAAGCCAATCCACTACTTTCGCCCATCGAGGTGTGTGTCTCTGCGCTAGTGGAGGGTGGGAATAATAGCTGTGACGCATCGATGGTGGCATCCTTGGAGCTCTACTCTGAGGTGTCCTCTTGGAAGTGGGGGGGCACACACCAGATGGGCCTGCAACATCGGATGGAGATCCTATGGGAGAATGGACATATGGTCAGTGGAAGGGAAGGATCATTATTCTGGCATGAACAACATGTATGTGGCAGGTCATCTGGGTGGGGGGCAGTGGGTACTCACATCTGTGGTGCAGGCCAACCTCAACATCGATGATCGCTCTATCCTCAGCTACCCCTGTGTCCTCCAGGGCCCGTTCCTCCTAAGGGGTGAGAGTTCTTATGTACGGCACACCTCCCGCCTGGGCCCTTTCCAGCTGCTCTGGGCCAACTTCTCCTGCGGGGACAGAGAGAGAGCATTGTGAGCCGCACACTTCATGCATCGCGGTGGAGGGAGGGAACATTGCGGAGGACAGATGTGGACTTCGCTGCCAGTAATGGGTGGGATGTGCTGTGGGTGACAGGCTGTGCTGGGGCACAGGCACAGTTCCAACCGCAAGGTCACTTGGGGGGGAGGGGCGATTGGGAGTCTCAGGTGCTCAGGTGGGACACTGGTGCCAGGGCGTCGATACCAACTCACCCGTGCAATCCGGTGGAGGTCGCTTCGCTTCTTGTGGCACTGGGTGGCAGTCCGCCTGGTGACACTCCCACACTAGCGTCCGCTGCCACTGCCTCCCAGATGGCACTGGCTGTCCTGTGGCTGACTATCTGACCCCCTCGGGGGAACAGGGTATCCTGTCTGGACTCCACCGTGTCCAATAGTCTGGCTAAGTCGGCATCTCCGAATCGTGGAGCAGGTCTGCGTGGTGGCATGGCTGTGTGCTGTCTGGGGTTTGCTCTGTGGGATCGGTTTAAGAGCTGCCCCTAATTGGCGTTATATACTGATAGTGGGCTCGCCGGGTCGGCTGTCGGGAAGCTATGGCAATTCTCGCTTGCTATGACACTTAGAAACGTTTCCATTAGATCGCGCCCAACATCTTCCATGCCCTTCCTTTCATTTTTCCACCTGGTCCACAGTCCTTTCAAATTATACTTTTGTAAATAGGCACCATCGTTGCTGGTTCTGCATTCACCCACACTTTATTTTAATAAATGTCCCTCATTTTACATATTATGAGTGACATTGCAAAAGCAGATTATGGGCAGGATCTTCAGAATTTGGCAAAGTGTCAGACTCAGACACATTGGATTGGATTGGATTGGATTTGTTTATTGTCACGTGTACCGAGGTACAGTGAAAAGTATTTTTCTGCGAGCAGCTCAACAGATCATTAAGTACATGGAAAGGAAAAGGAATAAAAGAAAATACATAATAGGACAACACAAGGTACACAATGTAACTACATAAGCACCGGCATTGGATGAAGCATCCATGTAGTGTTAATGAGGTCAGTCCATAAGAGGGTCGTTTAGGAGTCTGGTAACAGCGGGGAAGAAGCTGTTTTTGAGTCTGTTTGTGCGTGTTTTCAGACTTCTGCCCGATGGAAGAAGTTGGAAGAGTGAGTAAACCGGGTGGGAGGGGTCTTTGATTATGCTGCCCGCTTTCCCCAGGCAGCGGGAGCTGTAGATGGAGTCAATGGATGGGAGGCAGGCTCGTAAGATGGACTGGGCGGTGTTCACGACTCTCTGACGTTTCTTGCGATCCTGGGCCGAGCAGTTGCCATTCCAGGCTGTGATGCAGCCCGATAGGATGCTTTCTATGGTGCATCTGTAAACGTTGGTAAGGGTTAATGTGGACAGGCCGAATTTCTTTAGTTTCCTGGGGCAGTATCGGCGCTGTTGTGCTTTCTTGGTGGTAGTGTCGACGTGGGTGGACCAGGACAGATTTTTGGAGATGTGCACCCCTAGGAATTTGAAACTGCTAACCATCTCCACCTCAGCCCCGTTGATGCTGACAGGGGTGTGCACAGTACTTTGCTTCCTGGAGTCAATTACCAGCTCTTTAGTTTTGCTGGCATTGAGGGAAAGATTGTTGTCGCTACACCACTCCACTAGGTTCTCTATCTCCTGCCTGTATTCTGACTCGTCGATATTTGAGGTCTGGCCCACTATGGTCGTATCGTCAGCAACCTTGTAGATGGAGTAGGAACCAAATTTTGCCACGCAGTCGTGTGTGTACAGGGAGTAGAGTAGGGGGCTAAGTACGCAGCCTTGCGGGGCCCTGGTTTTGAGGACTATTGTGGAGGAGGTGTTGTTGTACATTCTTACTGATTGTGGTCTGTTGGTCAGAAAATCGAGGATCCAGTTGCAGAGTGGGGAGCCAAGTCCTAGGTTTTGGAGCTTTGATATGAGCTTGGCTGGGATTATGGTGTTGAAGGCAGAGCTGTAGTCAATAAATAGGAGTCTGATGTAGGAGTCCTTGTTTTCGAGATGCTCTAGGGATGAGTGGAGGGCCAGGGAAATGCCGTCTGATGTGGACCGGTTGCGACGGTATGCGAATTTCAGTGGATCAAGGCGTTCTGGGAGTATGGAGGTGATGCGCTTCATGACCAACCTCTCGAAGCACTTCATTACGACTGAAGTCAGGGCCACCGGATGGTAGTCATTGAGGCAGGTTGCGTGGTTCTTCTTTGGCACCGGTATGATGGTGGTCTTCTTGAAGCAGGTGGGGATCTCGGAGTGGAGTTGGGACAGGTTAAAGATGTCCGCGAACACCTCTGCCAGCTGATCTGCGCAGGCTCTGAATGCATGACCGGGGATCCTGTCCAGACCCGTCGCCTTCCAAGAGATCACTTTCAGGAAGGCCGATCTGACTTCGGAAGCTGTGATGGTGGGTCTGGGTGAGTTATGGGCTGCTGGGGCACTCGACAGCGGCTTGTTTGTTTCCTGCTCGAACTGAGCATAGAATGTATTGAGTTCATCGGGGAGGGGTGCGCTGCTGCTGGAGGTACTGCTCAGCTTCGCTTTGTAGCCCGTTATGTTGTTTAGTCCTTGCCATAACTGCCGAGAGTCTGTCTGTGACTCTAGCTTGGTTTGATATTCTCTCTTGGCAACTCGGATGGCTTGGCGGAGGTCGGATTTCTTGTGTAGGTCAGGGTCGTCTGCCTTGAACGCCTCAGACCTGTCCTTCAGTAGGGAGTCAATCTCGTGATTGAGCCATGGTTTCCGGTTGGGGAACGCACGTGCTGCTTTCTTTGGCATGCAGTCGTCCACTCATTTGCTGATGAAGTCTGTGACGGTGGTGGCATACTCATTTCAGTTGGGCGCTGAGTTCTTAAATATGGACCAGTCCACTGTCTCTAAGCAGTCACGTAGGAGCTCTCCTGTTTCCTCGGACCAGCACCTCACAACCTTCTTAGCTGGATTCTCCCGCTTGAGTTTCTGCTTGTATGCCGGGAGAAGGAGCACCGTTTTATGGTCTGATTTTTATGGCTGAGTTAGCATCAATACTTAATCATTTAAAACTGATTCATACCAGCATACAAAAATCAGCCTCGGTTGCAATGAGCTGTTTAGAGGTTACACCTAACCAGAGGGTAAACCTGAAAGACTAAGTGTCTGATAGCTCAGAATAAACAACAAAAGGAACATTGCATCAGCTGATGAGTTCCAAAACTACCCTTTCATCTTCCCTACCTTAGTTTGAAATTAGCCCAGCAGTTGATTTGCAAGAATGAACATTTCTTCCTTCTCTTGACTAGCTTATGAGTCCCAAGGGCTAATTGTAATCCAGTTCACAGTACATGTAAGATAATGATACAAAACTATGCATCATTTTCATTTATTACTATTAGTTGGATTGTAAAGGAAATAAAACTGCCAGATTATTCTTGTACAAACAGCACTATTGCTCTTAGTGGCAGCAATGTTCATCTAAGTTATACTATTAAAGTGCATTAATGGGACAGTGAAAAGGAGGTTCTGCATTGCACTCAATTCACATTACTCCCTCCATTGGGACCACTAGATGATCTAATTGGCCGTAAAAGGAAAGCGTTCCAATTCCTTCTCATTAATGCTCATTTTGATTAGCATACAATGATAAAGCAGCACCAGAAAAGAATAATGTGGCCAATTAGCAATTTTTTTAAATAAGCAAATACTCCATATTTTCTTAAATAATGCCTATGCTGACCCCATTGGAGGTACAATAGTATAGCAGTTATGTTACGGGCCCATAAAGACCTGGGCTGATGATTGGGAGATATGAGCACAATTCCCACTACATCAACTGGGAAATTTAAATTCAATTTATTGAATAAAATCTGGAATACAAATGCTAATATCAGTAGTGGTGACCATGAAGTTGTTGACTTGTTATAAAAACGCATCTGGTTCACTACTGTCCTTTAAGAAAATAAATCTGCTGTTCTTACCCGGTCTGACCAATATCTGACTTCAGACCTACAGAAATATGATTGACTCTTAGCTGCCCTCTGCAATCAGCTAACGAGCCATTCAGTTGCATTCAAGAAGGTAGAGCACCGTTAGCTTCTCGAGGACAATTAGAGATGGGCAATAAATACAGGCCATATAAATGATCCCTACATTCCTTGAATGAATAAAAACAATCTAAAGAATTTATCATGCAAAGACTGTTTGAAGGTACATATATGGCCAGTGTTGATAATGAGGCAGAAGCGATGAACTAAACATGAATCTGGCACAATGACAAATGTTTCATAGCAATGTCCATACATACTTGATTTTGTCTAAGCTTGACATTTGTGTAATTTGTATTGTGCAACATATGGTAGTTTCCATAGTTTTAACTGACCTCATCCTGATTTCCGAAAGCAAATAACAATGCCACAAAGATTTATGCATGAAAAATCCCAATATGAAGATGTGCATTTGTAACACAGACATTTATGAGAAATCCCTTTCACTTACTACTTTGTGGACTGTAACTTCTGCTAAACCAGAGGTAGAAAGATAGTACAAGAAAGAAAAACTTTGTAACTTAATTTCAGACCTCATATCAAAGCATAACTTTTGAATTCTACAATTCTGGTTTTAGTTCAAAGACTGTAATTTGGTAAACTTTAAGTGGATTGTTATAGCAAGCAGACAGCAAGACTCCGCCATAGAAAATCACATAAAAGCTATATTACTTTCAATGTGCCAGGTTCGCATTTTTTCTTTGGTTTGTGATGTATTACAAATTTCGAAGCAGAAAACGCTGGAAACACTCAACAGGTCAGGCAGCATCTGATCCCTGTAGCACTCAATTTCTCTACTTGCTGCTCTCTAATTTACCTCCCACTGAATTTGCAACTTGTGTCTGATTATATTACACATTTAGCTTGAATAAGCATTTAAACTGAGCATACCCTGCACTTTCAAAAGACACTGAGGGTGAAATTCCCCTGCGTGCTACTTTTAGTCAATCAGTTAATGAATCAAATTTAAAAAAAATAAAAAATAGGCCACCAACTTCATTTATATTGATTGCAAAAGAATTTCATAAGAATGCGTTCAACCCGCGTATTCTTTTATGTTTATTTACTTAAATTGGAGCATAAACCTGTCCAAATCAAATATTTATATATCCATAATCCACACTGACCACATCATTTCTCACACAATGGAACAGAATTGAGTATTATTACATTTGAAATTTTAGCTTCAGAAGTAATCATGTTACATGTCTCAGTTCCAGAGGAGTTGAACTTGCTAATCAGTGAGGCAGAGATGGAAAATATAAGTAGTAACATTGCCATTTGTTTAACTCTGCTATCATGACCTTAGATAACTTTAATGATATTAATCAACTTGTTCATATTTGTGTCCTTTTGGAGTTCTTTGCTTTCAGCTCAGCATGGGACATTGAAAATAAACAGCTGAGACCCTGGGTTGACGATCATAATCTCTGGAAAATAAATATATTTTTCAAACCGTTTTCCTGCTTCAATGCAGGTAAATTGATTCTTGTCACCTGTAACAATTACATAACTAACTAATCCACATTAATTACATAAATAAATAGCCTTTGAATGTAGTTACTTAGAGAAACAGATTGCATTTACGCAATATAGTAAATTGTTTCAAACTGTTTCCGTGGAACAGGCGTTAAACACTGAAGGAAAAACAGAGTTGGCGGATTTGACCAAAGTTATGATCACTGACATAGGTGTTGGGGAAGTTTTTGGAAAATAGGAGAGAGCAAATTAATATAAACAGGTATGATATAGTCAAGATTATGGAAACATAGAATCATAGAAAAGTTACAGCACAGAAGGAGGCCATTCAGCCCATTCTGTCCATGTCAGTCCTAAGACACCCAGGTGCCCTTTCTAATCCCACCTTCCTGTACCCAGCCCTTAGCCCTATAGCTCAGTGCAGATCCAGATACCTTTTAAAGAGTTTAGAGTCTCTGCCTCCATCACCAACTCGGGCAGCAAACTCTAAACTCCCATGACCCTCTGCGTAAAAAGGTTTCTCTCATGTCCATCTATACCTTCTGCCATTTATCTTGAATCTAGGTCCCCTGGTTCTAGAATTCTCCAATGGGGAAACAATTTTATCCTGACCACCCTATCTGTCCCTCTTATAATTTGGTAACTTCAATTAAGTCACCCTTTGGTCTTCTTTGTTCCAAGGAAAGTAACCCCAACCTATCCAATCTCTCCTTTGCCACACTTTTCTATCCCTGGCAACATTCTTGCAAACTCCCTCTGCACTTTCTCCAGAGCAATAACATCCTTCCTGTAATGTGGTGACCAGAACTGCACACAATATTCCAGTTGTGGCCTCACCAGTGTTTTATACAATTTTAAGCATTATTTAAGCATTTGGGCAGCACGGTAGCATTGTGGATAGCACAATTGCTTCACAACTCCAGGGTCCCAGGTTCGATTCCGGCTTGGGTCACTGTCTGTGCAGAGTCTGCACATCCTCCCCATGTGTGCGTGGGTTTCCTCCGGGTGCTCCGGTTTCCTCCCACAGTCCAAATATGTGCAGGTTAGGTGGATTGGCCATGATACATTGTCCTTAGTGTCCAAAATTGCCCTTAGTGTTGGGTGGGGTTACTGGGTTATGGGGATAGGGTGGAGGTGTTGACCTTGGGTCGGGTGCTCTTTCCAAGAGCCGGTGCAGACTCAATGGGCCACATGGCCTCCTGCACTGTAAATTCTATCGATCTATCTTATATCCTTACTTTGATATTCTACACCTCTGCCAATGAAGGAGAGCATTCCATATGCTTTCTTAACAACCTTGTTAACAATGTGACTGCAAGGTGACCAGGGATGGGAACTGAATATCCAGGGGTTTTCAGTATTTAGGAAGAACTTTGAAGTGGCCTTCCTACTCTGAGCTGCTCCAACAGACACCTGA